>NW_027271035.1:835000-1270000 GCF_040938485.1 Diadema antillarum | reverse complement strand
CCCCCGGAACAATATGAAAAGAAAATGAAAGCGCAAAAAGAAAAAAGAAAGAAAAGGAAATGAATACCAATTCCATGCTGTCAAATGAAATTCTTGGTTAAAGCCTAAATCAATTTTCAAAGCCTATACAGAGACGATAAGCCAGGAAAGGTCAGTATAAAAGAAGCAAATACCCAAGTGGGACAGGGAATTGTACGTTAACCATTGATAACGGAAATGACTTTCCTCTCTTCAAAGCACGGATGGCAAGTAGTAATACTATGATGGATGTGATTTCATATGCAGAATTAAAAGAAAGCAAACGCAACCCGCAAAGAAGCATTATTGCCATGATTTAAAAATATGAGATAGAGGTAGACAGAGACAGAGGGAGATCGAGATCGAGGGGGCGTGTGTTAATCAATCAAGTGAATTAATCGAATCAATTTGATTACTGTGATTCATACAGGGTGTAATGTTTTATACATTGAGGGAAGCCAACTCGAGAAAAAAAAAACAACCCGATAATGCCATGCTTTAAAATGAGATAGAATCAATTAAGTAATTTTTCATTTCATTTCATGTCATTTTATTCATTGGTTTCTGCAACTGTTTCACGAACAAAACCTTGCAAAGAAAATGGATTTTCAAGATATGAAACTACGAGCTGACGAGTACATTTATAAATTGTGGTAAAACATAAAGCAGGCTTGTCAACAAAACATTGAGCAATGTAGATTGCATTTTCTAATATTTTTTTCTTATGTTTGTAGAGTTGCAGATGTTGACAGTAAAATCAAAGCTTGAAAGCGTGACAACCTTGAAATAAATGTATATTTGGTATCTACCTATCACAGGGCCGGCGGAACGTTTTCAAAAGTGTGTGGGCCCACTTCCGGGTTTCATGAGCTAACAAACAAAAAAGAAAACAAACAAAAAAAAAAGGTCCTCAGCTCATCTCTCCCCCTTCCATTTCCGGGTTTGTTCAGGTGACAAGCAAAATGATAATGGTAATGATAATAATAATAATAAGGTCTTCAGTGGAAAAACATAACCTTACCGCGCTCACACTTCAAGATCTCTATCTATTTCTATTTAGTGCCACTTACGTACTTCCGGGTTGAAAAAAGTGTGGGGGCCTAAAGTAATGACACCTTATGTATTCCTTTGTATGGTGCACAAAAAGTGTGGGGGCTCCAGCCCCCACGGCCCCCACGGTTTCGCCGGCCATGTATCATACAAGAGGCGTAGGTCCATTTGTAGGTGCATGCACTTTGACTGAAATTTTATACGCATTGAGTGTGATTGTACATGCATTGAGCGAACGCAACCAGAGGAGAAACAAGGCCATGCTTAAAATGAGAACGAGAGAGAGAGGGAGAGAGTATTCATCAATTAATTAGATCAATCAAATTAATTTGATCTGTCGCATCATACTAAAGACTTCAGGTATTTCAATATGTTCGCATTCTTATTTCTGATACTTCAATATTTTGAGCATGTATACGTAAAGGTTTGCCAAGCTGTAAGTACTGTTCTTGATAGGGATAAACACAATTCGTTCGACCGCTCAGTTGGATATAAAGTTGGATATTTTTGACATTACTGGTTACAGATTAAAAAGAAATATAGGCGGCAGGGAGTTATTTTTTATACCTAAACATATCATGTAAAGTTTGATCGCAAAACTACTTAACTCCATTCTCGTTAAGTAGAAATATTTGCAATTACAGCTGCTATAAAACAAAGAAAATCTGAGGAAATTATGCGATCTTTTTTGTCATAACTACAAAAATATTTTTTCGTAAGCAACAGGTGAGGTATCACTGAAAATGTTTAAAACCCGTTTTGCGATTAAATTCTTTATTGTCCTAACTGAAATAAGAAAAAGAAACCGTTGATTTTCAGAATCTTGTTAAACATGAAAAGCCATGAAAGCTGTATGGGTGCAGGCTGAGTACTTAATAACGCAAAGTGCCTTCTTTTGCAAGACAACTCCCGTGTTTGATGTGTGTTTCCCAATGCTAAAAATCCTTCTTTTAGGTAAAGTAGAGACGAATACAATATAGATTATGAATGTTTAGGAATATGCATTTTCAGCCATCAATGACGCCTATTATTACATA
Organism: Diadema antillarum; assembly: GCF_040938485.1. NCBI lineage: Eukaryota > Metazoa > Echinodermata > Echinoidea > Diadematoida > Diadematidae > Diadema > Diadema antillarum. The sequence goes on along the minus strand of NW_027271035.1, from coordinate 1,267,895 downwards.
ATCTTACAAACGTTTTCGACATGAAATTTCTAAGAAAGTTTGTTGTCTGGTGTAATATCAAGAAAGTTTATATTGATTATGTGAAACACCTTTTTAATACAGTGTCACCGAAACAAATGTGCAAGTCACATCGTGAAATATTTTACTAAAATGCATGTAGGCCTACTTAGTTTTCTGGATATTTTAAAGACAACATTGCTCTTATCCACACACAAAATCAGGTTTTAAACCCTGAATTGACTGTGTGCAAAAGCAAAAAGAGTATTGGAGTCTTCGTGATAAATACATTGAACTGTCGGGGAGGAGTCATATCATAGCACATCACAGGATATACAGAAATCGTTACGATAAACAAACAACAGCGAACCTTGTAGGCTACCTTGTAACAAATCGCAATCAACTTCTTTCATGTGACTTTTCAAAGAAATAATATTATGATTATTGTTCACTGTCATTGTTTATTGTTACGACTATTCTGATAACTCCTGACCCAATTATTCAAGGCATACCATAATGGGACAACTTCTAGAGTGATTATCATAATAGTTCATGGTATAAATCGAGCGCCTTAAAGAAGTCCGGAAAGATACTGATCAAAAAAGAGAGCGATTACCAATGTAAAGCTTGTGCTACTTTATCAACAAAATTCTAATTACTGCCTGGAGCTGTGCTTCTCCTGATAGTGTATTTGGGAATTTATATGAACTCAATACATCTTTAAAAATGTGCTGTTCTTTTATATATGATATCTTCCAAGACTTTAGACAAACAAAATGATAAATAATGCCCTTGAAAATAATTAGGTTAGTTAAGAGATTGCTGTATTCTTTTCTTGTGGAATTCCAAACTGGAAAGGGTCAAATTTGTTTTCAAAATGTCTATGCCTTCGTTCGATTTGTTTTCAAAATGTCTTTCCCTTCGTTTATCATGGATCACGAAGTATTTTTCTGGTGAACAAACGTCATGAAAGATTTATTTCAATATTGAACCCACAAAATTGGTGGTATGCCTTTGTGTTTGAGATTTAGTTGCAAGGAAAATGATATACTAGGAATATGCAGAAGGACAAATTACCTGAGTTTTACATTGACATTTTCTGTTCATGGTCTGAGTTAAGATGTCAAAGATATGCTTGGTGTTAGATAATAAAGAAATACATTGTTATGAACAATAGTAATATGAAACAGGATAATGAAATGTTATGCTTTCAGGGTTGGATTAAAGGGAATGTTTTTACAGTGAGATATTATAGAAGATGGGGAATGGAAAGACATTACATCCATAAGTGATACCTTCCGAGACAGCCCCTGCTGCTCTCTTCATCCAAGTTGAAAAAAATATTCCCCAAGTTTTGGTTAGACAATATTTCACGTAATAACACACAGATTCCTGTACTGTTGCGAAAAGAAGAATTTGATGTTATTCAGTTGTCAACAGGTGATAAAATCAGTGTTGAGAAAACGTCAGCTGGTTGAAACATTATTATAGATTATTTCTGCATAGAAATATAAAACATGAACCTTTGTGTTTATACTTCTGGCAAGATTATTAAGATCGACCTTGTGATTTCAATTGGAATAAGGTATTGCAATATGAGTTTTATCAGATAAATAATTATAGAAAAATAAAAAGCAATATGATTTTAAGCTTGTTCATCGAATATTTCCCAGTAAAGATAATTTGCTTAAATGGGAAATTTTTGAATGATAATTTGTGTATCATTTGTTATTGTAAAGAAACTTCCTGTCATTTTTTGCTAAAATGCCAAAAAAACCCAAATGTACTGGAAAGGAATCTCAGTCTTAATTCGAAATATTTATGACCTTGTAACTGATATTAATGAAAAAGTTATTATTCTCGGTATTAAAACAGATGAATTCAGTAAACATTTTCCTGAATTATGCCCAATTCATTGTCTAAAAGAATTGTATCAAAAAAGAAACGTTGTGAAAGAAATAAATGCTTGTTCGATGTATACTATTTTAATAGTAGAAGATGTGAAAGCTCAATTAAGATTCTATATCAGTTTGAAGTGCAATCAGGGAGGATTTGATGAAAGTGGATTAAGAAAAGTAGGTAACTATTTCGGTTGATTTCATTGATGTACTTTTAGTACTTTTCTGTCGAAAATGATTATATTGAGTACACTTGGGAAATTGGGATATTTGTATAGATGATTGTAAATATGTGAAGTTAGTAGAATATGGAAAACAAAGTACCTCAAATAAGGAAAATCTTAAACAAAACAATACAATAGACAGATGAAAGTAAACAGGTTATAGTTAGTAACGTCAAAATGATCAACAGTCTTAGATGTCCATGACTTTCGTTACTTTCATTTTTTCCACACACAAACCACTTGAAATGGACAAAATTTATCAACAAATGGATCAACAAGAGGATATAAGACACCATTTAGTATCAAATCGTTTATTTCACCATGGCCAGTTTTTTTTTTTTAATCAGAGCAGATAAAATATCTGTAAACTCATGTCTAGTAGTGCTGAGAAAAAAAAAATTATATTACGTTGATTGTACAAAGTAAAAAGATTGTTTACTAGTATTAGGATTTTTTTAGCAAGCTTTTCTCCGATTATGAAAAAATATGTATTGAAAGTGTTTACAATATCTTTGTTTATGATAAGTCTTTTTTCCATTTAAAAAAATAGTGAGAGCATTTTTACGTGACGTATTCTTCATTATTGCTTACTCAGTTTTGTTCAATTTGAATCTACAATTGAGAGAACATTTGGGCATCTTCTTTTGAAAAAAAAAAAAACGCATGTAGGAACTAATTTCTGCAAAGGACTATACCAAACTTGAAGTCATTGCATGATTTCGGGAAAAACGTGATAAATCACTTACTCAAACCCATATGGACTATGCGTTTTGTTTAAAGTGAAATAGAATAAAGTGAAATTTATTAAAGCTTTAAATCATAAACGCAATAATGTGGACCCTAAATGCACATTTGGTAATAACACCTCCTTTTCATCTCATAAACTCGTACACATTATTTCAACTTAGGTTACACAAATTGCAAAGTGTCGTCAACGATAAGTCGTATGTACTAAAAATGAATGCAAACTGTGCTAAGCAGAAAGAATATAAAGTATGTCTAAAAGTAAAAATTTCCAGAAATTGCCTTGTAAGTTCTGGCAAACAAAACTATTTTAATTCATTTCTGCAAGCTTTAACTTCATCTCCATTCTTCATAACACTGGAGAATATTAATTACTATTGGCTACTGCGGTCTATTTCGTGACTGCGATAGTCAAATTGATATTGCGATCACTCAGTGTAGAGGATTTTGGCCATAGTTTCAATGAATTGATTCTCTACTCATGTCAAAAAAAAAATCTGAAATCCTTTCATTCGAATTCATAGAAAGTACTTCTAATAGCGGTTTTCAAGTTAGTGAAAGGCGGGGATGGTATTGCGCAGTGCCGCTTCTCCAGCATTCAAATTCGGCGCTATCTATTTAAAGGGATTGCATAGTATTGGTGGAGATGAGGATTGGGCTTTTAACTTTTTGCGAGATACCAAGAAACCACTTATGATGTAATACATCGCATACCACTCTAAGAGGAATTCAAAGCTTATTCGATGAAAATCGGTTGTGGATTGGTAAAGAATGGCAAAATAAAGCGATCGTAATAAAAGATAAATCCTTAGGATTGCTCTGTTTAGGATATCCCAGCCATTTTAAAACCAATTTTCATCTAACAGTGTCAACATTTAATCCCTCATGGAAACAGATGCTCTTTCATATTTCGTGAGAGGTTTTTCATTATCTCACCAAAAAATGTTAGAAACCTGAAGTCAAGTCTCAACCAAAACTATACGATTCGTTTAACACTTCGAACAATGAAATTAGCCTGACAGTGCTTTGGTCTTATCTGATTTGTTCATGCTTTAAGCGGTCATTGATTTTATGCCTTTTCCTAATATTCATATAGGTATAATTACGTGCATTTATTGTTACAGACTTCATGAAACTGTATTTCAAAATTTTGCATTTTGTTATTATTTTCACTTGATATTACAATAGACGCTAATTTACTTTGATTTTAATTATACATTATCATTGATTATGTCGTGATAATGTTTTCTTCTGCTGCATTCTTATGTCTTGTTGAAGAGAGCACATATTTGTTTTTCTTCCATCGGGGAATGATGGAAATGTGAAGTAATGATGATTAATACAGTATTGATATGAGGAGAGATCATTTGAGTGAATTCAGTTATCTATTTCTTGGCGGTTGAGGCATCGTGGGTGCATGAGATAAAGGTCTTGATGTGTCTATCAACAAGCACGTTATTCTTCTATGTGTTCTGGAGTAATGGCGGCAATGTTACGTCTTTCTACCTGTTGCGTGACATTGTGCTTGCCATTCTTCCATAGTCATGTCGGCTTCTTCTGCAACGGCCCTGTCGCCAACCTTTTGCTGCTGAATTGAATAAACTTTCTCCAAAACGAATGCTCATGTCGGAAAGACGCACTCTCGCACTCCAACAATATTGATGCGAATGGCTCTCGACGGACTTTAAAATTTGAATGACGTAAATGCTAAATTGTTTTACTGAGGTAGGAAATTAAATGATCAAGAAACAAAGTTGAACGACTATCCTCATGGCGCTACTTTCTACTTATTTATCTATTCATAGTCATGATTATTGTTGTTATTTGCGCTTTCGGTTAGGAATGACCAAACTATCAAAATGAATGACAAACGTACAAAATGACTGAAAAAACCTATAGCATGTGTATAGTATTGCTCACCCTGTTGTCCACCGCGTCAATTTCTAGGCGATTTTATACAATTTTCTGCATGAAGTTAAAGAGTGAAACTATGTCCTTATTCCTATATCTATTTTGAATCACAGTCCGCGCGATAATTAAATCTCAGCAATTCCAATTACTTTAGAGGAAATATGGGGTGATGATAATACATTATGGCAGAAATAGTATTTTGTACTCAAAAGACGAAAATAGGGCATCTGCGTCGATAGACTGATCCCCATGTACTGGAACTTGATCACTTATTCCTGTGTTCCGTCACTAAGGGATAGAAAGCACTTACACAAATTGAAAAGTAGTGAGTTCACTAATTAGATACCTAACACGGTAAAAGGAGATAGGTATCTAGAATGTCTCCTTGGTCAACACAAATGAACAGAGAAAGGGGCTGGAAAGAAAAGAGAGAGAGATATTTGAGAGAGAGAGAGAGAGAGAGAGAGAGAGAGAGAGAGAGAGAGAGAGGGGGGTATATTAATGATGAAAGTTCTAATAAGGAGATATTCTATCATCACAACTTGTGTACAAACAACATAGTCAACATAAAGACAGTCAGATTTTTCTATCATGTTGTCCCACATCTAAATGTGACAAAATCGTTATTATAATATCAACGCCAATGAATACATTTTAACTCTGACTGCAGTAATCCAATCAACCGTAAATTACCGCAAAAATGTATTACACTAATGCTGAATGATATTTTCAGGGGTAAGATGTATCAAACTTATATAAAAGAGGAATATTACATGAAATGAGCAAATGTATTACATTTATGGGGCCTATCACATTGAGCATTAATAAAATGTATTTCATTTAGGATAGATATCAGGATATACCTCCCCCTCTCTCTCTAAATATAAAAAAGGACGAGTGAAAACGTTCACTAAGGAAGGATAGAACATTTTCACTAATTTTGGAGTAATCACAGGAATCACTCAAAGTTTTTGAGTTTTCATTTTTATTACTTTTTTAGAGAGAGTGTATAAGGTTTAGATTTTTTTTTTTTACATTTAAAGTTTTTATTATACTCACAAATCTTATTCTCTTTTGAGCTTTAATGCCACGTCATTTCTGAAATTATTGTGCACAAGCAAAATGCAGAGGCGTCATGTCCGTCAGATATCACATCACTTAACAGCGGGAGTTCGGGAAAATGAATTGCACAATGTGCAATCAGTGGGAAGAATGTAACTGAAAATATCGTCTGCCATTTCGTGATAGTGTCATTCGCAGATTTCGTGTTTTTTTTTTTGTTTTTTTTTTTTTTTGGGGGGGGGGGTTCTTGTATCACCGAGGTTACTTTGCCATCCAGGCAGGCGCGAGTAATTTCATAATCCAAAAAATTAGAATAGAAAACAAATGAATCGCAGGTGAAAAGCTTCCAAAGAACGAAGTCGAAGTGATAACATATCGGTAATCTTGAAAGAAGTAGCAATACTTCTGTATGAAACACGATGAGAAGTGTTCGAAAAGTATCATCGTAGACATATTATTCTCTTTGTAGAAGAATCTTGGTGGATTCATATGAAAAAAAAATACGCATGAATCTATTCATGAGATTTCTGTAGAGTATTTCCTTTGTGCCTTGGTATCTTTTGAGTTTTAATGTCACCTCAGATCTGAAATTATTGTGTATTAGCAAAATATCGAGGCGTAAATTCCGCCAGCTTTCATGATTATCACTTAACAGCGGGACTTCGAGAAAATGAATAGCACAATGCAGAAGCAGTCAAAAGAACGTGTCGAGGATGTTATCTGTCCTTCCGTAATAGTATCGTCTGCATCAGATTTCTTTCAATTCTTAGGTCATGTTGTCACCTGAGCAGGCCGAGGGACAAGAATAAATAACTGAGTCTCTTTTTAAACACTTTCAAATGATAATATTCCCGACATGATAAGATCGAAAACTTGAAGGAAATAGCAATAATCCAATATGAAACATAAGAGTGTGAACAAAAAGTATCAGCATTGACATATTCCACTTGCGGGGGATCTTCCTGGATTCGTATGAAAAAATAACATGAAAAGTACTCATGAAATTATCTTCAGATTACTTCTTTACTGCCTCAGTACTCTTTTTGCGTTTTAATGTCACGTCAAACCTGAATTATTGTGTACTAGCAGAATATCGAGGGGTTAAATCCGTCAACTTTTGTATCACTTAACAGCGGACTTGGAAAATGTGAAATGCATGATGCAGAATTAATGAAAAGAATGTGGTGGGATATTGTTCGCCATCCCTGATTCTATTATTCTTAGGTCACTTTGTCATCTAGGCAGGCACGATCAATTTGAGCAAGTAATTGAGTCTCTTTTCAAATGCTTCCAAAGGACGACATTAAAAATGAGATGGAAGTCTTGAAAGAAATAACGATTACTTTTAAGTTCAAGTCTCAAATTTATTTATCCTCACATTTGATAAAATATACAAAAAACAACAAATATCCAAACACTGGTGCAGAAGGAATCTCTAATAAGCAGATTCTCAAGTACAGAGGTAAAAACATATTATTCAAAGCTGCGATAGCATCAAAATGAGAGAGAAAAACAAAGGCCGATGGCATATCAATGGTGTATCCCAAGAAATTTCACAAAATAATCTTACTAAAGTAATTGAAATGATATGAATAATTTCACAGAGAAGAAGGGTAACTTCGTAGACATTGTGATTATTTCAAGGATGCACGAATTAATAAGTTTTGTTTTAAAGTTCTTATCCTTTTTGACCTTGTTAGAGATGGACATTTTCCTAATTCCACCTCAAAGTCAATCCACAGTCTTGGACCAAAATATCAAATTATTGTGCGAGAATATAATTTAAACAGTAAATTACATGTACTTATATTTGAATGTTATTCAACTGCCTTGTGGAGTAAGGAACAGTAGACCTATTTTCCTGAAGACAATCATCAAGAAACTTTATTAGGGCGGTGAGGTGGCTCAGTCGGTAGCGCGTCTGCCTCACGATCACGCGGCTCGGGTTCGAACCCGAGTCTGGACTGAGCAATGTTGTGTGTAAACATACCGTCCCCTCTAGCAAGAGGCAAAACACTCTGTCCCTCGGATAGGACATAAAATGGAGGTCCCGTGTATGGGAGAGTCACAGCTCATGCACGTAAAAGATCCCGCTTCATTCATTCATCGCAAAGAGCAGGGTGTCTAACCCGGTGAAGTGGTCCCACCCCACATCCAACTGGACCCCATGGAAGACCAGCTTAGTGTAGCTGAATATGGGCTATCCAGCCATCTTCACAGATGGAAATGAACAACAACAACTTGTAAGCTGGTAAAAAGTTATGCATATTTGAGAACAAAGTTTACAATTTGCAATTTGTGTCTGCTTAGAATTTTTGGGAGGTTAACTTTTTGAAATAAAAGATCAGTATGTGATAATAAAGGCGACCCAGTGATAATAGACATAATCATTACTTTTTGTTTGTAGCAACGCCATCCTATTGAAATAGATTAGAGGCCTGTTATCCCGTTTGATATTGCACACATTATATGAAATGAGGCAAGATCATAGGTTGATAAATAAAAAAAAAAGGTTTAAGGGATAAGATTGTCAAAAGTCAATTCATATAGCTCTGACAAATTTTGACACTTTATTTGCAATACCATTAATATGATCTTTCTAATCAATTAAAGTGTACAAAGGGAATATGGAGATTACCAACAATTCATATTATTTACATTGATTCGTTCTTCTTGTAAAAGCATACATGAAGTTCTGGCAAGATTAAGCTTCAATTTGTAAGCAGGAAACCAGATAAACATCTTTCATTTTCACTTCAATATTCATAATGTCACAGAAATTCAAGATATCGTTCCCTGACAAAAACAAATTTGTGTATACCATAGATAATTGCTTGTAATTTCTTTCTGACAAATTCTCAATCTTAACGTATAATAAAAACAACAGTGGAACCAGAACGGTACGCCGTGGAACTCCGATATTAACAACCTGAGTTCTTGAGGATTAATCATTTAAGGTTAAAAAAAAAGATGTACTCTGTTCTGAATATAACTCACAAACCAATCTTAAATGATTCTCTGATAATGAAACATAAGAGAGTTAGAAAAGTGTCTAATATATAATTATATATATATAGTTTATATATATATATATATATATATATATATATATATATATATAATTATATATATATAGTTTATATATATATATATATATATATATATATATATTTGTATTTATATACAAGAAAGTACTCATGAAATAATTCTCAGAGTATTTCTTCACTGCTTTGGTCTCTTTTAAGTTTAAATGTTACGTCAAACCTTACATCAATTTGTACTATATAGCAAAATAGCGAGGCGTATCAGCAAAAGTCCCCTCAGCTTTCATATCACTCCAAAGCGGGAGTTCGCGACAATGCAGTATATCTGTAGGAAGAGCATGCCGTCTAAAGATCCATGATATGAGTATTGTCCGCTGATATCTTTTTTATTCTTACATCGCAAAAGCCATTGCACCATGTGGCCAAGATTGCGACATTATTGTGTAAGCAGGAAATAATTATTAGCATAGATAACATTCCCTCCTAAGAACCTTCCTGGTCTCATATGAAAAAAATTACGCAAAAGTAGTCGTAAGATTCTTTCTAAGTGTTCGATTACTATCTTGGTGTCTTCTGTGTTTTGATATCACGTCAGACCTGAAATCATTGTGGACCAGCAAAAAATATCGAGGCGTTAAGTCCGTCAACTTTCAAATCACTTAACAGCGGGAGTTCACGACATGCAATGCACAGTCAGTGGGAAGAGCATCGCTTGAAATGTCGTCCAGACATATCTTTTCATTGTGGTATAACGCAGGTCACTGCACCATTTGGACAGGCACTAGCAATTTGATCAAATAACTAAAATCTTTTTTAAACGCTGCCAAAGTATAGTATCAAAAAGCGATGAAGTTGAAGTCGTGCACAATGTAAACGCTGCAGCTCATACACTTAATAGGAAACATACTGTGGAAAAAATATAGTATCAGCATAGACAACATTCCCTCTTAAGGAGAAGCTTCGTGTCTTCATATGAAAAAAAAAATCCCGCTGAAAGTACTCGTAAAATTCTTTTACAGTATTCATCCACCCCCTTGGTCTCCTGAGTTTTAATGTCACGTCACCTCCTGAAATGATTGTGTTATAGAAAAATAGCAAGGCATAAGGTTCGTCAGCTTTCATATCACCCCACAGCGGGAGATCATGACAGCGTAGAATCAGTAGGAAGAACGTAGGGGAAACTGTCATCTAAAATCCATGAGAGTATTGTCCAGATATTTCTCTTTTCATCTGATATCACCGATGTTACTTCACCATTTGGAAGGACATGAGTAATTTGATCAAAACGGAATCTCTTTTGAAAGTCTTCCAGAAGGACAATAGTCAAGAAATGATAAGGTATAGAAGTCGTTAAGTAAACCCTGCTCTTACATTATTACTAGGAAACATTTAGTGTTAACACACAATATCAGCGTAGACACTAATTTCTCTTAAGAAAGAGCTTTCTAGACGCGTTTGAAAACATTTCTTAGATAAAATTTGGTGAAATGTTTTTTTTAAGTTTTCGTTTCAGTCGGTCTCATTGTAATATGATGAAAAACAGACATGGGGCTCAGTTGAAACAATCGGAATATAACAGGAGGAGGTATAAGGGGAGGGTATAGAGATCTGATTGATGGGGTTTGGATGTCTGTAGTACAAAAAAAAATGTTTATCTCTTGTTGCTTGTGCAAAAACTCTCCATAACATTTTTTTTTTTTTTTAGCGTTGACTCGTAGAAAAGATCTCTCAATAACAATTTCCACGTCGACACTCAGAACAGTTAAAATGGGAATCAAAAAAAAAAAGAAAACGTGAGAAGTGATAAGAAAGGAATGAATCCCTTTTCTGCTTTCATGCAACATTGACATCGCACAATGTCACACTTGACAAGGAAAAGATATAACTGTTGTGTCTAATATCGCTGTTTCGTGGAAACGAGCGGAAATTTTGAATGCTAATGAGATCAGAGCCATGTGTGTGTGTGTCTGTTGTTTTTTTTTTTTATTTCAACGAACTTTCTTTCTCCTCTTTTAAATCCAATTGAGCTATAAAAAGCACCCTACAGCAAGTTAAGCTTTAAAAAATATTCCCTGTAAAGATAATGATTGACTAACTTCAACTCTCTCTGGAAACTGGTCAAGGTGATAACATAATTAAGAGGAAATCTAGAAAGGAACGTCAAGGTCTTCATGAACATTTTACTTGATGCATCCCTCACTGATGAGATTTACGAGGTTTCTTTAGCTTCCAGGGAGGAGAGTAGATTTGAACTGCATTGTCATGAAAGTTAGAGCGTATAGTAGCGAGGTTAATAGTAAGTGCTCATTATACAAAAGTGCCTTTTACCTTATTGGTGTACGGTGCGTGCTTCACTGGCATACTTGGAGTAAATTAATGCAATGCAATTCACCTAAAGCAAATGTGTGTTTCAATATACCAGTACACGGTATGGCGGTAACCTATGAGGCAGTATAACCATAAACTATGAATAATTAATTGAAAACTGTAATAACCAGCACCACTATATAAAACATGACGATATACCGTCACAGATGGTCAGTTATATATACTCACACTAAAGAGTGTGTCATTGCAAAAATCAGGTACAACAAAACTGAGCCTTATATAATTTTACGTACATATAATTATTTGAAAACAAAAGGAGATGTCAAAATGAAAAAAAAAAGAAAACAGAAGGTACATTGAACTTTCACGATATTGTCTGGTAACGTGAGATCTGTGGGATCAGTTCGTAACACACCAAATTCAGATGCCAGTGTGGAAATGTATAAGGATACATTGTACTCTAATAACTACATAGATACAGAAGTATAAAAGTGGTTACAACTGAGCAGATTTAAAAAAAAATGTGGGCAGGAATGTTTGATAATTCTTAGAAAATTATGCTCTTATAATTATTGCATGTATAGGTGAAACTGTGCATACCATAACTCTAAGAACGAGTCAGTCATGCGTGACGCTGACGTCTCCCGGATATCCAGTTAACCATAGCAACGACCTGCGCATCAACTGGGTTATTCGTGCACCAGTTGCCGGCGAAATCGTTCTGAAGTTCATTGCCTTCGATCTCGAGCCGGGCTACGATTTTCTTAAAGTGGGCTTCGGCAACAGGTCAGGATGGGAGGACAGTCGACTAATTTCACTGAGTGGGGGCGTCCTCCCTGCTGAAATCAACACAATGCGTCACGTGACATGGCTGGAATTCATGTCCGACAGTGCGATCTCTTACTCTGGATTTTCAATTGAAGTTTGTTTCCAAGGTATGTAACTGAACTCTGACAAAGCATCAGCTTGTGGTTGAGTACATCCTCTTTTTTCAGACAAACTGTTACAAGCTACTGAAATCCTTGCATCTGATTGGCTGAGGGCGAATTTGTCTGACAACTTTGTCGGACAAAATGCTTCATGAAATGCCCAATGCCCCCCATGTATTATGTGAAATACAAAGATTGTCGAAATTGTACAAAATAACCTACTGTGTTATACTACCATCAAATATTGTATGTGTATAATGTTGGATAAAATTGCTCAATAATATGGGATTGTGGAGAAATGTTATACAAAGCATAAATCAAATGAAATAAATTAAATGAAATCAAATCAAAATGTAAGATTTTATGGTTTGTGGTTTGTCATTGACAGGTACACGCGTAAACAATGACGAACGATTTGTTGATCGCGGCGACGCCATATTGATACAATCACTGGGGTATCCGGTACAGTACGAAGCCAACAGCCTCCTGACACGGCTATTTGAAACGGTGGAGAATAGCTTTTTTGCTGTTAAAATCAAGTCTTTGACTACCGAAGAAGGGTGAGAGAGTGTTACTTTTCACTAATATTTTTTTTGGCAATAATTTGAACCCATGAGCACTGAAGCTAATATAGCGGTAAAGCGTCATTTAGTCTTTTGTGAACTTTGTGAACATCGGCAAGCAGTGGGCAAAATGTACTTAAAAGGCTATAAATATTTCAATTAAATGGGGTTTTCTTTTGTTCTGCACAAAAAAGGGACGGACAAACCAATTAAATTGGGATGATTATACAATGTAATAGGGAAGTGCATGTCAGCTCACTTTACTGAGTAAACACATTCCATCCAATATTAATCATTTTGAATACCAGTTCGTTTAAGAAAATAGAACTGCCACTGGTAATAGGAGAACTAATCATTGTATGATGATGTTACACAGACTGCTTTGTGACACGAAAATTTTAATGTACCGGTATATTACGTCCTCATCAAAACTATGCACACTATTTCCCTGCAACACATTTGAACTGATTCGACTGTATATTATTTTCCTGACCTAAAATTACGGGGAGATCAGGAAGGATATTCTTTACATCGGGGATGGGAAAGACGTTGGAAACCGAGCAACCATACTGGCAACATTCACTGGTAGCCTGCAGACGACTCAACGGACGTCTGTAGAATCAAAGTCGAACTGGATCTGGGTGATGTTTGTCAGTGACTACGCTGACACAAGAGAAGGATTCCAGATAGAAATTTCGAGCATCACCCGTAAGTTCAGACACACAGCGCGTGTGTACACGCCTGTGTTATATGTGAGTACACTCATTATTGTCAGATTGTGCTGTGGTATTCCAGTCACCAAGCTGAAGCGAGAGATAAAAAATATTAATGTGCGTGGGTGCGGATGTGTCTTGTATTGATGTGTGTTGCTTCAGTAGAGAGGATTAACGCTGAATGATTTAGGTGAGTTCATTTCAGCTCCGTTTATTTCAATTTTCTTGACTTGCTTCAGCCATGACTGTTCTTCAGCTGGTGCGTTATTTTGCTTGCACTTGACATCTAAGTTAAGTTTACATTTCACAGAACATGACAATTTTGTCGTGGTTGTTTAGGACTTAAAGTCACTTACTTTACATGTTATAAAAGTATCAAGAAAGTACCAAAGACCCTTTTCATTTCAAGAAACCGTTATTTTTTTTCCAGAACATGACAATTTTGTCGTCTGACATGCCAAGGACTTGATTTGCAATGTCTGAATTGTGTTGAACATAGGATATCAATATGCACTGCATCTTTGTACAATATACACTGTTTGAAATATTAAAATGAATATTAAATTGAAAGAATAGCATCATTAATTACGTTTTAATGGCATATGCGAAATTCACTGTATAAAGATTATTTCTTCTTCTTTTTTTTCATTCAATGCCGTTGCCTGTTGCTACGTCTAACGAGATGTGAGAAATGTTGGCGATCTATATAGAGAAATTGCATTGATCTGTTCAACAAAATTAGCAAAAATATACATATATATATATATATATAGAGAGAGAGAGAGAGAGAGGGGGGGGGGGAGGGAGAGAATATGTGTGTGTGTGTGTGTGTGTGTGTGTGTGTGTGTGTTTGTGTGTTTGACATGATTACCTTTCGTGAGAGTAAGTACCTCCTTGATCAAAGAGACCAACCAACCATTCTATCTGCATGGGAATTCGACCTTGAAATTGTGTTTTAAAGCATGCAATGTTCTGTAATATGCAATGTACATCTTTATTTTTGTTGAAATGAAACTGCATAAATGAAATGAAAAGATATTAAATACACATGTACGTCAATGTAGAAAACCTATGTATATGCGTCACTTCGACTGTAGGCCTTTACGACGACGTTTTATCTTTTCCTATAAGGTAAACTCATTCGCGATTTCCTATAAGGTAAACTCATTCGCGATGGCCGTGAATAGAAAAGTTTCGAAAAACCGTCATGGTGCAGTGTGCTTATGTCATTATTTGTTCTCTTTTCTTTACCCCGTATCATTCCAACCCATCGCTCTTCCTCTCTTTATCCTTCTTTCCTGCCCCTTCACATACACAGTATAACATATCCTTCCGCTCTTCCTTTTGAACTGACTATTTTTATTTTTTTTTTGCCCCTTGAGCAAGTTGAGATCGGGAGTAAATGTGTATCCTATGTGTGTTCTGAGGGCTATGTGTTCACGGATATGAATTTCGATTATGTAATTTCCTAAATACAAAGTTAACCTCGTCTACGTCAACCTCGCACAAGTAGAAGTTTTTGATCAGTCAAAGACAATTCTAGCCCAAATGAATCCAAGCATGTGTTAATTCTTTTGTGTATGTTTATGTAAGTAACTCTTGATTTGATTTTAGGCGAGGTTGACTGTATGTCAGTATTTTTCCATCAATCTCTATAATACAGCTGATATCGACTTGGTCAATGACTTGGTAACTACGATTGAAACTCCAACATGGCTCGTCAACTCCTCACACGAAGTCAGAGAACTTTACTGGACCTGTACAGCGCCGGAGGATAATGTAATCAAGATACAGTTCCTACGATTCGACATCCCAAACGATATCGAATACGTATCGATAGGTATTGGACTGTTGCCGCTTGATCGGGAGACCCTACGTATACGACTTACAGGAAGAAATACTTCAAGCGAAATGACGGTGGCCAGTAATCGATTATGGGTCGCATTTGTGACGCATGCGCACACTGGAGGGCTTGCCGGAGAATTCGAACTTGAACTGACGCCGATAAAACGTTAGTTTGAAAGTTATTCAAATATCTAGAAGTGTAGCACATAATTATAAGCAAGTAATGTAAATCACAAGCTATGAATGATCTGTATTAGCCCTTTTCCATTTCACATCTTTTTGCTCATTGCTCTTCCACCAACTTGGTATATGATTCTTTTTTTTTAATGATAGTGTTAAAGTGGGGAGTAAATCGATATTATTCCTTTGTATTGGTTTATAGGTGGGTGTATAATGAAAAAATGTGTATACGCATGGTGTCTGTAAATAAGATTGCTTGTCAAGTGTCTGTATAGCACTCATTTAGGCCTAAATCGATGAACGGCGACATCACTAGATTGATAAAGAATAGATTTAATGAGATAATATCAAAGCGACGGGGAAATTTTTATTTGAATAGAATGACCAACGAAACAAATAAAGTGTGGTATCATCGTCATTTTATTTGGCATATCAAAATATGATTCCACGCGCAAAAACAAACAAACAAACAAAAGTCATAAAAATCGTTCTTGTACAATAACAAAGACTTTCGAGACCCTCATTCGCCTTGACCATCAAACGTGATTTAAGTATAAGAAACATACCCTTGTGTTTGTGTGCATTTATGTCTGTGTTTATGACTGTATGCTAAACGGGCACAGTTTTCCGCAAGTCAGGAACATTAAATTTTGCCAAGGATGCGTTTTGGACGGCTTGCATATTTAACAATATTGAAAAGTCCTTGAGAAGTCCATACAGTAGAATCTGCTTTCAATTATCTTCTTGAACGTGCAGGTGACTTACCGGGAACCAAAATTCCACCTGATACTACGGTTACTTTGTCATCTAGCGATTTTATCAGCGATTATCAGAATAATCTTCAACGGATCTGGACATTTTCAGCTCCCGAGAGTTACGTCATTCGTGTAACTTGTCTAGATTTCGATCTTCCTGATGACGATAGACTGGGAATGGGAGACGGCGTCATACATAACGAAGGTATACCTTGTGTCGAATTTGCATATGACATATAGATAGAATACCCCCTCTCTCTGCATATATCTCTATCTCTGTCTATCTATCTATTTATCTATCTTTCTATCTATCTACATTTGTAATTGTATATCACATGTACGAATGAATGCACGCATATATGTATTAAGTAATAGTATCACGCACTTTTTAGCCTTTTAGTATTGTGGATACCGTTCACAGTATTTCTTTTTCTTATGTCTCTCATATATTATATGATTCTTATACGTCTTTCCTTTGTTAGTTACTCATTGATATTTGCTCATTTCCCTCACATTTAAATAATTGTGTTGATATTTTCCTGTGTAGCTTCACTTGTCGCCACATGGGATGGACGAATGACCTCATACCCGGAAGTGATTACCTCAACAAACGGGTTATGGGTCAATCTCGTGTCTGGCCGAGCCAACAAAGGAAGGGGATTCCAAATACAGATGTCGACCTTTACACGTGAGTAATGACACTTTTAATGAAGCCTAAATTGACTTACCGCTTTCCATTACATTTAACACAATCCGGATCTTTAAATTGTTTCCAGTCCACTTTCATAACGAGGTGCCAAGCAGATCTGTGAAAGGGTTTGCAGTATCTTTTCTTCTCAGTCATCCTGCTCATGCTTGGCTAGAGGTTCTGTTTAATTTTGGGAGCAGTGATTTCAACATGTTTAAGATATCACATTTGATGCGTAAGAGTAAGTCCGTTGTTTCACAAAACATCCTACCATGTACAATTTTTCGCAATAAAGTCTTAAGTATAGGGAGATATCAGTATTTTTCTCAATAAACCATAACTGTAGATGGTTTAGTCGGGAAGCATTTTTATTACAACTATTGTTCACATTACAGTATATTTAACAATACTTAACATCCATTTTACTGATTCAAATTTCTACAGTTGTTGTTTCTATCCCCAACTCACATCTTAGAACTATTTTACAGCACTAATGCTGGGTTTTTGTTTTTTGTTTGTGCAAATGGTAATTATGCCTTTAATCAGACAGAAAGAAAGCTCAGTACCGTTTAACATATCTTCCTCACCAGGAGTGGGCAAGATGTTTTAAAGTCCTAACCAGCAAATATATAAGACATGAGCATCAATGTCTACAGGCTCATAGATGACATGATACATGATATACTACCTTCTGTACTTGCAACCTACTCCATACGTTCTCCTTCAGCTCCTATTGTCTTGGATGCGGACCAGACCTACCAGTTAACTTCGCCAAGTTTCCCAATGTCCTATGAGAACAACGCCCACATCACGTGGCGCATTATGGCACCATATGGGTTCGGCATACTGCTGCATTTCGTGATGTTCGATCTCGACGATGAAGGTGACCAGTTGGTCATCGGCCAAGGCAATCAGCCAGACGCGACCGACAGTATCTTACAGCGATTCACGGGACGCGGTGTGCCTTCCGACTTTGCCGTGTGGGCTAGAAAGAGGGCTTGGATGCGATTCACGTCAGACTCCACTGGGTATGGAAGTGGATTCGACCTGGAGATTCGGTCGGT
Source organism: Diadema antillarum (assembly GCF_040938485.1). NCBI lineage: Eukaryota > Metazoa > Echinodermata > Echinoidea > Diadematoida > Diadematidae > Diadema > Diadema antillarum. The sequence goes on along the minus strand of NW_027271035.1, from coordinate 1,249,950 downwards.
CATTGGTGGAGGTAAAATTGTTTGACGAATTTTATGACTCTGGTCATTGGTCTTTACAGAGTCACAATAATATAGGGTTATGCATCCACCACAGATTGTCAATTGAATCGTGTGACGTCACAAACATCAATTTTCTTGGAATTTCAGGTATGGAGATCACTTATTATTTTTTCTATGATAAAACCAACAGGCAGGTTTGGCTGGAGGGGATGCTGAAGGAAAGAGGGGCCGCAAAGATAGATTCATTTTTTAACTATCGGGAGACTGGGATTTAATAGACTATCTTTACGGTGTTGAGTTCGAGATGAGACTCTCCTGTGGACAGAAGACAAAACAAAATACACAGCTCTTGTAAAAAACAACAACAACAACAACAAAAAACAAAACAAAAAAACAAAACAAAAACCACACACACACACTCAAACACACACTCACACACAACTACGTATCTGATTTGCATAACATAAACATCAAACGTTTAACCGGGCCAATATGTCTGCGAATCCTCATCCTCCCGTTACCTAGGTTACTGCTTAATCCCTCTGGGAGTGGAACGTGGATGGATACCAGACGTTAGCCTCACTGCAACTAGTCAGAAAGATGGTGCACATTCACCAAGCCATGCAAGACTGCATGGTCGGTCGTCATGGATGCCTAAGGCTACCAGCATCCACACGGAAACGATCAAAGTGAGATAGGACAACCTGATCTTTTTTTTGCCATCATTTCTATAATTGCGTTTGTTGTTGTTGTATAAACTTTATATGTCATATCTACTTCTACATGAAATTAACAAAACTATATATGTTTATGTATGTGTATGTTTGCATATATTATGTCTCTTTCTGTCCACATTGTCATATCCGTTCTCTTTCGATTATGCTATTTTTTCTATCTTTTTATCCATTTGTATATCCATAATTGTATCTTTATTGGTCTATATATCATTTTTTATGGATCGTTCTCTCTATGAAGGTGATGATTTTTTGGGGTGTTAAGTATCCCTTCTCAACTTATATATATAATTAAATCTAATTAAATCTGTTGATAATATTATTGATGCGCTTTCTAAAAAGGAGCACATAATTGGAGTTTTTATGGACCTTAGTAAAGCGTTTGACACTATTGATCATGATATTTTACTTGAAAAATTATATAACTATGGTGTGAGAGGGATTACTCTGTCGTGGTTCAGAAGTTATCTAAGTCATCGAAAACAATATGTTGTATTTAAATTCACTCACTCAACATATTCAAACGTGTCATGCGGTGTCCCTCAGGGATCTATCCTTGGGCCCCTACTCTTTTTGATTTATATCAATGATATTATCAACTCCTCTCCTCGTTTAAATTTCATCTTATTTGCAGACGACACCAATGTTTTTTATTCCCACAAGGACATTGTAACACTGGTTGACACATTAAATACGGAATTAAGCAACATCTCGAAGTGGTTTAGAAGTAATAAGCTTTCATTGAATATTGATAAGACATGTTTTATACACTTTCATACGTTGCAATCCCAACCCACCCTTCCTCAAAGTATTTTTATTGATGATATAAACATTGCTGAGAAACATTCAACCAAGTTCCTAGGAGTAACCCTAGATAGCAATCTAACTTGGAATACTCATGTTCAGAATATTACAACAGCAATATCTAAAGCAACTGGTGTTTTAAGAAGAATAAAATATTTGATTAATGATCAAACTTTAATTATGTTATACAACACTTTATTTTTACCATATGTAATGTACTGTAATATTGTATGGGGCAACAGTAGCAAAACAAAATTGAACACAATTTTTCTTCTCCAGAAAAAGGCTCTTCGTATATGCACACATTCACATTTTTTGGCTCACACTGACCCCATATTTTATCGCCTAAAAACTTTGAAGGCCCATGATATACATTTATACCTAACTGCCATATTTATGTATAAACACACTCGAAATGCATTACCATTTTTTCATAATACCCTAGTAACCAATGACCATATTCACTCATACCCTACCCGTCGTTCCCATGATTTTCACTTAAGTAATCCAAAGCTTTTACTTGCTCAAAAGTCGATTAGACATCAAGGTCCGGATACATGGAACACTCTTCCTGAGGAGTTGAAACAGTGTGCCTCCTTGTTTTCATTTAAAGCAAACTTAAAGAAGTACATTTTATTACAGTATATTTCAAATATGAACTAAAAACAAATAACTTATATAAATCTGTAACTAATGTTGGTCTCCTGATAGCAACAGCGCATATCGTCCCCTCTTTCAGTAAACCAATTTCACTATTCTAAATTCCAGCCTATCTGCTATTGTGCACCCTCAAGCACCTGCACACACATTCACCACCACCACCATCACACACCAGAGTTTATTTTCCCCTGCTACCTTCGCAGCAGAATTTATATTGTTACGAATTTAGTACGTCCTTATCTTTTCCTCGGGCCGGCCATCTTTTCAAGCAATGCTTATAATGGCGGCCCTCTGCATAATCGTTTCTTAACTATAAATGTTATTCTTATCACTGCTGCATAGACATGCATACTGTATATTAAATTTCTTTCATATCGTTGTTTATGCAAGTCAAAAGACTGTGTTAAATTTACTTTACATATGTCCTACGTGTTCATGATTATGTACTTAGTATGTATCGTGGTTTATGCAAGTCAAACGACTTTGCGTTTAATTTACTTTGTATATTTCCTGCATTTTCATGATTATGTAACTTATGTATATTGATTTGCAGAAAATAAAGTATCTATCAAACAAACAAATATACGGTATATATATATATATATATATATGTGTGTGTGTGTGTGTACACAAAGCCCCTTAGTGATGTTGAACCTAAATATAAAACTTCACAACTCTAAATTTGATATCGACTCTAAGTGTAGCCCTTTCTTAATTGTAAGGTGATACCGACCATAAGAGTAATATTAACAATAGATAATACATATAATAACTCGAAATTAAACTCCTTAAATGTGATAAATTTCAATCCTTAGCGTAATATTGACCCTAAATACATTAAATTTTAACCTTGAATATCTGTTCAGTATTTAAGTTTTTATGCTTAAATGTTCAAAATCTTTTTCTCAGTTTAAACTCGTTCACTGCCCTCGTGCGACCACTTATTACGTGGTATCACCACACAAAATGCCATAGTATCTAAACGACAAGTGTATCAATCCTAAATATTAAAAAATATATATAAATGTAATATCAAACCTGAATGAAACCCGGGATGAAACATTTACCCTAAATAAATTATGATAAATTTAGCCGGACAAAAACAAACAAACAGAGACAAAATCAAAATCTAATGTAAAACATTTTAACCTTAGATCTTACTATCCACTCTAAATGTGATACATTGTAACCTAAGGTGTAATATCGGCCGTAAACGTGATACTTCTTATTTTTAATCCAAAATGTAATATTGACGCTAAATGTAATTCATTTAATTTACACGAAATCTTATACATTTAGACCCTAAACAGAGCTAAAAGAGATATTAATTTGCTTCAGAATGGTCTCATATTCAAGAAATGAGCAGTCGATCGTTAACGATCGCCCCGTCACTGTACAGGCATGCTAACCTGGAAATATTAAACTGCACATTAATTGAATATGAGACCATTCTGAAGCAAATAATTTTCACACAACAATAGATATATAATGTATTATCAAATGAATCCCACAAGGATTTGAACAATCATCCCCCACCATTCCCAGATACCCACTGATCAGTTACAAGCCATCCCCTTTAAGATTGATGATTATCTTAGATAATCAACCCGACAGTACATATTGAGTTAAGATGGATTATGCGTAAAGTTACTATTATACACAGTATATATATATATATATACACACACACACACACACACACACACACACATATATATATATATATATATATATATATATATATGAAACATTTAGGGTTGCCTCCTGTTATTACGTTTACAGTTAAAATGCATCACCTTTTAGTAGAGTCGATGTTACAATAGAGGGTTGATATTACATTTAACATTATTATTTGTTTTGCTTATGAAACCTAATTGTCTGTTACCAAAGAGAGTGAAATGTGTATGTTCTCGTCGAAAGAAAAAATAGAAATACAATGTGAATTTAATTGAATATTATATTCAAAGGGTGATGCAACACGTACGACATGTACAACTTTAACATCACGATGACGCCCCTATTCAGGTCCGTTGGATTTTAGCAGCAATGGAGGGTTCAAAATGTAATTGTGGACCTTTCTGAGGGAGTATTAAGTGCCGAGCGGGATAGGGTCTGTGAGGATCATACATTTTCTTCTGTCTTCTTGTGTCTTTTCAAGCGGATCCTGCTTGACAGTTAACCCACAACCCCCGGGGTCATCCCACAAGGTCAACACCCACAAGTCACACAGCCCACGAGTTCGACATTGAAAACAGGTCCATGAGTCATACAGTTTCCAAGTCAGCTCATGAGTTCGACGCTGGGCAATAAAGCCCATGAGTTCGACACTAGGTAAAAACAGCCCACGAGTTCGACAGATACAACAAGGTGCTTAGTGTGTCGGTCTCGTGGCCCTTGTTAGCTTAGTGTCGAACTCATGGGTTGTATGAATCGTGAGCTGTATGACTCGTGGGTGTCGGTCTCATGACGTGCACACCCCCCCCCCCCCCCCCCCCCCGTTGTTACGTATTCTGCTAATACGAAACAACATCGTAAGATGCTGGTTGAAACCCATTCGATTTCCTTCTTTCAGGCGTGCTTTGATCGACCTTACTACGTCACTGGAATCCTTATCCAGGGCGGACCGGAGAGCTTTGGTTCGTGGATTACAAGTTTGACTGTTACAATGGACGACAGAGTTCAGGAGGCAAGTTCCACTTTATTTAGTTTAGCCAAATACACACAGAATATCAATAAGCGTGAAATATACCTCTTACGCAAAATCTCCGACGTAAAACTCCAAATTCAATAAGATCATTGTGATGTCCTGTTTATGTCCTATGTTATCTATTGCCTTTTTGTTTAGTCAATTTCATTAAATTAAAACTGTCACCAGAATTATGAACAACATTATTATTATTATTATTATTATTATTATTATTATTATTATTATTATCAGTGTCCACAGAGTTGGTAAATTCCAAATCGTTACAGTGTGATCCAAAATATTAGGCGGCGATATTTACCACAGTATCTGAATCTAAACGGATATTCATCGTCTGAAAGGATTAATGAGTATTTTCTTTTATAAAGGATAAATTGCAGTGAAAATCTTCATCTTCTCTAATCGCAAACAATCAAACACACTACGTGGGATGAATTGGTAGTAGACAGCTTGGTAAATTTATATTGATTTCATTCCTATAGGTTCGGTATGCAAACTGGGACCCACAGAGGGCGTCACTCATTTTATTTTCCCGCGCTTGGTCTACGAGATGCGTCAGGATTACACCACGTGCTAAAGTAACCGAGCTCGTGTCTCTCCAAATCGAGTTGCTCGGCTGTGAGAGTGGTAAGCAGATTGTTTATACCTGACTATGATGTGGTCATCCACTTGACGTCAACTTATGTAAAGAAATTGGGAATACGCATTAAAGATAAAGTGACTCATGCTCCCAGTATTTGATTCGATTTTAATCATGAACAGTCGTTAATGGTTCATATAACTGTATACTACTGAGTACCCCTTGCTTCTAGCTTCCATTACACACATTTGTGGGGCGTTATGAAGGCACTGCAATTAATCGCACGATAAAGGAGACAACAAGAAAAAGAAGAAGAAGAAGAAGAAGAAGAAGAAGAAGCCCTTTTCACCACGACAGTATAATGACATGAATTCTGTCCTGTGATGGTAATTGTGCCAAACATGAGTATATAGTGGCAAAAGGTCTGTTTAAATATGAATCTCATCAGCATGAAAACTTTCTTTATTATGCCTTTCTAGTATATTATCATATTTTTGTTGTTTTATCTGCCATTACAAATTGCATGTATAGATTGCCATTTCGATATGGGATTGTCATCGCGCCACCTGCCGACTGCAAATGTCAATGCATCTTCCCTGAGCTCACAGTCGGCGTCTCTGGATGACGTCAGATTACTACCATTTGAACACTATCCCTTCACGGGATGGACACCACACGACAATGACACGGAACCTCGAGTCAATGTCACGTTTGATGACGTCACACTCATTAAGGATATCGTCATACAGCCTTGTCGTGGATCACGATTGTTAGGCTTCAATTTTTCGATAGGCAGCAATGACAGCGTCTTTACGTTACACTTTGTAAGTACCGCGTAGAGAACCAAGATACATGGCCATGCATGTTTGTAGGTGGTATTATGTGAGGTATGAAAAACAGGAAAATCAAAAGAAAGGAATAACAAGGTGAGGTTTAGCTTTCTTTGTGATGGATTTCAAATGAATTTTGAACCTTTTTGTAAGTAGGTGATGAAACTGAACATTGATTTGAGATGACTTCTCAATCAAAATGTGATTATATATTACTTTTGTTTTCAAAGATTTCATCTTTGATTCAGACTTATCGTAATTAGCATCTGATTTATTTTCAATGAACCACATTTGCTATTAAAGCTATCGACCAAACATCTAAATTTCATCATACAGGGTCTACGATGTATCTAGTTCTATCATTTCGAATGAGATACAAAGTGTTCAAAGTAGTTGCTGTGTTGTCCTAATATTCTATGGATACTTCATTTAAAGGTCAAGATTCGAACAAGCTTGACTTTGATTTTCACGCTACTCTTCAGGACATCTCTGCTTGTAATTCATCGATGTGTAAAGTGTCTCTACCTTCAAACGCAACCGAGAATCGTGCGCGCAAGTTTTCAGTTTGGCCAACTGAATGGAACGACTTCGTGTGTTTCCGATTTGAACTGTTAGGTTGCAGGTTCACTGGTAAGGATTCAACAGTTATTACTTTGATATAATTTCGACGGGAGAGATGGGACATTATGAGTATAATTATATAATATTGATTGGCCTCGAGGGAGATACCAGAAAACATTCTTTCAGTGCGGGCAATATTTATCTGGTATCTCCCTCGAGGCCAGTCAATATCATAATTATTACCTATCCCCTAGGTAAATTAGGAAAATATGTGAATACGGCTATACACGAGCCACATTTGACAACCTGTAGATCATCACCAACATGTCGAATGATTGAAAATTGTTCATCAATGTATACCATTCAACTCCAACTACCAAGATATATGTAGTTGTAACAGGCGAACTTCAAACATCTGAACGCTTTTACACTTTATTTTTGCTTCTGTTTCAATTTGGAGAGTTGTAAAAACTGATTGTCACAGTGCAGTTATTGAGCACAAATGGACTAGTCAATGTTTGACGTGTAGTGCTGCTGGAAGTGATCTACCTTGTATGAGTTGATTTATCGGCGTCCTTGAATGTCTTCGCTTTGTGGTCGACCGGAATGTTTACATCTAAAGTGATTGGCGAGACCGGAATGTTTACAGTGCACTCCCGTTATAACGAACACGGTTATAACGAAATTCTGGTTATAACGAAAGAAAACTGCCGATCCCGAGGACTTCGTTATAACAGGAGTCCACTGTATATGTAAAACCCCGGATGCTCGTGATATGCTCTAATGTCGCCTGCTGAACTCCACGACCCTGCAAAATACCAAATGCAATTGCCTCGCAAAACTACCTCGTATAGGTAATAATGGTTATTATACTTAACTATTTTGATCGCTATCTTTACTGGTGGAAACAGTTCTTTTGTAAAACCGATGACACAATGATTGCTTTCTTTGTGAAATACTGCAGGATATCCTTACTTCTTGAAGCCTCTTCTACAGTTCAAATACCCATGAATTCTTATAATATTGCCTTTGTTATGGACAACCGACTCATGATTTGCTATTCAATTAATTTCGTGGTATAATTGAATGTTATGGAAAGGGAGACAGCAAAGTTTTAAAGGAAACCAAAGTCCAAATCTAAATGTGGATTGAGTGAATTATGCAGCAGTATTATAGAAAACATCGGACAGTCAATTCGACAGGTATGAATCTTTAAGTTTCCGTGCAGCCACAGCTGAATAAGGGGATTTATACACTTCATGATGTCACTACGAACATCATTATAAATAGAATATAAAGAATTTTCAATATGTTTTCACTTTTCCAGCATAACAAAAGAGCACTTGACTTACATCTTCCAGAAAGCAATAGTATTAGAAAACCCTACCCTTATGTTAGTAACAAGTCTATGGAATATGTACTTTTGGTGAAAAATGAACTTTTGTGGAATTCTACGTCAGAAAGTCTCGGTTTTCATTTCATGCCTTTGTCATGTCTGTTGAAATTTGGTGGACATCATAGTTAATTCTTGTCTAAAGCGTTAGAATGATGTTTAGTATTCTGTGAACAGCACAGCTAGCTATTTATTTTCGTCAGACTGCGTCACCAGGTACTGCGAAGCGGACTGTTCGTCCGAGTACTTCGGGCAAAGCAATGCCGGCGGGACGCTCGCTCATCTCTCGAGACCATTCCCGCCACGTGCTGTGTGTCAGGCCGACCTCTCAGTACCCGAGGGGCTCTTTGTTGTCCTGATGCTGAGGGGTTTTAATGTGAGTATCAATTTGGTATCCTTGCTGAAATGAACGCAAAATAACCAGCATTAGGCTACGGTCACAACCTTAGAGCGGCGATCGACCGATTTGTAGCCTGCTCGGTCGCCGCTGAAACTTTGGCACTGCTGAAACTTCGGCACCGCTCAGCAGTTTTTGGAGATGTCGAGCAGGCTTTAAAACCTCGGCGATGCCGAAACGATGCCCTGTCAATTTCCCGTCAGTCACTGGTCGATTTTGGGTTAAAAAATTGCGAAATATGGGGATCTTCTTCCCGCAGAGACCGAGCAGTCACCGAGCAATGCCCCATCGGCAACTGGACGATCTCCAACCGGCTACCGGCCGATTTTTACGAAATCGCTGAGCGACCGATGGGTGATCGATTGGCTATCTATCAGTGTCCTGTAGGCGTACCGGCGGTCGCCTGCATGCCTTTCTCTGCCGGAAATTTCTCACGAGCTACCTGGGTTTATTAATGTACCTATGTGATTTGTGATGTGATAATTAATTAATTAATTAATTAATCAATTAAGATACAAATCGACGAGGCTAAAGCTTTAAGAGTTAAATTACCAACTACCAAATCTCAGTTACGTGAAACCACACATAACTAGAAATCAGGAAATCAAACAAAAGTGAGGAAAACCCAAGATGGAACAAAAATTTAATAGATTAGAATTTTTCAAATTATCTTTCTTTGCTTCTATAAATAACGGTATTTTTCTGTTCCTATTTATTGTCACATTTTCATTTCCACTTCTCTTGTCATTCATTACTTCTCCATTCAATAGGCCTTTAATAAATGATAAGATAACCAAACCATATATTACTAAGTCTATATATCAACACTAACTTTTAGCTTTCATCTCTGTTGCCCCAAAGTGGTTGTCCCTGTCTTTCATGTCCCTCATGTCGGTTGTCGAGATGTTGAGATGCTGAGATGTTGGTGGGGTTTCCTTGCCTTTATCCCTCCCATTGCTTCTTCCACATTGCCCTGGCTTTTCTTCCCCATCTAGTCCTTGGTTTCCTTCAGTGATTCTGTCATTTTTATCTTTTTCATATTTAGTCCCTAAATTGCTCGTCGGCGACCGCTCAATCTATAAATCATCACTTGGTTTTCTTCTGTGCTTTTGTGATTTTTGTCTCTGTTATTTTTGTTCCCTAAATTATTCGGTGGCGACCGCTCAATTAGGTCTGTGCCTTGGCGGTTGCTGCTCGGACACCGAGCGTATTTTGAGCAGAGAGTGAAAACTGGTCGGTCGCCGCTGAAATTCAACTCCGCGCTAAAACTTCAGCGGCGACCGACCGATGCCCTAAAAATCAGTGGTGCTTGGTCGGTCACTGGTCGGTTACTGTTCGATCGAAATTGGCTGAAAACTCGACGACCGGTCGCCAAGCAGGCTGATTTCGGGGGTTGTGACCGTCGCCTAGTAATGAAAATATTCCAGATAGCTTGCCTGTGTGCTGATTTGTGATAAATTGAATAGAATAAGTCGTACATGAATCTTGGAAAAACTTTAAAAAAATACTTGGTGAATCTTGTTTTTAGTTTTTGCCGTCATTTTTGTTGTTTGTTTGTTGAGAGTTGGTCCACAAACTGTACAAGTTTTGTCAGTGAGTTCTACTATCAGACCACATAATGTAATGGGAGTTACTATCTGTTAAATTGGCCATGTTTTAATGGTGAGCATGAACTGTTAATCGTTTCAGACGATGACGGATATCAGCGGATATCCGGATGGAAGTATTACAGTGATTGACCTAGCGACAGAAAATGCTACAGACCTTTGACCTCGACTTACTTCCCTACGTCTTTATCGCGTCGTCGTCCACTGTCAGACTGAAGATTTTATCTGGCCTCATGACAAACACGGCAAATATTGTCGCATCGTTTGGATCACTTGGTATGTACATTCTGCAAAGCCCAAGTCCACAGTATTGTACAGAGACGCAAATCTCTACGATGCTACCTCCTTGAAATACTTTTATACAGTTCTATTGACGTAATGGTATCAAATTATCATTAATAACAATGTGAAACATGCAAGGCCTAAGTGGATAGTGATACGTCTGATTTGTTTCACTTTCAAAAAGTGCTACCAGTGTTCAAAATTTTGAGTAGACTTTACTCAAGAAACTTACAAACTATGTTGTGTTATCTCATACTAACAGCCAATAGTCTGTTTCCTTGATATACTCGTTTTATTCGGTATTTCATTAAGAAAAAAAAAATTAACTGCATGTAAGTAGAAATAAATTCAGTTCGACTCAAATAAAATCTACGCGTTGAAAAATTGCATGACAATGTAGATTTGTTTTGTATTATTCCAATTGATGGACTTGAACTTTTTCATATGAAATGATACTAAATCCTTTAAATCGTAGAAACTTTTTTGTGTTGCTAGGCATAAGCAGCAAGAAAAGAGCATGCCAAGGAAGCCATAAAACTTTCGTACACCAGTGTAACTCAAATCCTATCACCTTTCCATTTTCGTGTGTTGCCCCCCATTCAGACAAGCCGAGCTGTTTTCTCGACAGCACTCTAGGAACAGAGAAGATGATTACGTGCACAACCGATCAGGGAATCGTGTCGATGCCCAACTACTACGATACTTACCGGAAACTCGATAGGCGATTGTGGCGCATCATTACTGATATCTCTGCAACAATCACTCTCTCTTTTATCGAACTCAATGTTAATTGCGATAAGGACCATCTGTTACTCAATGACTTGCAGACTTTTAGTGTTATCGGGCGTTACTGTGTAGACGACTTGCCTATCGATAGCGTTGTTTCGTCGTCCAACGAATTAGAAGTCCACTTCCGATCGCAGAGACGTTCTGGATTTAGTTTTGTCGTTGAGTACACCACAATGAAACGGAGTCCGAACAACGCCGAGATTTCTAAACAAGAGCATGGACGTAAGTCTCTCAGTGCCAATATAATTCGGCCACTCAAATTCCGTTAACTGATAAACTGTTAATGTCCTCATTCTGACGAACAAAACGATACAAGTATCATAGGTTTTCACTTAGTAACATAAACCTAATAAACAAGAATTGAGTACCCTCCCCTACCCCCCCCCCCCACCCATGTATACACTGTATACAGTTCTAGTGTAGAGTTCTTTCAACGTAACTATGCCAACAATGGAAAAATAATCTGCATCGTTATCTGGCGCCATGAAAAAAAAGGTGACATTAAATTATTGGAAGGAGAGGACTTCTTGAGAAGATCATTCCTTCATTCCTGCAGCAAAGAAATATAATGAATACACACAAATAGATACACGGACACGTATATTTACATCAATGCATTATGCATGATTGTGTATCTGTTTCATTGATAGAGGTCTACGCGTGCCAGGATGGCTGGGATTACTTTTCACAGGCCTGTTACAAATTCCACAATATCGACGAAGGTCTGTCGTGGCTCGAGGCAGAGCAGTACTGCCAGTCGAGAGAGGGCGCACATCTCGTCAGCATCCAAGACGACAACGAGATGAGATTTATTGAGTACATGAGCTACAATAGATGGATCACTTCTAATCTTGGATCTGCAATACGGACATATATTGGTAGGTCGGGAACAGTTATACGCAACAGTTTAAACGAGCTCAAATATTCGATTTTTTTTTGATATATCCTCTATTTGATAGGCCTACGCACATGTATGGCTAGGGTAAAGTTAATATGAGTTTACGTGGTCCATTTCGTTAAGTTCGTCACTCAAATGGCGGGGAGGTGGCTCAGTCGGTTGCGTATCTGCCATTCAGTCAAATGGCTCGGTTTGGACTTAAATGAGTCTTGCTGAGCAATGTTGTGTGTTATCATGCCGTCCCCTCTAGTATAGAGGCAAAACACTCGGTCTCTCGGATAGTAGGACCCATCCGCGAGAGAGTCAAAGATTGGGCTTCGTTCGTTCATCACAAAGAGCAGGGTGCATAACACGATAAAGTGGACCACCCCAAATAGGCCTGCTTACAATTGGACCCCATGGCTAATACAGCTGCATGCGGGCTAGCTATCTATCTTGTGAGATGGCAAACTGGCAAATGTAAACGAAACAGCAGAACACAAAACAAACAAATTGATTTTGCTGTCATTCAATTTCAAAGGCTTTGGTTACATGCAATTGATATGTCGTTCAAATTCATTTAAGATCCGTTTAATTTGTATTCAAGTCGTTAAAATGTTTACTTATCTGAGTTTAGATGAGAGAAAAAGGAAATCGGGAGAAACAATGAGTAGCAGAGGATCCATTTCTTATTTCATTATTTTTTTCCAAGGTTTGGGATCCAAAACGCTGCGAGGCTTTTCGAGATGGAGTGACGGCACTCCTCTCTCATACACATCCTGGAACACGTACGTTGCTTTCATTCTTATCTCACATCAGGACTACATTCTTTGCAGGTTACTTTTTAGTTGTTGGTCGAATACTGTGTTTTTGACAGTATATATATATATATATATATATATATATATATATTGTCACAAACGCAGTCAATATATATTAGTTTCTTTTATTTCATTATTCAAATTCATATACAATCTTCCGTCGAGATGATTTCATTGCAACTAATTGACAAATTGCCCTACATCGACATAAATAAGAACTGAATTGATCAGTGTTTTAGTAGTAGCCATGATAAATAAATCATGGGCATACATACTCGAGCAGGATTCTAACCTACGACCTCGTAATCACCGGACAGGCGCCATCTCCACTAGACCACCGAGCTTTCGCCCGACAGCAAGTGTTGGAAGCTCGGTGGTCTAGTGGAGATGACGCCAGAGGGTCCCATACCGTACAAGCTTTGCTTTTTAATGAGACCATCCATTTCCATTCCCATCCTTGTATTATGCATGTGTATTTAACTTTAAAAATGCAATTATTTTGTTACTCATGATCACATATGTGTTGTTAATTTCCGTTTTAAAAATTTTTACAAATATGTCCTGGTAATGCAAGGTATATAATTTCATTTTCCCTGTTTGTTTAATGGACATGAAAAATAAAGTTAAATAAAAAAAGTTTGATATATAGTATCCTTACCGCTCGGTATCAAATCAAATGAGATTAATTTCACAATTACCAGTGACCCTCATTTTATACTGCCATACACTTACGAAACCCATGGACAAGCTCACTCACATAGACACACGTATACATGAGAAGTAGCATGTACCCCAAGAAATACGTCACCATCTGAAAATATGTATTATTAAATCCGATTATTGTGCAATGATGAGTAGTATTACCTTTCACAAACTAGAAAATTAAAATGGTAATTTACTGACGGTAATATTCGACCAGGTATTTGTTTCCAAACAATGCACCTATGTTACAAAGGGCACGTGTTTTTAGTAGCATTGAATTACGATAAGATATAAAAGTTAGGAATACAGTTGAAATTATATACTATTCAGTGCTATTTACATGTTATAAACTCCACATGAAAGTTACAAATGAAACTTATGAAAAAAAGTTATCGAGACACTTTATAAAAAAGGTATTACAGAATCAAAAATAACTAATGAAAATAATTTAAAAAGATAGCAAAGTTGGAGCAGAGGAGCTTTGCGATTATTTTGTGAATAAAGGTCGCCATTTGGCAAAAAAGAAAAATAGCTCCATATTAAAAACTTGTTCCAAAGATACCTCTTTGAAAGATCCCATTTTTTAAATTCATTATTTTTACCCTATGAATAAACAAGAAGTACTATGATAAAATAACTTCAAAATTAAAGTAGCTCTGGTTTTGATAATTTTATCTGATCACTTGTTAAAAGATGTCGCTCCTCACATACTCTGTCCTTTGGTAAATGTGTATACAATATAAATATATATATATATATATATATATATACATATATATATATATTCCTCAAAAGAAAGATTATGAGTAAATATATGTACCAAGACTTGCCATCCAAAAGATGCTAAATCCACTTTTCACATGAATACATATACGTAGGCCTATACAGTCATAATATGGTCGAATTAGGAGACCCCAGCATGTTGCAGAACATTTTGAAAATACAAGTACATTGTAGCATCCTTCAAAGGAAGGATTTAAAAAACCCACAACTGATGATGGCTCCATCGCTTCATATCTCGAAACAGTTACCCCAAGGCCGAACCAAACGGGGGGATCGTTGAGGCCTGTACCGTCGCAAACTTCTTCAAACTTCCAAAGTCAAAGTTTGGAGTCGGCGTGTGGCGAGACATAGCCTGCGTCTATCCTGACACTACAAACTTAATCTGCAAGAGGCCCGCGATCCTCGCAGAAGGTCGGAATGATGGATGTTGATATAGAAATTAGTGAACATGAAAGAACCTGATTTAAGTCACGTAGCCAGAGTATGAGATATCATTAAATGACGAATGAAAAGTATTTATAGATACACAATTTAATGTTTTCAGATATTTCACGTATGGTTTCCTAAATAATCTATGTCAACCTATTTCAATGCAGTTAATATAATTTTCTTTTAAGGGGAAGTGGAAAATTCCCTTCTCACACCCAATGCACACTATTCTGGGAAATCGATTCAGAACACGTAGAAACAACCTAAATGTTGGCCAAGATCGGAATTTGGATGGAATTTATTTGAGTGATGCAGATGATATACTTTAAAAGACAAGTCAATTAATTCATTATGAAATATATCTTATTTAATGCTACCAATAAGATGCTACCGTAATGACAATGATATTACATGATGCCAGGAAGTCTTGAGTTTTGTTATATAAATCCTGTTTAAGGTGAAGACGGAATTACATTTTATGATCAGCACAACGTACATTCATTATTTTCCTTTCCATCTTTCAATGTGTATTCATGTTCAGGTGAAGAAGACAACGTTACAGCGCTGTTGGTAGAAGCTGGTAAGAAATTAAGTGTCATTTCTTCCAATGTTAGATGTTGACATAAAATACAATCACGACAATACAGGATTTCTCATTTCATGGGTTAGATGTTTTGATGCATAATTTGGAAATGAACGTATTGGTGTGATTTTAACGTTTTTCTCTCAAGTGAATGTATTTTTTTTAAAATGGGACTACACTTATATATAAGAAAAGTAGGCTCAACTTTGCATCTTTCTTACACACTGGGAAAACCTTTACGAGAGCAGTCTTTTGGGCTGCAGGTGACTTATCCTCACAAGTTTAATTCTATCGATCTGGTAGTAATCTGTTAATCTGACAGGATTACGTAATCTGTCGTTTGGATTTCCCTAATAATCATGTCTATCTTTGATTCGCTTAAAGCTAATGGACATGATGAGCGTATGGTATAAGATTTCCCGATCGATTTGAACTCTTGGCGGATCAAATTTCTGGGGACCTTTTTCCACATTTTCATGTTCTTCTTGGAATGATCTGTTACCAAGTTTGGTAGGCATTGACTTTAGGGTGATGCAATAAGCAAACGACATCATCCCTCAGGACCCCCCCCCCCCCCATCCCACACACACACACACACACCCCACGAATAGAAGCCCTCCCCCAAAGTTATCATCATATCTACAACCGTGCATAATCTTGATGTTGTAGATCCAGGAATTACTTCCTGTGGGTCAGATCTCCTACAATGTCCTTCCGGTGAGTGCATCAGATCCGTGTTTGTGTGTGACGGGACACAGGATTGCAGGGACGGCAGTGACGAGTTTGATTGCACCAAAGGTATGTGGATTTCATTCTTCCTTTAAACTAGCAATAACAGAGCAAACTATGTTATATACAACAAGTATACTTTTACTTTTTAATTGATACTAATTTATACAATTCATACACTTGACATAACAATGGAGAAACGAGAAGATAATGCATTAAACATCAAGAGGAACATTTGCAATGTTTGGAACAAAAACTTTCCTAAGAGTCTGAAAAGTCTTTGTATACACCTAATGGATTGGGCTTTTAATCAGGAGATGCATTAATCAGCAATTATTGTATAAAATATACAAAAATTGCGTATCTGACAATGCTACTGTGTTGAAAATGGTGGGTTGGAGTGATAGATGAGAGGTCATCACGGGTAAGTAAGATGACACCATATCACAATAATTAGCTACAATACAAGTTCTACACTGCAAAAAGTCCGGTGTTAAATAGTGAACACCGAGCTGGTGTTAAATTTTCGGTGCTCATTTATGGTGTTAAATTAACACCTCCGGGTGTCATTTCCAAATTTTAAACTGTTTTTTTGAAGAGTTTCTTAGTAACTGCACTTCTTGTTGATTTTTAATTTAAACAAGACGATCAAGAATTTTACATTAAAATACTAGATTTTTGAAAAAATGTGAAAATAAATTTACACCAAAGTAACACCAGCTGGTGTGGTCTCTTATTGAAGCTGGACGGGTGTTAAACCATTGATATTAACATCAACAAATATCAAATCAACACCATGTGGTGTCATTTTTGAATTAACACCAGTACAGTGTCAAAATAACACCAGGTACAGTGTCAAATTAACACCACGAAGTGCCAGGTGAACACTTTTCAACACCATCACAGTGCATTTTCAACACCTGTGGGTGTGGTCCTTTATTGAAGTTTGATCGGTGTTAGATTTAACACCTGTGGTGTTAAATCTAACACCGATGTTTTTACAGTGTAGAACTATATGAAGAGTTTGTTTGCAAAAACCGATAAGTCCATATTTGCCAAATGGAGATATTTGCGATTAAAGGTCAAGAAAAATAAAGAAAATGATAAGAAAATTTTTGCTTCTTTTGTCCATAACTTCAAAAATATACCTTTATATGTAGTGACCAATATATCATTTAAAAAGGTATTATTTTGTACATTATGACAGAGATCGTACTTCAAAATCTTCAAAAATGGACTTATCGGTTTTTGCAAACAAACCCTTCATATACTACTACTTACTTGTTAGATGTCTGAAGTGCTTGTCATTTTTTCTACCCTTCAGGGTGCGGAGAGAACCAGTTTCAGTGCACAAATGGGACTTGTATCTCTCTTTCTTTCCTCTGTGACGTCATTCCCCACTGCCAAGACGGTTCAGACGAGAAAGCATGTGGTAACTAAACACTTTTGAGAGAAAGTAGTACGTAGTTACAATAGACCTACTCATGGTATAGCGATAAGTAACAATGCAGCAGCAATTCACGTGGTAACTGTCCATTGTCTATATAGGCATAAAGGGCTTACACCTAATAAAATGGAATGTCCTTCACAAATTCTTACCAAAGAAACAAAAATAAATAAAGAAAAAAAATAATTAAAAATCAATACTGCAGTTTGGCAAAAACGAAATAGCTGCAGATATTGAATATGAATTCCTCTACAAACTGCATTTTGGTTGGTAGATGAAAGCTTTTCTCATGGCATTTGAAAGGACTATGTTTCATTGGGTGCATGTACAGAAAATAGGTGATATTCTGAGTGAAAAGAACTCATAGTCTTGCTTTGCGGACCCCTGGACAGAGTCTGAGCCGAAGAACCAGCCTTGGAAATTTGTAGATGAAAGGATATATCTCACTCGTCCAGGTTAGTGAAGATGAAACACCTCATTTCTCCCAGCTGTTTTAGAGAATTTTTTGAATTTTGAATTTTAACACACGTCTCTATGGGGAATTATTTACCCATGTGAGCCCTAAAGAGCGTCACCGCGTTAGAATACTTTCTATTAGACTATGCAGGAGAAAAGCTCTTAAAGTAGACATTATGAGAATTCGTAAAATAAAAGAAAACGTTAAACCTTAGCGTTTTGCATTGCAAACATGAATTCATGAATGGCATTAAATATGGAAAGGACGACGTAAAATTTGTATGATCTTCAGTGCTGTTCACTCAACGTTCACTCAAAGTTCAGCGTAAAATTACAATCAAACAAACAACGGTAAAAGTTTCATTACAATCGTTTATGAAATAAGAACGTAAGTAAGATGATTGAAAATATCCATGCCCTATATATATATATATAACTCTTCCGTTGTCCTGCAGTTAGACTCTCATAGATTGTTTTTCTAAATTAAATAGACCAATCTGTCCAATTTGCTGCAGTTTCTTTTCTTCTTCTAACAACAAATATGGTATAATGCAGAATATCCTCAATGTAGCGAGCATGAGTTTGCCTGCCAGAGCGGAGAGTGCATTGACCTCTCGAAGCGATGTGACGTCATCGAAGATTGTCGTGATTCATCGGACGAAGAAGATTGTGGTGAGAATCAAAAGATTGTAGAATTATTCTCTTTAATCAAACGTCGAGATTACTCGCTTCTATTGTTATTGCGTCAGATTAGGCCAAAACTGTAGACACTTGGCTTTGTCGTGCTCTGGATGATTATGATGATGATGATGATGATGATGATAATAATAATAATAATAATAATGATAATGATAATGAAAATAATAAAAACATTGTTTCTTGACTAATTTTCCTGTGCCAGATTCCAACATTCTTACAGACCTTGTTCGAGGTGTTCATTTCGAATCACCAAAAGTTCCATTTTGTAACATAGAACTAAAAACCCTTTTCTCTTCGGTTTTCTGCTTCTTTATACCTTTCCTGTTCTTCAGGACGCTGAAGTGATTTTTAAATAAGCCAAATTTATTCAAATTCATGTTGCTGTTGTTGTTGTTGTTGTTTGGTTAATTTGTACCAGACATTGAAATTTCACTGCCGAACGTCTTCCGGTGCTATGATGGAACCCTGCTTCCCCTGACAGCCAGATGTGACGGTGAGAGGGACTGTATCGGACTCAACTATGAGGATGAGGTATCGTGTAAAGGTACGTAACTTTGTCCCGTATCCCCTGTATCCATAGTAACGGAGGATACTTTGGATTCAAAATGACCATTCATGTTCATTTCATAAATATGTAGGCCTACAAAGACGAGGCATATTTCAGAAAATGTCTCAGACAATATAAAAGTGAAATGAGTTAGATTGAACCACTGTGGACGGTACTACTTGTGACAAGGTTCTTTAGATTCGTAAATTATGAAATCAATTTTGATAATCGTACGTACCCACACACACACACACACACACACACACACACACATATATATATATATATATATAAGTGTGTGTGTGCGTGTATGTGTGTGTATACATGTCTGCATTTCACTACTGTATTAGGGTCGTATGAATTGTACTTGCAAAAATCCCA
The DNA here is from genome assembly GCF_040938485.1 of Diadema antillarum. Lineage (NCBI taxonomy): Eukaryota > Metazoa > Echinodermata > Echinoidea > Diadematoida > Diadematidae > Diadema > Diadema antillarum. The sequence goes on along the minus strand of NW_027271035.1, from coordinate 1,230,155 downwards.
CCCTTATCTTTATTCTTCTTTTCTATTCAGCAAAGTGTGATACCGTGACTGAAATAGCATGCAAAGGCAAAAAGAAGGCTTGCACGGATCGTCGTTTTGAGTGTATTTACGAGCGAGATAAATATGGATTTCCGAAGGGCTGTCGTGATTTCACTCATTTGGACAATTGCAGTAAGTATAATTAATGTTATATGATTTTTTTTTTCTGGTGTAATGAAAGAGCACTCTAAAATGAAAGAGCACTCTAGAATATAGGGATTATTTCCAAGCTGAAGTTCTTTCTTCCTCGTTCAACTTTATTCTTATTATATAATTCCTTAATTCTCCGACATATGAGTTATTGTAAAGTTAAATGGGGGAACTTGCGGCTCTACCAAAATAAATTCTATTTAAAAATTACAAAAGAAAGTTATACGTATTTGTACTCGATCGCATTTCCTGGCTCATACTGATTCTTTATATCATGAACTTAAAATATTTAAGGTTTTTGATTTGAATATTATTCAAGTAGCTGTAATTATGTTTAAATATATTCATGTTTAATGTTTCCAGGTTAGCATGCCTGTACAGTGACGGGGCATTAAACCGCACATTACTTGAATATGAGACCGTTCTGAAGCAAATAATTTTCACACAACAATAGATATATAATGTGCTCTTAAATGAATCCCACAAAAATTGGAACAATCATCCCCCAGCATTCCCCCAATTCCCACTGATCAGTTACTAGCCATCCCCTTTAATCGCTTACGATGGTGGTCCTCTGCATGTAATGATCTCTGTTATTTACTGAAAAATACTGTATTTTTTATTTTATGTTTTTGTGTATGTACACTGCTCAATGCAATCACCTAGTATCTATTTGTATACTGTTATCGACTTATTTCACTGCACTTGCCATTCTTTGTCTTTGTATTTTTTGAAATTTGTATTTGAATTGTATCTGATTGAATGCAGAAATAAAACAACTCAAATCAAATAAAAATCAAGAGCACTCTTTCCAACTCTACGTCGAATATCATACCGTAGACATTATGTTTCATCAGTAACAAGTCGAGGGAATGTGTACTTTTCAAAAAGCATGGAAATAATCATCAATATGAGACCCACTTTACATTTTCTTGCACAAAGTGACATCACATGAAAGTACTTTGTGCTGCATTCTTCTCATCCAGCGATGGCGATATCTGGACTAACCCAAAACTTTAGAAATTACATTATGAAAGACCTGTCCCAATTTTCCTTAATCCTTAATGACGTGCTATCCTCATCTTCACCAATAAGCTGAAATCACATTATGTGCTGAATACCAGTTTAAGTATGATAACTCTGCGATACAAATATAGAAACATGATTATCTATTTCTCTTCATTTGACTTTCAAGGAGAATTTGTGTGTCCCATAGGGTCCATAAAGTGTCCCGATTCTTACTGTATCCCGCTGAGATATCGGTGCGATGGAAAGATGGATTGTCAACATGGGGAAGACGAACAACTTTGCGGTAAGATTTTATAACTTATCTATCTGTATTTCAGTGCCAGATCAGTTTTGATATTTCTGAAGTGCAACAATCCGAATAGGTGATCGATTTAAAGGTTTTTGTTTAAGAATTTATTGTGTTGTCCGAAAACTGCTAGTAACTGATCAAAAGGAATCAGCGGGATTGCTGGGGATGATTGTTGCAATCCTTGTGGGATTCATTTAAGAGTACATTACATATCCATTGTTGTTTGGAAATTATTTGATTCAGAATGGTCTCATATTCAAGTAATGCGCAGTTTGATGTTTCGATGCCTGTACAGTGACCCGGCATTAAACTGCACATTACTTGAATATGAGACCATTCTGAAGCAAATAATTTTCACACAACAATAGATATCTATAATGTACTCTTAAATGAATCCCGCAGGATTTGGAACAATCATCCCCCAGCATTCCCACTGATTCCCAATGATCAGTTACCAGCCACCCCCTTTAAAATGCATGCTATTTGGGATAATATAAAGCAAATTTGTAATTATAACATGATCATTACTGCTGCAATAGTTATTGTTGTTTTTTATCATCATCATGGGGATGGGGAAGGGAAAGAAAACATGGAAATATTCCCTAGTTCCTGACTTTTGCGGGTGGAAAATGATGTGACTAGCTAATTAGGCTATTTTTCGGATCATCCCGAGAGCTAGACAATCACGACTTTACACGGCCCACGAGCTAGACATTGAAATAAAAGGTCCATGATTCATACACCCACGAGTCATGCAGCCCACCAAGTACAATTCCCACGAGTCATACAGCCCACCAAGTAAAACGGGCCATCGAGCTAGACATAATAATGGCCAACATACTCGACACTACGTAGGTTAAGCTTAGACTGTGATGCGAGTTCATGTGCCTTACTTGCTTAGTCTTTAGATCGTGGACCGTATAGCTAATGGACATATTTCACTCGATTTCAAGCTTGTTGGCTCTATGACTCTTGGACAGCATGAGTTGTGGGCAGAATGACTCGTGTATGGCACGCCATTTGCCCAATAATTCCGAAAAACTATGTTTATCGGCGATAAACAGAATTTTTCGCCCGCTAAACAGAGTTTTTCGCCCGCTAAACAGAGTTTTTCCAGAATAACTCTGTTTATCACTCGATAAAAATAGTTTTTCAGAAAAACATTGTTTATCGGCAGATGAACAGTTTTTCCAGCGATAAACTTAGTTTTACCGAAAAATTATGTTTATCACTCGATAAACATAGTTTTCGGCATGAACTATGTTTATCGCTGATAAACAATGTTTTTCGCCCGATAAACATAGTTTATCGATCGCAGAACATTGTTTATCGCCGATAAATTATTGGAATTATTGGGCAAATAGCGTGCCATACTCGTGGGTGTCGAGCTTGTGACAGCCACCCATTTTTTCATGTCATCTGGGCCCTGTTTCGTAAAGCTGTTCGTAAAGTTACGAACAACTTAAGAACGACTGGTGATCAGGTCTGATGTGCTATACTTATCAGAATTCCCATAATTCAGCACAAGAACTGATCACCAGTCGCTCGTAAGTCGTTCGTAACTTTACGAACATCTTTATGAAACACCCACAGGTTTATTCAACTTGCCGTAAGTCAGATTACATTAAAGTCCTCTGTTGATGGGTTGATTTTGGCGCCATTATTTTTAACCACGTGACCGTGTATTTCATCAGATTCGTATGTATGTCCTCCTGCATCGTACCGTTGCCATGGAGCTCCATTCTGTATCCAGCATCATCACGTGTGCGATGACGTCACGGACTGCCCAGAGAGGGACGATGAACTCTTCTGCGGTAAGATTGTCTGCTATAGGCATATCTGTAGTGTTCGTGTGCTCGAACCACATATGTACTAGTACTATATGTGCGTGTTTTTTGTATTCATGTATGCGTGTATGAAATGATACATTCATACTTCATCGTTTGAACACACATACACACACACACAAACACACACTTTTAATTTATATACTGCATAATTTATACATCATAATTTATAGCATAATCGGTTTGAAAAAAATGTCGCTAGAACTGAGCGCACCTTGACTACCCTTGCTATAATATTACTTTCTGTATTACCAACTGCATTGCTTTGCGTAATGTGCACGATTTTGGTTATAAATATACTCAATTACAATATTACACTGTACAATATATCATTTGATGACGTTTGTCTGTTTTAGATACTTGTCCTAGTGGGTGCACCTGTGACGGATTATCCTACCGCTGCAATGTCACGTTATCGACCGTTGGTTCGCTGTCACGAAAAATCCGGAAATTGTGAGACTAATTCTTTTTTTCCTAGCTTACATTTCGTTTCATAAAATAACTTGAGTAGGCTGATGTAGTGTAGTGTTGGGTCTGAACATTTAATTTATTAAGTGCAAATTAAAGTTAGATATTACCGTACTAGAACACAAATTCAACGCACTTATATTCTTGATATAGTTGTCTTGATCTCGTTCGTTAGTTTGTTATCGAGAGACCAGTCTGACAGTATGAGACTTATATTGCATTTTTTTTTCGTTCGATTGGCACGTGAGTTAAAGATTGATATGGCCTACTGAAGTGTCAAGCTTATGGACCGTCTCTCTATGTTCTCTTTACCGTATGCTTAATAGTTGGCCAACGGACAAATAGCTTGTCCAATTTTGTTATCCATAAAGGTTGACGTACGATTGTCAGCCATCAATGCATATTTTTTATAGGGATAGTAGTGACTTGAACGCGAGACTTGTGACTGCAGGCGAACGCCTAGGTGACTGCATCGCACAGCCATCTACCATGACCAGTGTGTTTTTCTTGTAATTAAGCAATGAACAATCTAACTTAATACTTTTATAGTAGGTAGCTTGAATATCTCAACACTTTCATACAGATGTTCGCTGCTATGACTATAAAAACAGTTTTCAATACATATTTGTCTGAAGGTTATTCGTAGGTAACACTTCGTCTTTGGTTGTGGCGACACCAACAGTAACTACTAACGTTACTGAGGGAGACCTCATGTTCGTACTGCCACCCCTACCGAATTTGATGTTCCTGTGAGTAACGTTAAAATTCATTAACTGATCCTCACCAAATTCAAGAAATATTGAGTGATTTTCAAAAAAAAAAGTATCGTTGAAATAAAATTCGATCAGTAGAATGGACAGTCATAACCTTGAACAATGAATAGTCCAGTCAATTTTAATGTTTTGCTATTATCCTGTTCTTTGTTACTTGTATTTTTGTCTTTGTTGAGTTAAACTTATATTCAGTGCACGAAGTGATTGGTCAAACTTACGTAACTGTTGATAGATCTCCAGTAGCACATATCTATACATTACACACCTGGTGCGCAGAGTATACTGAATCCGTGCGAATTATTCTGTTGCGGAGACATCGAATTTCTAATGAAGGATAAACATAGAACAGTTACTTCTTCTTACCTTAGTGATAGACAACCAAAATATGCCAGGAAGCATCTTTCCTGGAAACATTTTGTCATTGTGCTGTCCTTTTCATACTCTAAGTAAATATATTAATCTCATGTGTCCTAAGTTAGCATGCTCTAAAAAGTAAAAAAAAAAACATACTATTTTATCTTTTCTTATTGAATGTTCCCACATTACGCCAACTTTCACTTTTTCCAGAGATTTGCAGAATACTGGTGTTCACTGGATAAATCCTGGGTCTTTTGGTGAAACAAGGAATATCTTACATCTGTGAGTAAAATGATGTAGGCTACTCATGTTATATGTGATGACTCAATGACGTTTGGTAGCTATATATAATATGTATATATATATATATATATATATATATATATATATCCATTTTGAATCTTAGTTGTGCAAGCAGGCCACCATCCACCATAAGACAATATTTTTTAGTGGTCCCGGGCAATTAGAGCCCTGCGAGTTTACTGCATGTAAACGTGCAGATGGAAAGCCCACCAGCTGTGTAATCATATTATACGTCTAGTAATAGTTACCGTTTTCCTTTTGATATGTCGACATCTATTACTCAGCTTGTAGATCATTACTAAAATCATACACCAATACTTTTTCGCAAGGCCGGAAACATATATGTTTCTCTCCTCTCCCTCTCTTTATGTTTAGTACTCATGTGTGTTTTTGCTCTTTTTTTGGTATAGTGCTATATAGAATTGTGCTCCTGTTGTCAGTATACTAATGCCGATTCATTAAATTCAGCAATTCTTGGAAATGACTGAAGTGATCATTTATTACAACTGTAAACACCGATATCAGTACACTCATTACATTCTTCATATGCCTTTCAGCTACGATAGGAAGTAACGGTTAGGTGGACCCGACTGAAATAGGCAAAATGACAATACATTGAAGTACCATTATTACAATTACATTAAACTTATTTTGTGTCTCATTTTTACTTGTATGCAACATGTGAAGGAAATGGTACCATTAAAAAAGGAAAACCCGTAAATGAGTTGCTTTTTAATCAAGTTTGGACATCATGATTCCTTTTGTATGTTTTGTTTTGTTTTTTATTTTAGAAACCTAGCTGCCAATAGATTACGGTCACTGCAGTTTGGAGTTTTCCACGGCTTACAGCGATTGCTAAAATTGTAAGTGTAGATGTTCACTACATACAGTGCATAACAGATCACGCCATGTGACATGCAGTTCCCGTCCAATCACGGAGAATAATGGGTAATGAGAAATAATTTCTGTACTCTAGCATGTCTATCTGTAAGTAAACGTCAAGACACAAAAGGGCCAGAACGGTTAATTGTTTAATCTGAAACTTAACGATGAAACAAAAAAAGTACAGTAGGTATTATTCTATTTTATATTTTTTGCTAAATAGCGGGGATTTCTTGAATGAGGACATTAGGATATTCAATTGGTTGTGTCTGTCATGAGAAAAGCAAGTATTATTTCATATTGTGATGGATTTCACGAAGGCAAAGTAATGTTCACTAGCACACACTTATTACGAGTGAAGTTAGCAATATAAAGCTTTTCAAACTTAAAGTTCTCACTTAAATCTAAAATTTTCTCAGAAATCTATCCGGAAATCCTCTCCAAGCAGTCGACAGAGGGACATTTGCCGCTTTGTCAAGTATTGAGGAATTGTAAGTATAATGTGTGCTCCCATTCAGCGGTTGTATCCCTTCATACTTTTAATTTTATGAGTTAATTGTTTCTTAAAATCTTTTTGGAGAAAATAATCTTATATTGTTTATTTCTATAGGCATATGATATACAATTCATTGAGAAAGGTCTTTGAGTGACATGTGTACTTATATGTTATTACCTACTATTACTATACTATCACTCCGCTGAGTTGGTCAAAAAATTAGGGGTAAAACTTAAAAAAAAATTAACGAGTAATGCAAAATATTCCTTCACCAAGACGCTGTATTTTTATACGGCGTTATCTCATTACTTTGTATGATCACAAACATGCCTCAATTGCACAGAAAGTTATATGAATTGTAAAACTTAAGTGAAAACAAAAAGGTAAATTTGTTGAAATAAAATCTGCTTCGACAAAACAGAGGATAGCACCAATTTCATGGAATGTAGTAAAAATGAACCTAATATGTCTTTGTATCCACGTACAGAGATATCCGTGGTGCCTCAGTTCCCATTTCTGCGACCTTAAACAATGATTTGTTTGAGGGTTTACACCTCACAACAATGTAAGTATACACGCTCCATGATAATCATGCGCTCTTTTATGGAGCGAATATAAAGATATGACCTGTACAATACAATATCGTTACGTTGATTTGTTTATCATAAAGTCATACAGTTGTATTAGTTCTAGCATTTCTGATGTGCCATGTCAGTAGTAAAGGTTGTATTGTTGAGTTTAGAAAATATATGTTTGTGTAACTGCATCTTTATATTCCATTCAATTTCAATTTATTTTCATATTTTTCAAGAGAATGTCATACAAAAAATACAATGATGCAGTGCAAAAATTGCAAAGCGCAAATTGGATGCAACTTTAGCTGAATGTACAAACGCCTTGATGTGAAAATAAACATAAGATCTGTTTACAGGGTATTGGCAACTGTAATATTACAATATGGGAGAAATAGAATGGGGCCTACATTAAACAGTTGACAGCTACCGAAGTGGAAATGCTGCAATAACATGTATGCATGCATGTTCACAGTATTTAAACGATCCTTTTTTTCTGGTAATATCACACTTGATCAGAGTCACGTCGAGCATAAACATTATAAAAGACATCTCAGCTCTCTCGAGTATTACTGGTATGATGTCGTAACTTCGTAAGATAATCAATGTATGTTGTTCGTTCGCATAGCTTTCTTTCTATGCGACACGTACAAAGAATTACTGATGAAGCATTAAGTTATACCACCAACAGGGGAAATATCGGTTGTTATCTTTGCAACGAAACCCTCTGGACCATGATACCTTAGCTCTGCAGGGACAGACACATCACTGTTTTATTTCTTTTGATATTTCTTTATGCAGACACGCAGATGAGTACAAATTATGCTGCTTAGCCGGACTGCGCGATGATGACGTAGGTTGCAAAGCACCACGTGACCAGTTTTCGTCCTGTGAAGATCTGATGTCCAACACTGTTCTGCGCCTCTTCATTTGGGTCCTTGGTTCTAGTGCTTTCATCGGTAACGCGTTTGTTGTTGGATACAGACTGGTTCATTCGAAACGTGACAGAAAGAGTAGCGTCCAGGGCAGCCTTATCACCAACCTGGCTATCTCGGACTTCTTGATGGGTCTCTACATGATTACCATAGCGGCAGCAGATCTCCAATATAGAGGAAAATATGCCCTCTATGCTAATGAGTGGCAGTCAAGTTTTCTCTGCAAACTTGCAGGGATCACGTCAGTCATCTCGAGCGAGGCCTCTGTATGTCTTGTCATTTCTACTTCTACCACTTTTTCTGTTCCTTCCTCCTCCTTCTCGTCCTCTTACATTCTTTTATGCTCTCTCTTATCTCATCCTCCTGGGGTCTCTGCCATGCATGCTCGAACGCACACTGGCGCTCGATGGCACCGAGTACGTCCTATTTCTTTCTGACTCCTAGATGATGCGAGTCGAAGACTTTGCCTTTCATTCATTAAACAGTGATGAGTTCTTTGAAATGTTCAGTAATAACACGGAAACACAGGCAAATAATGACCCCTCTAGTAAAGATTATCAGTTACCTTTTAATTTTTATGAGGATAGTGTTAATTTTTGTCAGAATAACAATGAACAATATCCAAGTTCAGAATATTTCACTATTAACAATATCAAATCTTTCGTTGAAGGTAATGATTGTGACAATAATCTGTCTTTAATGCATCTGAATATAAGGAGTTTGAATCATAATTTTGATAATTTTCGCTTATTTGTGGATGGCACTCATGGATCCTTTTTTAATGTAATAGGTCTTAGTGAAACATGGACCACTCAGGGTTCTACTTCTATGTTCTCACTTCCAGGTTATGATTTCATACATAATAGTAGAAATCAGAGAATGGGCGGAGGCGTTGCCTTATATGTAAAACAAAATCTGGATTATGTTATTCATGATGAATTGAACTGTATGAGTGAAATTGTTGAATCACTTGTTATTGAAATTGAGGTCCCTTATTCAAAGAATATAATCGTGTCAGTATTATATAGGCCTCCTAATTCAAATATCTATGATTTCTTTGATTACGTACAATCCTTATTATCAAACCCAACTTTTAATAATAAAGATTGTTTTATTATGGGAGATTTTAATGTTGATTTGTCAAAGTTTCAGACTTTAAACAATGCCCAAAATTTTCTGGATATAATGACTTCCTCGTCTTTTTTACCGCTTATAACAAAACCAACTCGTGTTACCAATCATTCTGCAACACTTATCGACAATATATTTTGTAACATCAGCCCTTTACCTGCCTCTGGAATTATTTTATCAGATTTAACTGACCATTATCCTATCTTCACTTATATACCCCTTAACCGTAGAATTTCTTTAAAGCCTCCTATGGTAAATTTCCGGAAAATAACACCTGACAATATAGTTAGGTTACAAGACGAGCTAAACAGAGTGGACTGGACTGATGTATATGATAAAGAGGATCCAACTGAATCTTATGATTTGTTTATGCAAAGGTTAATTTCCATTTTGGATAAACATGTTCCCATTGTTAGAAAAAAATGTAACAATTACAAAAGATATCCTAGGCTGCCTTGGATATCTAAATCTTTGTTGCGATCGATTAACCGTAAGAATAATTTGTATTATGTTGATAAACTTAAACGCACTCAGCAATCTCATTATAAATATACTTCATATAAGAATGTTCTCACGCAAGTAATACGATGCGAGAAACGTAAATATTTTATTAATCAGTTATCTTTGTTTAAACATGATATTCAAAATACGTGGAAAATTATTAATACAGCTATTAATAAAAATACGGAGAAACCGCGTATTACCACAATCAAACATAACAATTTGATTATCGATGATGCTACATCCATTTCAAATATTTTTAATCAGTATTTTTCACAAATTGGCAATAATCTTGCTCACAATGTTCCGGATAGTCAAAAGAATTTTTTTGATTTTTTGCAAACTCGTAATCCTAACTCACTGTTTTTTGTTCCTTTAGAGAGAAATGAATTGTTAGATATTGTTCAGAATTTGAAAAACAAGAAAAGTGCCGGGCATGACAGTATTGATAATGTTCTTTTGAAAAATATTATCAATTTTATTGTTGATCCATTAGTACACGTCTTTAATTTGTCTTTGTGTAACGGAGTTGTCCCTGAGGATATGAAAATTTCTAAAGTAATTCCTATTTATAAAAAGGGGGATAGGGAAGATGTTTGCAATTATCGACCTATATCTTTGTTGACTTCTATTTCGAAATTACTTGAAAAAGTTGTTCATTTTAGATTATTGAAGTTTTTGGATATTCATAAAATAATTTCTGATTATCAGTTTGGTTTCCGGCAAAACCACAACACCTCCCACGCAATACTTACCTTTTTAGATAAAGTTTCGAAAGCTATTGATCAATTTCATCATACAATCGGCGTTTTCCTGGACTACTCCAAGGCCTTTGATACCATTGACCACAATATACTTTTTTATAAATTATCATATTATGGTATCAGAGGAAAGGCCTTGGAGTGGTTTAGAAGTTACCTTTCTAACCGTAAGCAATTTGTTTATGTTAATGGGCATACATCTGTCATGCAAAATGTTAATTGTGGAGTGCCTCAAGGAAGTTTGCTTGGACCTCTTTTATTCATCCTTTACATTAACGACATGCCGAATTCATCAAGTATTCTTTCCTTTCTATTATTTGCTGATGATTCTAATGTTTTTTTGTCACATTCTGATCCTAATATGCTAATTGATGTTTTAAATGTTGAATTGGATAAATTACTTCAATGGATAAGAGCAAATAAATTGTCCATAAATATTAAAAAAACTAAATGTATGATTTTTAGTAACTCTTTAGAAAATGTACCTAGAAATGTATATCTGAATGATACAGTTATTGAAGAAGTTTCTTCAATCAAATTCCTAGGTTTGATTATTGACCGTAAACTTACTTGGAATTTACATATTGATTCCATAAGCCGTATCATCTCAAGAAATATAGGTGTTATAAACAAAGTTAAATTTTGTTTACCCAAAAATGTTCTTTTAATGTTATATTCATCTCTGATTTTACCTTATTTGAATTATGGTATACTCGCCTGGGGAAACACACATTCTTCTCATTTGGAAAGACTACTTTTGTTACAGAAAAAAGCTCTTCGCATTATTTGCAATGAATCGTGGAGAAGTCATACTGATGTGTTATTCCATGAAAACAAAATCTTAAAAGTTAAGGACTTGTATTTGTTACACCTAGGACAATTCATGTACAAACTTACCAATAATTCTCTCCCATTTGTGTTTGAGTCCATGTTCACTAAAAATAGATCTGTTCATTTTTATCCTACCCGGCAATCCAACTCATTTCATTTGCCATTAACTAGGACTATGTTTGCTAAATCCATGTTTTCTTTTACTGGCCCCAAATTTTGGAACACTCTCGATAATAGTATGAAGCAAGTTCTAAGTTTAAATACATTCACATTTAAACTGAAGAAGTTGTTCATAAATTCTTATATAGTTGAATGAGTTATATTTCAATTAGCCTTAATTCTGAGCTCTCTTTTATATTCGTTATATTCACTCTTTTCTTTTATCTATTCCTTTCCTACATTATGTACATATACCTCGGTGATCCACCGCATCATGTGCCTCGCGTGTGCTGGTATAGACCCTTCATCTCTTCTCCTTTCTCGCCTTTCCCTGTCCTCTTGTCTCTTTCTGTTTCTTCTTTCAAAATAATTTCCTCTTTTCCTCTTTTTCCTTTACTGTGTTTTGTTTTTTTCTCTCTTATCTTTCTCTTTACAAGAGAGGTTGCTTGTGTTTGCTTGTCCGTCTGTTTGTTTGTTTGTTTGTTTATATGTATAGGTCTGTTGTGTTGTACACCGATATATTATGTCTAGCTAATTGCTTTTTGATGTTATTTAGTCTTTTTGTCCACGAGGAGACTGCAAAATACAAGCTTAGCTTTTTAGCATGTCTCCTCCATTTCCTGCAACTTTAGTTTCAATTCAATTTTCATTGTTTACTTTGCTTTTGTGATGCGTAGTATTGTCAACTTCACGTATTTTTCTTTGTTACTACATTGCATTGATGTTGTGTTATTTTGTGTATGAAAATGTTGTTGGAAATGAAATAAATGAAATGAAATGAATGAAATGATGATCAGCATAGATCGATGCTGTCATGTGGTGGCGCCATTTAGCCATAAAATACACCTTTCTCTCAGAGGAGCGCATTATGTAGAACTCACTGTCTGGATTCTGGCCCTATCAGTTAGTCTGCCCCCGGCGCTGATACCGTCGTACGTCGAAGGGTCCTTCTATGGCCAATCTGGGGTGTGTCTAGCACTGCCCTTGACCGCCACTCGACACACGGGATGGCTCTACTCTGTTCTCCTCTTCATCGGCGTCACTTTCGGTGCGTTTCTCGTCACACTGATGTGCTACGTCGCAATCTTTGTGTCCTTCCAAATTTCAAAGCGCAGACTCGGTAAAGCGGAGAGCGGAAGCCATGAAAAGAGACGACTTATGGCTGAAATCAAGATGGCGTCCAAGATGGCGTTGGTCGTTGGAACGGATCTACTATGCTGGATGCCAGTTATCATCATGGGCATTATGTCTGCTGCAGGCAAACTTGTTATCTCGTCACAGGTATGAAGTCGAGTGATGTCCGTTGTTCCGAAGGTTCGTTAATCCCAAAATGAAATAAAGTTCGTTATTCCGCAGTTTCATTATTCCGAAACACAAAATGCCCTATTCCTGATTGAGATCCGTGAACTTGTAAATAAAATAAGGCTCGTTGATCTAAACATATGTGGCATGATTCCAAAGGTTGGTTATTCGGAATGTTCGCTAATCCGAAAGGTTATTTCATTTTCGGACCACTGAACCTTGAGAATATCGAATCTATATCCATTTTTGGATGAACAAATCTTTGAAATAATGAAATTTATTTCATTTTCTGAATTGCGAACCTTCGGAAAACGAACCTTACCTTATTTTCGGATTGGCGAACCTACCGAACACGAACCTTGTTTCATTTTTCGGATTAACGATCGCTATTCATTTCCGGATTAACGAACCTTCGGAACGACGAACCTCATTGAGATTTTCGGAATTACGAACCTTTGGAATAACGAACTTTATTTCATTTTGGGAATGTCGAACCCCCAAACTGACAAAAACCTTATTTCATTTTGCGGATTAAGGAACCTTCGGAATAACGAATCTTATTTTTATTTTCATTTTTGGAATTACTAACCTTCCGAATAATGAATTGAAACAAAAAAAGTATTCGTTATTGTATTTTTTCCAAGATCGTTGTTGTTGATTATTATATAGTAATCAACAAAAAGGAAAGATAACCTGAGGAAATACACGTGTATCTAGTTTCGTATTTTTCCTTCTTCACCAGGTGTATGCATGGATTTCTGTGTTCATCTTACCCGTCAACTCTTCCCTGAACCCGTACCTGTACACTCTATCAAGCGTATATGGGTCTAGGAAACGAGCCTTACCGTTTATAGGAAACGCAAGAGGCGATCACACGAAAGGTAGTGCAAGCACGCAATTTTACCTTCCAGCTTGAAGTTATTGAGAGTATTTTTGATCAGTACATTACATCCTTATTGTGACCGTGTGTCTATCTTGTTTGAAGTTTGGAATCTAATAACGATATGTAAAGAAAATAATTTCCCGTAAAGATGAGAAATGGTGAAAAGTACTACGACAGAGATAATTGACGATAACATAGGTTGTAAGTACAACAGCAGTAATGACGATATCATAAGTTGCTAGTAAGACAGAAGTAATTGCTGATGTCATAAGTTGTAAGGATGTCAGCGGCAATTGACGATATCATCAGTTGTAAAGGATGACTACCATAAAATTGACGATATTATCATAAATTGCAAGCATGACGTACCGGAGTAATAATTGATGATCATAAGTTGTAAGTACATCAGCGATATAATTGATTATATCATTTACAAGTTGTAAGGGTGACAACAGTAATTGACGATACCCTAAGTTGTGGGGATGACAGTCGGAATGACGAGCTGATAACGGTACTAACCAAAGCATTCTTGGGTGAAGATAATAATTCATTGATGTCTTGCTCTTCTTGCAATCCAAGGGAAAAACTATTTGGACGATACTTGTTCCTCGCTGGTCACATCATCTAACGGTGTACTAAGTCCTGGGTCAGAGCGCATGCGCGAGTGGCTACTACGAAACAAGCGACCTTTCACCAAGGAAGAGCTGATGATCTTGACCAATGACCTTTGTGAAGCCGCTGGTCACGTGATTGAAGGAGGAATTCAGGCAGACTACTTCTTGAACTTGGACTCGGTCGCTGTCCAAACGGTGAGCCCATAAGCCATATTACTTTTTTTATTTGATTTAATTTCCTTTGGTACTGAGGGTTAGTCTGGAAATTAGAGTCAATAAAATCTTACAAATCTTACAAATACCTTCTGTATCTACCGTTTTTTCAGTATGGTTGTGGTATAAGGCGGTGCAATCACAAACGCAAACGTGTGCAAAAGGGTTCTACATAATGTATAGACTTTATAGACAGAGATAGATCTGTCTGTCTGCATGTCTGTCTCTCAACATATATACCATATGATATGAGTGTCCTCTAATATATATTAAAAAAAAATAACATGGAAACCTATCACCCTCTATTTTCCTATAGGATGCTTCTGATTTCATCGCACGGGCATTCCTGGTCATAGACCCGTCCTCAGTAGCTGCGGAACTGACCTTATTAAACCAGCAAAAGTCCAGTGACAAGGAGCAGAGGGAGGCAAAGGCACTTGACTTCAACCCTTAAAATAGTAAATAGCCTCACCGATTGGGAAAAAAAAACTTGTAACGTCAAGAGCACATGATAGAGCTATCGCTTGTTGAAAAGTTCGCACATTAGTTGTCTCACTTAAAAGCCATTTCCCCCAATCTGTCTGGTCTCTATTATGTTCAAACGCAATGTGTACGCCGAAAGAGAGAAATTAAGCACTCGGTTACACAGTCCAATTTTCACAATGCATACGAGCATGCATATATGCTTTGGGATCATACTCGTTACGCTCATTGTATCATTATTCATCACGCACGCAAAAAAGGGATAAAACAAAATAAAAGCAATACCAAGGAAGCGTCTAAACAGAACGCAATAGTCTGTAGAGGTAATGTCCAACTTATTTTTAGTTGTGTCAAAACGAATTTTTCGCATTGAAATAAAAAAGGGTGTGTGACGATAAGTTTTCCCGTTCAATTTCGTACTTAGTGCATGGTGTGTAAAAGTAGTGATCATCAATGATAGTGATCATTGATCATTCCTCTTTGCATGACAGAGGAATAAGTTGGTCATTCGAATTCGCTTTTAATAAAAGCAACCAAATTATCCAATCGGGATAAATCAATCCATACATAGCGAAAACGAATTTTGCTCATGAAATTCCCTCGAGCTAAGAAGTTTATAGAGCATTAAAAAAAATCGTAGCCCTATATGACATTATTTGCATTTCCAATTTAGCGCATGATAAGTCTATTATGCGTTCTACATACATATATCGCTTTTTAAATCACTTTCTCATGTACTTCTCTGCTTCTCGTGTACAATTATATTGTTATGTCGTGTAGTCATAGACCTTTTCAACATATGGGATAGCTAAGAATCCAGCAAAGCGAAATGCGATCTTAAAGAAGTTAGGACGACGTTCATAAAGAAATCTATCTTTTCAGTAACATACATACATACATAATTATCTTTCATGTACTGTTTGTAATACAGTGTACATGTACACAGTTATGAATTGAATGCACTCAAAAATTGAACATCAATACCCAAAATGGGGAAATTGAATGTTCTAATTTGATCCACGTGTCCTCTTTTGAACGGTGAAAATGAATGATGTTTTTATACTTTTGAGTGCTGTATATAGCGCATTTGAATGCTCATTCTGTATTTTGGCAACCCAACGGGGAAATCGAGCTGCATATCTATATATTCTCATATGCACTATATAAATGCAAAAATACATGGAAAACTGTATACCCGGTTACACTCAAGGTTACGTATATTTTGTGAAAAAGTCGTTTCTGAAATCATTAATTTCTGAAATTATTAATTTCAGAAAGTGTCAGTGTTGGATGAATCAGAAGGAGGATCGAATATGGTAATTGTGTCTGCTAAATCTGCTATAGCATATGACAATGATAATTTCACTCATCTTGTAGACTGATACTTGAATTCGACCAAAGTATTTTTTCTCATGGCCAAATTTCATCTATTCAATGATAGAAATAGGTATACTCAAATCAGGTTAAACATAATTATGTCATGAATATGTGGTGTCATGGAAAATTAAGTCTAAGTCTAAGTCTATACCTCTATACAGTTAGGCAGACTTCGTGAACCTCGTCACAGTAGATCCTACGTGGTATTTGAAGCCCCTTATCATACTTCAGTTTGCGCATGATTATCATGATTTATAATAACTTGAATGTTTCGTATATCATTTCACTATTCATTCTTTTTTTCTTTCTTACTTGGTCAAAGTAGGTGGTATTTGAGGCACTTCATTGTAATTACCAATTTTCACTTGATTTTCTTGGTTTATTGATTCATTTAAATGCGTACTGAAATGATCGTGTTTTCACGTAATTTTTTATTTCATTGGCCACAGAAATGAAATTTGATGATTTCGTTCTTTTTTCAAATATGAAAAGTTAGTGTCGATCCTTGTATAGAAACACACTGTATAGATGCAAATGAGAACGTAAATAGAATGGCATATATACCGTATGAGCTCAGAGTGTGTTTTGTATTGTATGGTATAGATAAGTATAATTATTCATGTGTGTGTGTGAGTGAGTGTGTGTGTGTGTGTGAGTTCTCGTTGTCTGTTTTTGGTAACTGCGTTTCCCATTTCCACATTTAAGCATAGCTTTAGGGAACCATCAAAACTCCATATTTCTCATTGACTGCAGTGCAATGCAATGAAGTGGTAAGATAAAGTTCACACAGATTTATCTTTAGAAAGAATTGAATTTCGGCTACAAGCTGGCATGACATGCGTTACCAATAGTTTCATGACCAAATTTGTACTGATTTCTATCTGAACCGGAAAAGCTATTGCTGAGCGATCTTCCATTCAGCGAACAGCCATATTGGAAAAGTCCTCTGCTTTTATGTACGTGCCTTGAGGTATTGGCTGGGAAACCACTTATTTGGTTTCATTTGATATTTCCATAAGTTTCTTTTACTAAATGTATTCACATATCGCGTTAGTGTAACACGTTGTATCTAGACAAATAACACACTGGTATACTGCACAGAAATCTGTCAAAACGATCATACGGTCGAACCTATATAGCTGCAGAATTCGAATTTAGATGGAAAGTAACTACCGACCCAAAAGTAAGAAAAAAAAGGCATTACAGTTATGCTACGATAGCAGTCAACATTTATAATTTGTGCAGTAGCTACTGCTCTCCCATTCATCCACACACACACACACACACACACACAGAGTATGTATATATATATATATATATATATATATATATATATATAAACGTATAAATGAACACTATACTATATATTATGTTTAAAATCTTAAAATTACAACAACAAAACGACAACATTGTTCTCATGATTATAAAGCAACATGACCAATAATGTGTGATAAAATTGACATATATATTTTTCAATCTTGATGTATAGGTTTGTTTGAGTTCTATTCATCTGAAGTATTGATTCATATCTTTTGATAGGGACCATCCCTGAAACATTATTAGACATATCTCTGTGTGATAAGATGATTCAAATAGAACGGTGCCATCCTACTCAAATTTTTAAAGATCACAACTCAATGTTGGTATCTTATCCTGTCATCAATATTTTGCCAGGTTAGCATATTGCGAATCGTTGATAGCGTATTTGTGATCAATTATCGAAGTATAAAAGGCCTTGTTATACAGGGTTAGTGATATCCCAGCCTTCTGTCAATAGTCATAACAAGATGTTATGAAAGGAAGGAGTTGTTTACTTTATCAACAATATACGTTGTAGTTGCATCTTAGGTATTCAAAGTCATGTATGCATAACATATAGCCTCTTTCTGCTATGCTGAGCCCCATAAGCTTTCTTCTACAGTGATCTATGTTAAAACCATGCCTTAATGATTGTTGTAAGCGATGTTAAAACGTATCTACTGAGTTTTATCTAGAGCTGGACGTTTGATGACAAGTCATTCATGCATCAGATAGCATTTGTCTACTATGCTAAGCGCTATTATAGCATTCCTCTAGAGATCTATGTTTAAACCATGCCTTCACATGATTGTTGTATGGGATTCTAAAAATATTCACGGAGCTCCACTCAGAGCTGGACGTTTGATGACAACGAGGACGTCCACGGGATCATCCAGGATGTACCTTCCCATCTCATCTCTGGTTGCCAGGGATTTTAGGGAGGCGAGCGTGCTTTGGAGGAGGTCCGGAGAAGCCGAGTTCCGGAAACCTGAGACCTCGGTCAAGATGTCCAGCAACTTGGAGCCGTCTGCCGAGTGGACATCAAAGACGGAAGTTACGTCCAGGGTTGATGACGACAGTGAGAAACGTTTGACCACATGGCTGGACCCTTTCAGGTATTTCAGTATGCTTTCTGTCACGATCACTGGGAATTGGGTCCATGGTTTGTCAATCAAAAATTCTTCTGTTTGGTTTGACGCTGTGGGGGAAAAAAATCACAGAAATGTGTGTATTTGTGTAAAAGTATATAGAACTTCATGGTGTTATAGAAGTGTATTATACATTTTCTACGATGCTTGTATGTTGATCCCTGAAGTACAGGACATACGCTGAAAACTGACTTGATATAATATTATGATTATCATATGTAAATTATTTACACAAAATAGCAGTTAGGAAAACAATAGAGAACTTTATGTTAATCTTTTCACAGTTAAAAGACATAATGAAAACGGCTTGACAGTTATAACGTCTTTGAAAAGATCATTTTTTGACATAGCCTATCAAAATACTGGCAACAATCGATGCTATGCTTGATCAATTAGCGGGTGGCAAATCACACAATAGCCCTACTGTGCTCAAAAGTTGATATTCCTTTAACAGAGAGGGTACCGCATAGTTATCTTCGAATCTTGTTATTACGTTCCTCGATATTTGACGATGCATATTTTCTTTTTTTCTGTCCAACGATTTAAAGAAGTTATGACAAGGAGAATTCCACAAAATTTGATTCTTTTTAAAGAAAAGAATAATACATTGCCCTCTGATGCCAACATGTTAACGGTAATTATAATTCCCTCTGTGTTCTGAAAGACGTAACTCAATAATGATTTTTCATTCTGCTGGCAAAGTTGTCAGGTGTTGAATTATGCCGTTATTTTGTAATATCGTTCATGCGTTACGTCATGAAATGTCGTAGTCCTCTAAGCCAGACATAGCACCGAAACTTCTTAAACGCATGCATGACTTTTGAATGGATTGTCCGATTTTTGTCGAGCCCACCGGAGGTGAGGGGAGACTAAAGGGATCGCCTGCGCCGTCTGTCCGTCCGTCCGTCCGTCGTCCGTCCGTAACGCTACAAAAACTTCAATAACTCTTTACTCTGGGCTTCAATTGCAATCTAACTTCGAGGAAAGAGGGGTCATACTAAGTTTCACATTTTACCATAATATAAAGGTCACCTCAAGGTCAAAGCTCACAGGCAGGGGTCAATGAACTTCAGGGGCCAATGTTAAGTTTTTGTGGCGCGTTTCTATTATGGGTCATAACTTTTGATCCATAGGTCCATTTGTGACTAAACTTGAATGGTAGATGTCCCTTGGGGAATGGATTGTCACCACAAGGTCATTGGTCACAAGCATGGGTCAACAAACTTTTAGAGCCAAATGTTCAGTTTTTGTGGCACGTTTCTATTATGGGTCATAACGTTTGATGCATAGGTCCGTTTGTGACCAGACTTGGATGGTAGATGTACCTTGGGGAGTGGATGGTCACCACAAGGTCAAAGGTCACAGGCATGGTTCAACAAACTTTTAGAGCCCAATGTTAATTTTTTGTGGGGCGTCTATTATGGGTCATAACTTTTGATCCATAACTCCATTTGTGACTAAACTTGGATGGTAGATGTCCCTTGGGGAGTGGATGGTCACCACAAGGTCAGTGGTCACAAGCATGGGTCAACTAACTTTTAGAGCCCAATGTTAAGTTTTTATGGCGCATTTCTATTATGGGTCATAACTTTTGATCCATAGGTCCGTTTGTGACCAAACTTGGATGGTAGATGTCCCTTGGGGAGTGGATGGTCACCACAAGGTCAAAGGTCACAGGCAGGGGTCAACAAACTTTAAGGGCCCAATTTTAGGTTTTTATGGCACGTTTCTTTTTTGCCATCATTTTTTTACCCTTTTAGGCCTATATCTCTTTGTATCTGTTACATCTCTTTTGTTGTATCCGTGATATCCCATTCGCGTACAAGAAATTGTACGCGAATGGGCGAGACACATTATGGCACTTGCCTTGTTCTGAAACCTTTCTATATATATATATATTTTTATTTATTTATTTTTTTTTTTTGTGGCTAATTTCTGCATTTGCTCGATCAGATACATTCGGATTTCATTCTCCGGTAAGTGAAATTCTTAACACGTAAAATATATTCATTTTCATGTACATTCCATGATTTTGCAACAATCTAAGTAGATTTTTAACAACAACAACAACAAAAACAAAATCTTATACCTGGATTTATTTCAATGAGAAGAATACCGCCCTCTTCGAGGCTGTCAAGTAAGAAATCCATCGTGGAGTCGATATCTTGTACGTAATACAATGATTGCAGGGCGGTGATGAACGCAAATCGATGTCGTTGGGAAGCCCGCAGCGATTTCTTCATGTAACTTTCGAGTGTGATCTGGTGCCATGTGAAAGCCAGGCTGTTACCGTCAGCTCGATTTTCACGAAGCGATGCTGCAAGCTGCTGGAATTCGCGAATTATGCCGGCAGGCTCGACGACATTGACCCGGACGCGTTTGAAACACTTCCCGAGGGCGTCAATCATCGGCAGTTCTTTGCAGCCTGATGTGGGTAGGACGAAAAGGGAGTTTGCACGGTTACAGTGGGCTCCCGTTATAACGAAGTCCTCGGGACCGGCATTTTTCTTTCGTTATATCGAAATATCGTTATAACGTACCGAACAAATAAACATTGAAAAAAAAAACATAGAGTGAATAATGTTGTGATCTGAATTTGTATTTCGTTGTAACCGGAATTTCGTTACAACTGTGTTCGTTATAACGGGAGTGCACTGTATAACAAATCTATGTGAAGGTGCGACATAAGAACCAATCGCTTTTTATCACTTCTAATAAACGTTTAATAAGTTCATGCAATACCACTTTAAGTCAGATGAGTTTAATAATGAACTATTTCTCTTCTTGTAACACATTAAACAAGAATATCAGTTTAACTCAAATTAATTAGCCGAAACTGGTCTCCATTTAAGAATTACTACGTTAGAATTGACTTCTCCAAAATTCAGCACCATGCGCTACTGTCATCCTGGGGGAAAATAGTGTAAATTGAGTGCTTAAAGGGAAATGAAACTCAAATATAAATGTGAGTTGAGTGAATGTGTAGGAATATCAGTAGAACTTTGAGAAAAAATCTCCCAATCCATTCTGAAGTAATAAATCTTTAAATTGTCGGTACAATGTACCACCATGCATTGCTGGAAAAGAAAACTGCAACAATGTCTTCATGGTGTTTAGAGTAGGACAACAATAAAAAAAACCCCACGGATTTCAACATCATTTCACTTTTATGGCGTAATGAACAAGCATTTTCTAACCTGACGAAAGAGGACCGTGTCATTTTCTGAAATTCACTCACCGTTTCCGGTCCCAATTCCCAGTACGTGCATCTCGTGCTCCCCTGAAAAGCTCTGCGTCAGTCGATCGACCACTTCCCGCTGAAAGTGGTCCGTCACCCAGTATTCGATGTCGTCCCCGTCACAGACTGGCAACATTCCACCGTCGTAGGCATCGTGGTAGCTGTCCAAGTCGTCGAGAATGGAGGGGAGCTTGATGGCGGATGGAAGAAGCTCAGTTTCAGCCATCATTGCCGGTTGTCCAGATGACGTATTGAGATATTCTCAGTCACACGGTCTGAATTGCAAGCCAATATCAACGAATATTACTGAATGCAAGCGTGACCACTAGTGCGTGAGGTGATCTAGGCCGAACTTATAAGATTTCACTTTAATGTACAGGTCAGTGCTGACCATTCAACCATCGAAAAAAAGAAGAAGAAAGAATTGTTCCAACACAACCAGATTTTGTTCATTCCCACCGAAAAAAAATGTCTAGGCCACTCATTAAAAAACAAACAAACAAACAAACAAAAAACTATTATTCGCAATTTCGCCTGATTCTATGTGTGTGCAAGTCGGGCGTCGCCATTCAGTTTATATAAATACCAGGACAGTCTTATTCGTACTCTTATTGTATCTTGTCATCATACACTTCAGTGTACTAAGCTCCATGCCTCTATAGGGCTTTTTACACTTGTAAAATTTTGCTTAGCCCCGGACCAACGGTGGGGCTAAGGGGGGGGGGGGGGGCCTTAGCCCCACCGTTGGTACGGGACTATCCTTAGCCCACTTTCTGTTTACACTCGTTTTTGCCAAAGTGGGCTAGCCCCACCGATAGTACGGTACTATCTGGCCCTGCAAAATAGCAGGGGTTAGCACCGCAATTGCGGTGCCAAGCAAGTGAGTGTAAACAGAACGAAAAAATAATCCTGGGCTAAGCGACGGAGACGAAGTCCGACCCTCACTGACCAATCAGAAACGAGGTAATCAAGTGCTGCCGGTGCGTGCGTGTACGTGTACAGTACACAGCGTAATCATGAATATTCATGTGGTTTGGAAAGTCCGGGGCTAAGAAATACGAGTGTAAAAAGGTAAGTTTTCTCCTTAGCCCCGGACAAGAGATAGCACGGGACTAATTGACCAGTGTAAAAAGCTGAAAAAATTGGTACGGGACTAACGATAGTCCTGGGTCAGAGAAAGTCCGGGGTTAAGAAACACAAGTGTAAAAAGTCCTTCAGTGTTCAGTTGTTCTGAAAAAAAAAAAAAAAAATCTCTCCCTCGAAGGACTTCCTGATCTCATCACAATGTCTCAAGCCTTGTCCTGTATCGTATCATCCGGATGATGGAGGACAAAGTTACAACTGAAATGAAATGAAATAGATAAATTAAAACGACGAGAGAGAGAGAGAGAGAGACTAGCACTTTTCAAAAGTATATCACTTACAAGTATCAGGAGACCCAGTGCGTGATCATCGTATAGCACAGCGTGTTGTTACATATGGCTTTAAAGTCTATATTCTTCTTCTATAGTTCAACGGCTGGAATAAGCTACCACAAATTGCCATTGACGCCCCCACACTCCTAAGTTTCAAAAGACAATTAACGCTACTGGGTTTTAAATGGGTCCTATGGGACCCCTTAACCCCGCCACACCACATTATCTGCAGAAATGTACTACCATGACTGACCGTAATAGCGAGGTGTGGCCTTCAATGTAAATTCAACGTAAATATATAGCAAAATGCAGTATACCATCACAACTAACACTATGATTCACAATAGCTTCAAAATGTTTGTTATTAGACGTCCAAGGAAAGCTATGCAAGTTCAAGTTTGAGTTCTTCATTTAAAGGGACATTCCAGATGATTTTCATAATCTTTCATATCATGTATAGTACATTCTTTATTCGCTGTTTTGATAAACCCTTTTCTATCATAACTGTTTTGTTGATCTGGTTACTACTGACTATAACTAGACGTTTTGCTCCTTTCGACTCTGATTGCTTGTTTGCAGTGTTTTTATGCTTATATTTATGTAACATGATTTTATATTTATATAGTTGGATTGTACAGGACCTTTATGTAAAACAGCACTCACCTGCTGATCTTGTTATCCTGTCAAAATATGTTGAAATAGATAGATGAATGAATAGATAAATAAGCAAGTAAATAAATAAATAAATAAATGAATAAGTAGATGAATGAATAATATTCGACATCTCCATATAGATTTGTGGAATTAATTGTCGTCCTTGAGCAGAGAAACCAATACTCTGAAAAACCTTAAACAAATTACACTGAACACATACTGTTGATGACATAGGAACGTCACATATTTCAGAAATGTAACAGTGTAATTCCATTACAATACCGCTTGCTTTTATATACGTCGTTCAACTGAGTGAAATCTACGCTTGCCTTCTTCTTTTGTTCTGCATCCTTGAGCCCCAACTCGTGCATTCTTATGGTGAGGCTGCCATGTCATCACCCTTGTTCATTGCAGTTTGTTTTAAATTTTGAAAACATTCCTCATCCCAATTACTATCAATTCCGAAATTCTCTACTCATTATCACTACTTCATAGTTTTTCAAATGTAAAAATCTGAAAATCGTGCGGAGGTCTCCTATAACACGTTGAAATCAAACACAATAAAAACATTACACAATAAAAACATATTGACACATGTTAAATCATACAACAACTTACAGAGCAGAGAGAAAACAATTCTCTTGGACTCTAATGACAAAATGATTCATTCAGATTTATATGTTGATACACACACCTACACACACATTTTGAGGTGACACGTCGATTAATATCTCTTCTTGAATTGATTTAGTGAAAAGAAAGTTCTTAGTTTATATGGTATATCATTCCATACCAAAGGACCTCTATATAGAAAACAGGATTTTTGAGCATTGAGGTATCCACAGACGGGAGATGATAATTACAGGAATTTCTTGTATACAGTGAAAAGTGTTTGCATATTTATACAATTTACAATGTCCATTTGTCAACGGTTTATCCACATCGAATCATTCCTTGTCCCTGAAAGAATAAAGCTCATCACATCAAACCAAATTCGTCTCAGAAACATGCACTCGAAAATGACTCAAGACTTCAGGCTGAAATCAACTCACCGTTTCCTTTTTCGAGTCCCGGAGTACGTATTACTCATATCTTATGCTTCGCTGAAAAGTTCTCTGTCTGTCGGACTCTGCAAGAACTCCGTCACAGGAACGACGCGCCGATCATGCTTTACATAATATTGTACTCTCTAAAAATATTCGAGTGAGTTATTCTCTCTTAAAGGACTGAATACAAAAACTGGAGTGAATTTAGAGTGAAACTAAAGTGAATTTTGAGTGAAAATGTGCATTTTCACTCATTTTGGAGTGACCAGGGATCACTCGAAGATTTTGGAGTGATCCCTGAGGTCACTCCAAAACGAGTGAAAATGAATATTTTCACTCGAAATTCACTCCAATTTCACTCTAAATTCACTCTTTTTTGTATTCACTCCTTTAAGAGTGACTATTTTCACTCGATTTTTTTTTTTTGAGAGTAGATGTCCTCGTTGCCATTTCCGCTGGTGTATGTTTCGCTGTATCCTCCGCCACGTTCACAAGACTCATCAGCTCATTATGCAACCACTACGGGTTCTGTTCGTTATTCAGAACGTTAGATATTCCGAAGGTTCTTTAATCCGAAACACACAAATTCCCTATACCTAAAGGTTCGTTAATCCTAAAATGAAAAGGGTTCGTTAATCCGAACATTTGTGGCGTCATTCAGAGGGTTCGTTATTCCGAAGATTTGTTAATCCGAAAATGAAATTCGAAATACGAACAATTGGAATAACGACCCTTCGGAATAACGAGCTGTAACCGGAACTACAGGCAATAACCAACAGTCCAGAATGCAAGAATGTAGAATGGTCCAAAACCGTTGTTTTCTTTTGATGATTATTTTTTCCGACCTCATATAAGAACGCCCCACCTGCATCAGTGGCTGGTTCTCCTTCGCTTGATCCATTCCCAGAGCTGTGTATGACATCACGCATCCTCCGTTAATGAGGAATAGCGGACCAGAATAAAAGTTAGTCCGACAAGAAAGAGTAAATAAGAAAGAGTAAAAATATCAATGAAGTTACGCAATTGTGGAGTTTAATGTGTACAAAGCAGACTCGAATGGTTGATTATATGAATATGCAAATGAGACGTGATGATGTCATCATCATGTTCTCACAACTCTTCACTGATAGTGCACGAAAAAAAAAATGACGTTTAAATGTAAAACATGTTTTTCCCCTGATTAATAACTTATAAATAGTGATCAGTCAAATGTGTTTGGAGCATAATTGTGTTTGAACAAAGAAACTGAAAATTTCAAGATTTTGTGTACAAGTAAAATACAGTATATGGCAGGCAGTGAGACCCCGACATCATCAGCTCATCTACTTTGTATATTACATTGACCACTGTTGACTGTTCACGAAGCGTTTCGGGAAACTTACTGAAACTTTATAATTTCATAACTTTTTAAAGTTGTACTAGTAAAATACAGTATATGGCAGGCTGTGAGACCCCGACATCATCAGCTATCTACTTTGTATATTACATTGACTGTTCACGAAGCGTTTCGGGAAACTTACTGAAACTTTATAATTTCGTAACTTTTTAAAGTTTTAGAAGATTTTAATCACTTTTTTTTTGTACTGTTGTGCTTATAAAGTCTAACCTTAAAATGTTCTGGATTTCCCTCTGAACTCATTACATGAGAATTCTTTTTATTTGCACCTTACAATGATGGTTTTTCCAACTCCCCCCCCCCCCCCCCCCACATATAAGAGAGAGAGAGAGAGAGAGAGAGAGAGAGGGGGGGGGGGGTGGAGAAGGAATGACACGATAGAGAACTGCATGAATTGCCTATGTTATTCATTAAAATTAACAACTTTTCGGGGGCCTCCCCCTTCGTCAGGGATGAAAGTGTTACATATCTTTACACTCGAAGCTGTACTAAATACCAACTGCTAATAAATGCATTTCTCTGTCGTGTCATTTCTTCTATCACTATTACTACTAATAAGCAGATCAAATAAAATATATGCTGGGAAAGAGATCGTTTTCATGTCGCACAAACATAATCAAGATATGTATAGATAATTAGGTGTAAGAACATTGGTTGACGGAATAACGTAATGTTATATCTTCATTATACAGGTAATAGATTTTATCTCTTAATCGTTTGTAACTATTTATTTTTTTGTCGATGCCTGTACAATTTGTCGAAAATGTGGTGTTTTGGGGGGTTAAAGGGATGGTACAGGGCTTTTTACTTTTGCGAGATATCAAGAAACCATTTATAAAGTAGTGAAGAGCGTAGCTCTCTAAGTGGAATTCAAAGTTCATCTGATGAAAATCAGTTTTGGAATGGCTGATACATCAAAAGATAAAGTAAAACAAAGCGATCGTAATAAAATGTGGGTCCCACATTTTCTTGGAATTGCTCCGTTTTGGGTATCTCTGCCATTTCAAAACCAATTTTCATCAAATAGACGTTGAATTCCTTTTCGAATTACATGGTCTTTCATATTTCATAAGATATTTCTCGTAATCTCATCCCAAAATGTTAGAAACCCGAGGTTAGGTCTCAACCAAAACTATACGATCCCTTTAAATGATTGAATAACTTTGAATTTGGAATAATTTGAATTTAGCTTCCATAGAATTGCAGCTGTAATTGAACTTCGAGAAATTTGCATTTTATAGTGATTCTGAAATGATGGCAAATCTTTCGTCAGAGAGGAAGAGAGGAAAAAGGGATATCGACCGTGGGGTGGATTGGGCGGTGTTTGGAGTCTGTGTATTACATTATATTCATGCATGTGAACACACACACAGAAACATATGTGTGTATATATATATATATATATATATATATATATATATATATATATGTTTATATTCCCCCTTGATATGTAAACTGACCCGTGTATGTTCTAATTCAGCTACTCTTATAGACAATATTTTTACCAATTCTTCTGACCATCATTTCATTTCTGGTATTTTACTCTCTGATTTGAGCGACCGTTATCCAGTTTTTTTTTCATAGTGTATTATCACGGAAAATAACACCTTTGTCATTATCATCACTGATGGGCGATTTATCGAAAGCTGACTGGTCAGATATCCTTGAGCTGACCGACGCCAATCTTGCCTATGAGTTATTTTTGGACCGTTTTCTGTTTATATTAAATGAACATATGCCGCTTAGAAAAGGGGGTTCTGTTGATAAAAGGATTAAAAAGCCCTGGATCACACGTGCAATATTGAAGTCAATCAAGAAGAAAAACAGATTATTTAAATTGTACAAACTTAACCCAAACAACAGTAATGAATCATTTTATAAGCAATATCGTAATAGATTGAACTCTGTTATTCGACATGCTAAAAGAAAATATTACTATGATGAGTTTCATAAGACTAAATTTGATTCAAAACGTATGTGGAAATTTATTAACCGGACTCTGGGAAAAACTGATAGCAATCTGCCTGAAATTTTAGTACAAGGAAATGATGTTATATGTGATCAAGTTTTAATAGCAAATATTTTTAATGAACATTTTGTGGATGTTGGTCCAAATTTGTCTCGTTCGATTGATACATCAGATACGTCTATGAGTTTTTCTGATTTTCTCTCTGGTAATTTTGAACGTTCTTTCTCTTTTAAACCGGTTTCTGAATCAGAAATATATGATATTGTTCACAAAATTGATGGTAACAAGAGTGCTGGCTTTGATAACATACCCGCTTCCATTGTAAAATCAGTTATCATACTTATCATTAAACCAATTGTACATATATGTAATTTATCTCTCGAAACCGGGGTATTTCCATCCAGTATGAAAACTGCCAAAGTTATCCCTGTGTTTAAGAAAGGGGACAATAATGATTGTAATAACTACAGACCTATATCAGTACTTCCGGTTTTTGCAAAAATATTGGAGAGAATAGCATTTGATAGGCTTTACACTTTTCTTAATCAGAATGATATTCTTTGTTCTAATCAATATGGTTTCCGTTCTCATTATTCTACTGAGTTTGCTATAATTGATTTATATGATCGGGTATTGAATCTTATCGATAAAAATAAGCATGCAATTGCAATATTTATGGATTTATCGAAGGCCTTCGACACCCTTTCCCATTCAGTTTTACTATCCAAATTGCAATACTATACGGGGTTCGTGGTATACCATACCGGTGGTTTCATAGTTATTTAACTGGGCGAAAACAATATACTTTATACAATACTTACTGTTCTAATAGCAACTCATTATTATGCGGTGTTCCCCAGGGGTCCATATTAGGACCCCTTCTGCTTTTTGATATATATCAATGATATTGTAAAATGTGCACCGTTTTTTCAGTTCTTATTATTTGCAGATGACACTACTTTAGTAGCATCCCATTCTGATTTTTCAGTTTTGATTGATTCCATAAATGAAAATTTGAATTTAGTTTATACTTGGCTTCTCTGTAATAAGTTATTATTGAATGTTCTCAAAACAAAATATGTCGTATTTCGTTATTCGCAAAACTTGAGTGAAAATTATGACAACATATCATTGTATAAAATGACACTGAAATTGAACACTGCTCGGTAGTAACATACTTGGGAGTGACATTAGATCAACATTTTGCCTGGGATTTTCATATTAATCATGTCAGTTCGAAGGTATTCAGGATCATTGGTATACTTCAACAAGGCATTTTGTCCCCCTTCGTATTTTGTTCATGATGTACAATGCATTTATTCTTTCATAGCATTGCAACACTGTGTGGGCCACTGCATATACCCGTCCAAACTCTGCAAACTGGACCGTCTTCAAAAACGGGCTCCGCGTATCTGTTCAAATGCCGAATTTTATGCTCCATCTATGCCTTTATTTTATACTTTGAACACTCTAAATATTTATGATATTAATAGATTAAGTATTTGTATGATTATGCATCGCTATTTTTCCAATACATTACCTGAGTATCTGATTGAAATGTTTTCTTTGAATCTGGATGTACACAATTATGATACTAGAAATAGACAACTCTTCCACAAATCTAGAGTAACTTCCCATTCCCTGTATAAATCGATTCGGTATACTGGACCTAATATGTGGAATTCTCTGCCTCCATCGCTACGCAATATTAAATTTCTGAACTCATTTAAAATTAAGTGTAAGTTTCATCTTTTGTCGTTTTATGTTTAACGCAACAACTTATAGTCACTCACTTTCACACACTCGCTCACGCGCGAACACACATTGAGTTATTCTGTGCTGTACTCTAGCTATTTCTATGTCATACGTTATGGGTGTATCTACCTGTCAAGCCTCCTAGGCTTTTACTGATATGATACATCCTATTTCATTTTTCTTTATTATAATGCACTCCGTTTGTTCTATTGTATTTGTTCGCTGATAGCAATTTTTACCATTTTAACCTGTACATATTGTGTATATATGCATGATTGTTATTTTTCCAATCTTTTTATCAGAAGAATGAAATAAACGAATGAATGAATATTAATCAAGATCTGGTGGAGCTGTTCTATCCGACATTAGAGTACATAAAAACGTTTGGACTATTATAGGAGAGAAGGAAAACGAGATAACCATCAAGGGTAGCAAAATAGGATTGCAAATTTGTACATTTGTTTTCATATAATTGATGGACGTTCATTAATCATGCTTTTGATTACTGCAAATGAATATTTGGAATTAGATAAAATAAAGATTCCTGAAAAAGTGGTTCCTGAAAAAGTGGTTCCTGAATGTGTGTGTGTGTATATATATATATAAATACATATATATGTATATATACAGGTATATACATGTATATACACACATGTCTATATGAGTAAATAAATAAATTATATATATATATATATATATATATATATATATATATATATATATATATATATATATATATATTTACATCACAAGTGCATATACATCAGGTGTGTGTGTGTTTGCAACCAATACAAGAAATGTGTACATTTTATCATCTATACATACATATGGATACATTTCATATCACTGAAAGCACGTCAGTTGCTTCTTAGGAAAACTGGCGATCTAGATATACATTGAATCCCAGTTTCTTGACATGAATGAGCAAACAGGAGCAAGGGAAAAAAATGAAAGAGATGAACGCGAGATTGCCATATTTTTTGTTCAAAAGGGCCTTCATTATTACTTTTATTGAGGAAAATCTGAGTTTGGCATGAATATGATGCACATATATATATTCTTTAGCTATATACATTTCTTAATAAAGACAAGATTACATAGATTAGCACATGACAGTGAACATAAACACCACCTACCTTCAAATACCTACATACACACATAACCACTCCAACTCATGTCAGACTCAAATTATACATGAAACAATTTTCGTCAGTATTTCTGTGTACAGACATAGTAGCTATTTCAGCTATCATAAAACTCAATACATGTATTCAATTGAAAATAGTTGTGAGTATCACACCAATAATACATTGATTCCCGTCGATACAGCACAGGGTAGGATGTCAATAATGTCATAATAATTTTTTTTCACATAGGAGGAGGTCACCTCTCTTCCTGCAAAAAAAAAGAAAGCACATACAAATTGCAAGGAGCGTTTCTGCTACACGAGTCTTCATTCAACACAGTATTCCCATGTAAGATTACACTCCAAGAAGAATGCATTAACTTCTGGCATACTTATCAACTCATATCAATTACACACAAAAAAAATATTTCCATACATACACACACGCACGCAAAAAATAAAGATAGTTACATAACCATCAAACAACAATGTGGTACACCATCATACACATACATGATAATCTGCTATCTATAATGATTTATACCGGCAAGTCTGAAAGACCCTTGGACTCTGCGCATTACTGAGGAAGGATCTTTGCTTGAAAAAAAATCAAACTTTTACACAAAACAAATGTAAAGGATGCTAGTGACTCGGCTACGGGTGCATAGTTTTCAACCTTACACTTGGCAACAGGTCAATCCAGAATGTATGCCTCTGCAAACAAATCAACTCGATATAAAATACACTACCAACCTTAGTTTGGTCCTATGAGTTACTGGTAACTTGCAAAAAATACTACGCAACACAAGACTGGAAACCCCTCTAAAGTGTTCACTTATTCCAAATATCGACACAGTCAGGATATGATACCCAGGCAGTGGGATGTATTTTCACAACCTTCATATCATTGATTCTTTGCAACAGTATGGTTACAAATAGCCCTACACACTGATTCTCGGTTTATTATGTTGATCATCTGCATCAGGTTTTCTTTCCATTTTTCCACTGTCATTTAGTATTCTAGATGACACAATAAGGATGACATTAGCTCCAAGATTTTACATCATTAACATATTAGATATTTACTTAACTTTTTTTTTTTTGATTGAAAGTTTTCGTATAGGCAATTCATGATTTGGTCTTTAACTTTTAAACACCACTAAACATACAATCCTCATTGACATTTTGAAATTGTGGAAGCTGATTTAACTGCAATGATAATGATGTGGTATACATTCAGTGACTTGTACCATTAATCATACCATTGAACCACAGTGGCAGGATCCATTGAACATCATTTCAAAGTCCACTGAAGGGAGTAATTATGACCAAAGCTGATGAGGGGTGCAGCAGTGATAGTTGAAAGTTTATTACGTTTGAGATCCAACATGAAATGTTGAAAACAGGTGTTTTGCACCTTTGGGTACTATACCATTGCTTTCTTTTTTTTTTGAGATGATCCTAATTGTTCGGCGCAAGAAGGTTATTACCACACGAAACCAGCATTGGCTAAATTCCATCACCATCAACAGTCCCACACAGCTCTTCTATCTCACTATAAGAAAATGTGTGGAACTCTTTTCTCTTACAGGATTTCATGTTTAATTCCCCCCCCCCCCCCAAAAAAAAGCATTAACTGCAACAGTTTTGCCAGAGTTATCAGAGTTTTTTAAATATTATTGTTAGCTAACCAGTTTATACAAGAAAAAAAAAATGGAAACAGAAAGTTAGTTTGAGAGTGATTCTTCTAAAATCCTACAGTGTAATGGCAAGTAAATTACGTACAATTACAAATTATTGCAAAATGTTTACTACAATTCCTGTACATGTTACTGTATATGAGCACAATTTGCAACTCTCTGGCAAGGGATGTTGTTTCTACATGTTTTTCCTACTCCAAATGTGACACAAATTACAATCATCAACCCCTCATTTTCAGAACAGACAACTTCAAGTGGGCCTGTGCTTTGTCAAAAGTCCTCCCAAAAGTGCTTGACAACCCCACGCTTTCTTCAAATTATTCTTACGACAGCTTCCAAAAATAAAATAAAGCTAGTCTAATCACTACAACTGAAACAAGACCATGTACCACGACAGAAAGAGCAGCGACGCCACCGATTTGCTATTTCTACACACTGAGCCGACCCAACAGCGCCACGGTTACGCTGCGGAGTCGGCATTTTTCACAACAAATCCCTGGACGGATGGTGTGCTAATGCTTGCATCTCAAACTTTTGGTTGTTCTCGTTGGGCAGGAGGACTACTGAAGAGCACTCTTGAGAACACCTTTCAACTAGACAAAAATTTAGTTCACTCAATATATATATCTTTTTTAGTTGGCATGGCTATCTTGCACTTATAGACAAATGCACAACTTGCAATACATTCACAAAGATAAAAACAGAACAAAACAAAACAACAAGAACAAGCATGCCAGAGTGGGATGGAAATCTTGACACAAACTACAACAAATGATTTCAAGTCATTAACATGAACACAGTAGACAAATGGGCTTGAGTCTTGTACCAATAGCCAACAGGTCTTGCAGAGCGGATTTGATGAAATTAAAAATAAAAAGAGGAAAAATAACTAACCATCAATGCGAGATGATCCTTGAATACACTTGTATTCAGTGAGTTGTAAATTTGCGAGTACTTTCATTATTAAACTTGAAAAGCAATTATCAAAATTTCCTTACCAACAAGATTTTGTCAGGACACTTGGTCCAGCTCTCACAGAAAGTCCAAGTTAATGCATTAATTTCCCAGGGACCCAGGATTACTGTTTCCATCTACTTGACATATATACTGGACTTACATCCCTTTGCACTCATACTTCAGGAATTGCTCACGCATTATTATAGCAGCACAGGCCCCAGATGTCTATGTGTCTATCATATTTCAACTCTCGTGCCTATCTAGGGAAAACCAGCACAAACAACAAATGCAGAATTGTGGTATTATGCCACTTTCACATGACAAGAAATCAAATATTAATCACATGTAAAAAGTAAGATGGAGATAAGAAACTGTTGTACATTACCAAGTATTGCAGTTCATTTTCAAAATGTTTATGATGAATTTATACTGTTGGTCCCCATAGAACCACAGCTCTTGTTCAGTAATAGGGAATAGGCTATAAAACTGATAGAAAAACATCTGTTATCTATCAAACAGAGATATGATTAATCACACATTATACATGCTTTCAAGAAATAGCAACTGCCATTTCATAAAATGAACCCAACAAGCACACATTATGCTATAAATTATTGGGTGGGAATTCTGCAGTATGTCAGCATTGGCATAAAATCACAAAAAAATGAATATGGACTGCTACAGTTAGATCAAGATTATGTCTATATAAACACATTTGAAACTTTTCCAAACCAACAATACTACAGATTTAATGTCTCGGACTGAATTAACCTAATAAATGTATATCAAACCAGGTAACATGCATTACCACTAAATATCACACACATACCAATGGCATCTGGGAACAAAAATGGTCCCTCCAGTTTTTTTTGCCCCTCCTAAACCCCAATCTGGCCCCCATAGACCCACGCTTCTCAACCACCCACAACACTCGCAATCACATCATCATGTTTCTTTTGCAGCAATTAATGGCATATAATATATATA
Organism: Diadema antillarum; assembly: GCF_040938485.1. Classification (NCBI taxonomy): domain Eukaryota; kingdom Metazoa; phylum Echinodermata; class Echinoidea; order Diadematoida; family Diadematidae; genus Diadema; species Diadema antillarum. The sequence goes on along the minus strand of NW_027271035.1, from coordinate 1,195,070 downwards.
CTTCTATATATAGTTCTGGTTTATAATATAAAACTCCAAGCATAAGTTTGTGTGTAGTAACCACAGATTTCATAATAACTGATGATCACTCTCTAGGTAGGTGGAGATCAGCACCACTAAAATAACAGAAGAAAAACAATACACAATAACTGGATCACTTTCTGTAGACAGAGAGGTTTCACACCAACAAAAGAACTTGTTGGAATGTTCTCAAACAAGTTTCACACTAATCCAGCTATTTTAGCATGTCTGAAGGCAAACTTGCATCATCCTTCCCCCAAACATGCTTGCCTAATCACATTTGGCCAGCTGTGGTCTTAAAAAGAGATTTCATATCCAATTCTGCGCAAAATGAGCTACGCATTTTCAGTCTGAACTATTTGACCCTTTAAAACACATTTTGGAGGAGGAGCTTATCTTGATATTGGATTTGTTTCCACAATGGTGTGAGGTTATGCATACTTATTCTTGTAGGTATGTTGCTATGAGTTGCATAATATATGATAGACCGGCCAGATATGACATAGCTATGGTATGGAATGTCGAGTGCCAGCAATAATGTCTATGTGGATGCACCAAAGCGTCTGAACACATTCCGTGAATCTCTGAACACCGTTCGAAGTGCGATTACAAGCAAGTTCTTTCAAAAGTCTGAAACCCTCCACAGCCACCCAAAATGGAGTCACGCAGAATGTTTTGAAAGTATTACAAGCAGCACAAATGAAATACAAGAGTCGGACTCTTTTGAGACCTGCTTTACTCCTACAGAGATTGGTTCCCATAGCTCATAAGTCTGATCATGAGTTCCTTTATGTCATGCATTGTCTCATAATGCCATAAACTTATTGTCTCACTGGTATTTGCACTGCCTACACCCATTAAGCTGGAAAGCTAACCTCAAAGACAAGTATTCTTACAGGGACTTTCAAAGTTAGACTAACATTTAATCTAAGCCATTGGTACAAATAAGTCTCTCTTTTTTTTCAACGCAGTCAAAAGAAAGAATGATGACATTTAGAAAGTGTTTGTAAAAACCATATTGCAAAATCCTGCATAATATTTTCACAGCTACGGTAGGAACTTCCACTACAGTGATCTACAATATGCTATGAACACTCTCTGGCCCAAGGATCTCTGTTTGTTTTTTTCTAATGTGTCAACATTAGATGACAGGCTACAATTATAGCATACACCAGGGACATCACACAGGGTGACTTGGTTCATAGGTTTGTTATCACGTCGCTTATAATTTACGTGTGGCTTAAAAGCAGAGATGATCAAAATTATATCATACTTCATAAGATTTGTGTTAAGAACCCAACCCTAAACTACATCACAGAATTTGAGATGCAAAAAAAAAAACAACAACAAAGAAGATACATAGTCACCACTGCTAAACAATACGTATTACATAAACATGTCAACAATGAGTTCACACAGCAATTCACATAGTAAGCAATATTTTATCCATACCACATGTACACTGGCAAACGTTACAGTATCGAGTTGGTCTTCACACAAGAAGCATACGGTATACACTTGCCCAAAACACAAGAAACAAAGCAAAATCATTTTGCTTTGCACGCAAAAGCTTGTTGCCCAGTGCGCAAACTCATTTCATGGCGCAAAACTGTCCTCTATCGGCACTATTTCTGTGCACAGAATTGCATTGGCCCCATAATGATTGGTTCCAGATTTGGGAAATGCAGCTGCGAGACTTTTCCCCAAGACATCCAAATGCCAAAAAATCTTGGCATTTCTTTTGCAAAAAGAAAGATGGTAAATGTCACGACTTGTAGACAAACTCTCAAATTTTCTGCCAACATCAACAGTGATTGCAACACGAAAATGGTCCCAACCCTAGCCTTTCAGAGCACAACATATACACCATGCTGCATGTTCCCATCAAAACAATCTTTCCACATCGTAATTGGCCTGAGGCTTTGACTATGACTAAAAATTTACTGTGTGAATTCGGCAATCAAATGAACTTGCTGTCTGTTACTGTGACTACTAGATTTGAATGAAACTGCGAATAGGTACTACAAAGGGCAATTACAGTGTAGGAGGTACAAAATCAGCATATTTCTGGCCAGCTAATTGAGGTAATCATATCCAACCTGGAGAGAAGTCACCACAATGCCACTTCTGATGTAGGTACTCTTCAAGTAAACATAGCGTAAAAGCAAATCCAGGCGAGCAACCAACTCACTGAATCTGTGCTAAAAAACATGTTATTCACTATACAGACGAGATATTTCTCAATGAAATGCAAAAAGTGGATGGTACACGTGTAGGCTAGGAATAATGATAATGGATGAGAGTAGGTTTAAGCTACGTGTAGAGTAATGTTCAATCATTGTTGCACCTCATACTAATAACCTTCAAAAAATGTTGAAGCATTTTATACAATTTCATCAACTGGCAGCAATTGCATAGTCTCAAGACCTCTTGATGGCTTGGATCAATACAGAGGAAATATAATTGTGAGTAAATATCAGCTAGAATATACACTGACACTTTTAATTCAATTCACCTTTGATAAATGCCTTGAGACAAAGGGTACGGCAAGTGATGTGATACCCTTAAACCATCCATGATACCTTACTACCAACAAAAACAGGGACTCTGTTGTGGGCTACACCTGCCTGATCCATACAAGAGTTTGAGCTAGACTCTCTGACTATACTGCTCTGCGTCCCTCGATTCCGTTTAACAAGACAATACACACTTACTCTAAACTCTGCAAAGATAAGTGATGGTGGTACAAAAAAAAACCAAAACACAAACACAAACACTCAAATTCACTGCCACATACTTGCACACACTAGAGTTTGGCTCACACTGTAACAGCATGCTCATTGTTTCACTGACCACTTGCAGACGTCCAGCGACACAAAATTCTTCTTGCGTGGTCAAGTCGGCAGTGCAATGGCCCATACGTACAAACTGGACCTCCGAAACAAAAGATATTCAGAGATACTAGAGCCATCGTGTGCTAAAATTGGTGCCCACCTCACAAAAAGTGTTGAGTTGGGAGGTGGGTTTCTTGCTTGGAGACATTCATTGAGTTGAGTTTGCCTCTGCAAGCACACACTACACACTCCATTCTACCCTGAGATGCACACACAAAGCCTCAAAGGGGATCAAAGTCCTTTATAATCTCCAATAATAATCCACTGATGTCTGCCTGGTGAAGACACCAATACCAATGCGTGGAATGGAGACAAGTTTTCAGGGGCCGTGGTTGAGCCCGCACAACTTCAAAGCAGCAAAGCTGTGGAAAAGGACCTCGTACCAACGGGGCAAGTTTGCCCCGCCATGCGGTAGTGGACAGAAAAAAGGTAAAGCGCGGTGGAGTGAACGCGTGCGGAACCCCGATCAGTGCCTCTTCATGTGGAGGGAGAGGTGGTCGGATCGCGAGAACGCCCTCTCGCAGTGCGGACACTTGAAGGGCTTGTCACCCGTGTGCTTGCGATAGTGTCTGGTGAGTTCGTCCGAGCGGGCAAAGCTCCACCCGCAGCCTTCCCACTGACATTTGTAAGGCTTTTCACCTGCAGGTAAAGCATAACATGGAAGAGAGAACAGGTTGAGAAAATCTACCGGTATACAATTTCCTTGGGTTAGAGCTCTAGCCTCATGTTTGATATCAAATAATCATTACCATCACAGATGACAGCCACTATGTATATACCACTGCGCACTTATAGCAAGACTTTGTGCACTTAGCAAGAGATAGCTAGCCATGCATCCAGTATTAATTTGCCATGCATTGGTCATTACTAGACACATTATAGAGAAGAATGGATTTTTCTTTAAAAAAAAAAGAGAATGTCCCCTGTTCTATAAAACAATTGATGCACACATCTCCTCATGTGTCAGTAGGAGTACTGTGCATGTGTGAACTATGGAATCTAGTCTAAACCCACTTTGCAGCCCCTCATGGGTTAAACAATTCCATATTTATCTTGTGCACACAATTCCTACTGATGCACTCAGACCTGTGCATTATTTGAACATAAATGCATTTCAACTTCAAAACTGATTGCAAACAAAAACAGCTGGGATAACTGTAAAACTGATTTATCATATCAATGCAATAAAGTCATACATAATCTGCCGTATACAAAGGAAGCAGGTAACATGCTTCTGGGCCCATTATTCCAGCACAACAAAGTTCACTTCCGGCAGATGTGAACATCATCAAATAATGTGAATATTCCAGCACTAATTCACTTTTGTTAAATTTGCTGTATGTATACAGATACTGGAGGTTGAATAATTTCAGGACTTTCTAGTACCCACTTGTGCTCGTGGTACTAATCAAATCAAAAACTTCACATTTATACAGGAAGAAGGTGAAAAAAAATGTTTCAGTGGAATAAAAAGGGCTCTCTGTCAGTCTGGAGGTGAGACGTGTGTGTGTATGTGTGTGTTTGTGGAGGGTGGTTCAAAGTTGTTTTTTGTTTATTTTTGTTCTGTCATGATGAAATGATATAATCTGATCTGTCATAATTTGAGGTACAGCATGAGCAGTACTCCCCTGTAAGGACTGTTGGGTATTCTTTCTTGGGTGAGTTCACAGAGGAATGGAGCTAAGCAGTCTTGTGGCATAAAATTTGGATGGGTCGACCATCTACTGTTGTTGATGCACACTGCACCCCAAACTCTCTACAATCATGGCATAAGAATACAAGCTCACCCGTGTGCGTTCTTCTGTGGGCCTTCAGGTGGGAGCTCTTCGTGTAGACCTTGTTGCAGCCGTCAAAGTCGCACTGGTGGACCCGGCGCCGCTTGCCGTTCTCCATGACGACCGTCTGCAGGCTGAGAGGTAGGTTGGGGTCGGCCACGTGGCCGGCGAGGGCCATCCGTGGCCTCCGGCCGCCCGGAGCGGCCTGGTGGTGACTGGTCTGCCACGACCGGGCCAGGTTGTCTGCGATGAGACTGCTGTTGGTTGTGAAAGAAAAAAAGGGCTTACAACAGTGGCAAGGACTGGATGAATGGAACCATGTAAATATACTGTAAAAATATACATTTTTGTTGTGTGGAATCTTTCACACATTTCACATGACATGAAACTTGCACAAAAATAAAGCACATGACTATTTTGCTTGTTACACTGTACATGTAATACTATTTCATATTTTGATCCCATGGGATGAAAAACACACAAAAATCAACTTACCTGGTCAGGTAAAAAAAAAAAAAAAAACTCAGCTAAAAATTTTCCACATTTACAGAAGTGTGGAGTGGTTTGCAAATACTGTGATTGTCAAGAGCACTTGACTTACCCCTTTCAAAAGGCAGGGGGAATAGTATTTTAATAGCCTTACATGTGTCAGTAACAAGTATGAGGAGTATGTTTTTTTCACACAAACACAAAAATGAAATTTTTCTAACTTTTTCTATATATTTTCTTTATATCATTCTTCATACATGGATGCTGTGTTTTTGTGGGCATTGGTTTGTCTGTTTGTAAAATATCTAAAACAGTCATGAACAGATTCGAATGCAAATTTCAGGAAAACTAGATGACATGACACAAGGAACGGATGATGAGATTTTGGTGGTGATCCCGAACACAGCAAGAAGCTAAAAGGTAGAGACACTAGAAAGGATTCTTTAACATTAAGAAATAGGGCAGAGGTCTGCACTCTTCGAATGCTTTTCTAGTTTAAGATATGTTTCTCTCTTTCTATAACACTGGAAAGGATTCTTTATCAGTAGGAAATGGGCCATTTTCAGCATAATATGTGAATGTGGGCAGAAAAGAGCTGTTTGGCAGAGGTCAGCAGTCTCCAAATGCTTATCGATTTAAGATATGTTTCTCGCTTTCTGTCATAGAAAGCCTCGATCTAGTGTCTTGCTCTTTCTCTGTATCTCAAAGACATCTGCTTACTCAGCTGCTCTGGTGATTTTGATGAGGGCGCCAGCGCCGGTTCTCTCGATGCTCTCGAGGCTGACATTGGGTTGGTCAGCGTCATCCTCCTCCTCCTCTTCCTCCTCATCCTCTTGCTCCTCAGCTATCCTGATGTCGTCGGCCTCGTTGCGGCGGCCATTGTGTCTGAGGACCGGTGAGGGGATGTTGAGGGTAGCCGCCGAATGCTTCTTCAAGTCTAGCGCACCATTGCCTGCCGCAACAAAATAGAACAGAAGTACTGAAAAACAGGCCAGCAGGACATGAATATGAAGGTGTACATCGCGATTGCATTCAATATCTATCTCAAATTGGGGTCAATTTCATCAGTTATGTGTTTACAAAGTGTATTACAGTGGAAACTCGATATAACGAGATGGTCGGGACCGAGTCATTTTCCTCGTTATAGCCGATATCTCGTTATATCAGTAGGCATAAAAGAAGGCATAAAATAAAGACATTAATTTGCACATGTGGGACTACCCATCATATTTCAATCAATACTGATAACTTGATATTGTGTGTGAGGGAATTACTCACCTTTATGGGTAAGAAGATGTTTTTCGCCAAGGAAATCCAATATCAAGAATGTGTTTCTTGTTAATTGTAGATGTTTGAATTTGTAACTTTATGTAGCTTGCGATTGTATCAAGATCGTCTGTGGATTGGTATGTGGTTATCGTATGGGTGTGTGTTGTGTGGAAAGCTTGAATATGGTCTGCATAATGCTGTGTGTGTATGTGATACATTCTGTATGTACATTATGAATGCGTGTAATTGTGTGTGAAGACGGGGAATTCCCTAACTAGAAGGCCAATCACAGCATCAGATTGCCTCACACCTGCTAAACGTCATGATGATGTCATGTATACATATGGCCGTCCCACCACATTTTCTACAGGTATGTGCGTGCACACACACACTTCACACGTACAACATGCAGTGCTAGCTGGAGTGCACTGAAGAAAATGATTATGTGTGTACAAGACAGTTTTTGGCGCATCAAGAATTACAATCTCGGAAGATGATAGCACAGGCGAAGTAAAGCTTTACCGAAGGCATTTTGCTTTACCTCGCTATAGCAGGTTTGATTTACTATGTTTTTCTTTGTTTGGAAGTCACAAAATTTATCTCGTTATAGCAGTTATTTCGTTATAGCCGATCTCGCTATAAGAGTAGCATTTTACATAGACTTCTGTGGAAGGACATTTGGGACCGAGAAAATTTCCTCGTTATAACCGATATCTCGTTATAGCAGTGTTCGTTATACCGAGTTTCCCCTGTATCACTATTATTCTGTTTTGCAGAAAACATACAATAAAACCAAAAACTGAGATAAAAATAATTAATCATGGCAGTAACACAAAAATACTTTGATACTGGATGCACCTGGCAGAACTGCCAGGCATTGGGCAAAGTTATCTGAACAAGCATAGCCCATGGACCATCCTAACCAATACCCCAGTTCAGATGCACCCAGTGTTGCAGATTTATGCAACCATGAATAATGATAATATAACATTCATAGCTATACCTTAAAAAAATCCCTTATATAAAAGAGTACAAATTGTGTCAAGACAAAGCCGTCAATATCTCACATATGTTAAATCACTATCTGGGTATTACGAAGATAAAAATAAAATGATTTTTCTATTTCATGTCTTCTCTTGTGGCATTGTCTTGTCACCTTTTTTTTTTTTTTCTTTTTAACTTGATGATATTGCTAATGGACCAAATGCGGATAATTATTTTGAGTAGTCTTGCCGACACGCGGGAGGTGCATTCGAAAAGCAAAATTATGCTTCACACAACAAGCAACTTCAAGCTTCCTATAGGACTTTGATCACAAGTCATATGCCCCAATAAGAGCATATGGTGTGCACATGGAGGTTTGATTTTTGATACATGTAGATAAACTCTGTTGATGGTCAGTGTACTTATCAAGATTCATGCTGCTAGTGACAGTACCTTGATACATGTACTACCTCTCTATCAGTGCACTCAAAATGTATTACATGCAGTGTATGTCATGTTCATAAATCATAGGAGTTTAAATAATAATTATGTGTCATGTAGTCACCATGGAAGGTAGTTACCCTGGTGTCTCCATAGGTTAAGAGTTGCTATGTATATGATTATCCCAAATGTTTCTCTTAGTGTTTTTTTTTTCTCTCAAATTGTTGCCAATTGTGTGTAAATAATGTGATTTTGTGTGATTTAATACAACATAAAAATAGAAAAAAAAAGCATTTGATGTGCACATTTACATACCCTATCCTCAACAGCTCTTCGCGATCATACTGATCTGTTAGAGCTACAGTATCTAAAAATCACACATATTCAGGCATTGACACCAAAGTTGTAGACATATCATAGTCACAATTTCTTTTCCATACTGTAAAGCAAGATGTTTTCACGGCATGAAAATTTTCAAGACTGGGAGCCAACAGCCTTTTTTCATGGCATGACATTTTCTTGCATTGCCACTGGCATTCAATGCATTTTGTACAGACAAGAACTTTTGCGTGCATTTTAATTTTGCAAATCTCGGCTACTGTGAAATTCGCAAAATCAAAATGCATGTGAACATTTCTGGTTTTACAGTATCGTGACTAGGTTTGTCCATGCTGTGTATCAAAGTGTCACATCAAGGCATTGTCTCTGCTGCCACCTAGTGTTGGCTAATATCACATTTGACCTCTGCCAATGCCCTACATTATTTACAGCAAGGTTTCCATTGCATGTATACATGATATCACCTGGTACAGCTGTTAATATCTGTTGTGCCTTCCCTTACTTTGGTTTCTCTGTTAGAGCAATACTGAATACACCACATTTAGCTCAATTGCAGGAAATATGCCTATTTACAAATTTTTCTTATTCTTTTGTGTGTGTGTGTGTGTGTGTGTGTGTGTGTGCCCACATTGTATCTACAGGAATGGAAATCTCACATATACACAACACATAATTTGAATGTACTCTAAGGCTGCGTTCACATAGAAGTTTCGGTATTCGGTATTCGGTATTCGCTATTCGCTATTCGCTATTCGAGCACCGAATACACCATCACCCGCACCGTCAACTCACCATCCCATGTAGTGAGGATTTCTTCCTCCTACATCGCAGCAAATCTAATTCACAATTTCTAAATTGCATCAGAATGTCAGTCTACATGCTTATTTTTGATAACGGGCAAATCCAGACCAAAATTGTCATTATTTCAGAAACGAGGGATGGTATACGCTGCAAGAAAATCGAACAAGCTCAATTCCCACTTTGCTATACTTTTCGCAGGTATTCGGTACTTTCGAATAGTGCCCTCCTATGTGAACCGGTGTGAGGAAATCCTATCGTTCGATTCAAGCTATTCGCGTGCCCTCGAAAAACGAGCCCGAATACCCGAATAGTATACTTCTATGTGAACGCAGCCTAAAGGTTTATAACTGCACAGCACATAACACCAGTCATATGCCACTCTCTAAACTTGCAAGATCAGCAGGAATCCACTCCGCATTTTATCAAATGTTTACATAGACTCTTTTGCTATATGTTCTTTGGTGCGCAACTACATATTATGAAGTATGATATTTTCTCTTGTGCGGATAGCCAGACAGCCTGTCAACAATATACCTGCACTCTTCTGACTTCCTGATCGTATTTCTATACACTAATGTCCTTACCTTGTCATACTGAAAAAATTAAGCCATGGTCATTTCATGCCTTCGGATGTGTATCAAATTTCTTGAAGTGTGATTTCCGTAAATACTGCTAGCGAGAGCAGGATATCGACAAGAGCAAAGCACTCTCAACATATCAAAAGGGCCACATAAACTATTGACTGGTATCCCGAAGTTCAATTGTGAAGAGAACAGAGCAATGTACAATCACATATATCCCCAATCTTTAATGGGATCGTATAGTTATGGTTGAGACCTAATTTCCGGTTTCTAACATTTTTTTGGTGAGATAATGAGAAACCTCTTATGAAATGTGAAAGAGCATGTAATTCTATGAGGAAGTCAATGTTTATTTGATGAAAATTGGTTTTGAAATGGCTGAGATATCCAAAACAGAGCAATTCTGAAGTGGGGGACCCACACTTCTTTACGATCGCTTTGTTTTACTTTGTTTTTGGCTGTTTCAGTCATTCCAAACTTAATTTTCATCAAATAAACTTTGAATACCTCTTAAAATGGTATGCTCTGTACTATATCATAAGTGTTTTCTTGATATCTCGCAAAAAGTTAAAAGCCCAATTCTCATCTCCACCAATACTGTACCATCCCTTTAACCACTCCCCTTAATATCTTGTGTGTATGGTATTTGTGTCTTAATTCATTCTGCAAGGTGTTAATGTGAATATACGAGCGCATTTATAGGGCTACTATGTAAATTATGTATACTATGTAAATAACTTGCTGTGATCCTCAATAGATTCTCATTCCAGAGACTCCACACGATGAAAAAAAAAAACACAACAGAAAAAAACAAATCAAATATTGCAGCCTTTTTGTCCCAATCCACTATCTTTGAAGAATCAATTCCCTGAAAATACAAAACAAAATGGTGCTTATCTCTCTAATTAAAATATAATCTTATATATCTCATCTGGGTGATTTATAAGGGTTTCATAACAAAGATATTTCATGCATAACTCGATTTAATAATTCTGCAAAAAAAACACTATATTATTTTGTATTAACTCATTTGCGACTCCACCCACAAAGGCCCGCCCACCACTCGTTCATTGTACTTTGGTGGCCAAACCATTTTGCTTCCCACGCCAAGGATTCACAGAATTCCGTTGTTATGTGAGGAATACTTCACTCGTGCTGATGAATCTGAACATTGGCAGTTTTGTTGCCAGGAAGCGCACAAAATATTCTCTGTGGAAGTCACTGGATTATCACAAACTTGATCAATAAGGAAATGTGGCCAACTGAGAATAGACACCCGTCCCACGTTTGAAGTTGGTTACAGGTAACACTTGACTGGCTACAAAGAAAAGGGGTAGTGTTGAATACTGTGTGGTGTTAACTGTATAAATTGTATGTTCCCATTCATTGTCATTGTGCCTGCCTTTTATTAAGACCCCATCCCTACCTCCAACTCCCCCCCCCCCCGTCATTTTCCACTACTTTATGAAATTTCTTTTGCCATGTACCACATATATGCTCTCAGAGAAAATGATAAAAAGTGTGTTCATGGCTTGAAATGACAGAAACCTACCTGCAAAATTATAGTATGATATTACATAGCTGCCTATTATAAAATGTAATGACATCATCGTGCATAGTTGTTGTTGTTTTTTGGTTTTTTTTTAATTTTCATTCCAACATGACTGTAAGACATCAAAGCATTCCTGGAAAAGAGTCACAAAGGGATAGTCCCAGAATGTTCCCATGGGCATATTAGGGGGGGTTAATGTAATACTTGGCACATTTTGGTTAATGCCAGCTACTATCAATAGGTGAAATTCAGCACTTAAACGGGGAAGTGCTTGTAACAAGAGGGGTTCTACCACTAGGAAAAGACAGTGAGTGTTTCCATGAAAAAGTTCTGCGCTGCCGCCGTCACTTACTGTCGACAGGATGGTAGGACTTGAGGGCCTTGACGGGGTATATCGAGGCCTTATTGCTCTCTGGCTGGGACGTGGACCGCTTCCGATGCATGGACAGGTCGACGGGCTCGGTCTGATAGGGCTCACCATCGTCGATTAGAGGCGGTGGGGACGAGGATGTGTACTCCTGTGAGAACGAGAGAAAGAGAGAGAGTTTGTGTGAGAGAGAGAGAGAGAGAGAGATCAGGAAGGCTGACTCATTTCTGGCCTATTCCTAATGACGGGTGATTCACACTACTGATAACTCTACCCCCACCGCTACCAAAAATCATATGCTTCAACCATTTCCCTTTCAGCTGTATCTTTTCTTTGTCTCTCGTGTAAACGCCTCTTTATGCTTTTTCCCCTCCATTTTCCTGTGGCTAAAACTTTTGTGCAAATGAACTTGAGGTGAAAGCCAGGCTGACAAGGTACAATAAATGCAAAAATTCCCCTCATACTAAAATAAATCAAGTTTGCATAAAAAAGGGCTTTAAAGTAAAATGCAAAATCATATGTGGCCTTATCATACTCTACAAAAATAAGATACTTTAAGTACAATGAGGAAGTGAGAAAACCTAAAAGATACAAAGAGACGATATTTGGCTGCACAAAAGTCAGGAAGCTAGCAGTCCATCCGGGTGAGTTTGTGTTTGTTTGTGTCTGTGGTGGTATGCATGAATGTACATGTATGTGTTTCTTTGTGTGTGTGTGTGTGTCTTTTACCATTGTTTTGTTTCATGCATCTCACTGCAAAAATCATCTGGGGTTTTCCCTGCTTTGCTAAGATTCCATAATGCCTCCATCGCCACCCCCCCCCCCCAAAAAAAAAAGAGGAAGAAATTGAATTTTCTTCTTAATTCCTCTAGAGTATTTCAAAGGTTACCTTTGGTTAGCACTGGGCCAGTGAACCAAAATTGCCAACAGTTTTCAAAGTAATGAAGAGCAGACAACAAACTTAGGTTAAAAATCACTCTTATTTTCACATCTTGGGGGCAGGACAGAAACTCACAGAACAGATGGCACTACAGACTTTTCCCCAACCACAATATTCGCTTACAGAGTAGCTGAAAGAAGTATGCACAATGTTACACACCACAAATTTTGTGATTTGTCTGGGTATACTTAAAGTTGGTATGAGTCAGCAGTAATCTTTTTGTTTCAACTTGTTTGCCTAAAAGGTCACAGACCTTTTGTCTGACAGCTAAAAGAATGCAAGGGCATAAAAATCATTGAAGCTTTTACATCACCTCATTCTAACCTCTCCTTCACCAAAAGATATTGAGGTATGTCAACCATGGGATACCCATCCATTTCACATGTTGATATGAAGGGGTGAAGTGAGTTATATCATGCCTATCTTTCTGCTTCACATGGTTAAGTTCTCCCTTTGTTGTCTGGAAAATGAGGAGAAAAATGCAGAAAATTTCCCAGAGGCAAACCCCAGACGCAAGACAGTGATAAATGGACCCTGTCGGACGTCTCTTTGAGACCAGGGGGGCGTTTCATCAACGAGTTCGTCGCAGGTTTTCACCGACAAATTTGCTATCAGCCAATCAGACGCAAGGATTTCAGTAGCTTTTAACAGTTGTCAGTGTAAATCACCGACAAAAAGTTTCATGAAACGGTCCCCTGGGGGGCATTTCATGAAGCATTTTGTCCGACAAAGTTGTCGCACAAATTTGCTCTCAGCCAATCAGATGCAAGGATTTCAGTAGCTTGTAACAGTTTGTCAGAAAAATATCCGACCAAACTGCTCCATGAAATGCATCCCAGGTATGCCTCCACTCGTGCTTTCACGGCACCACCCAACTCATTTATATACCCATAGTTTCAATGTAAGTTTCACCACTTATGTTTACTTCAAAGGGGCTGAAATAGGGTGGTATTTCTACCAACACTGCTCGGGCAGAAAAATGTCAACACTATTTGTGTGTCGTTTTACTTGGATGTGCCTCGGTCATGGCCTCAGAGCGTTACTGTTGTTGTGATTTGTTAACCCCTTGAAGACGAGTCCTGAGTATACTCAGGACGTGTCTATGGGAAATGCGTGTTGAAGCAAAATCTGCCAGTCCTCAATGGGTTAAAAGTGACATTCTCTCATGTCTAAGCCCCTTCTTATCCTAGGATTTTTTTGTAGTTATTCTAGTTGTTGTCGTTTTCACAGGGTCAACATGCACAGGTGCTCAGCATGATGTGGATTTAAACAATGTCAAAAGCTGAATGTTTCTGAAAATGAAAATACTCCCACATAAGATGGCACTGGATACTAGCTTGACACTGCCTACAGGATAATCACATTATGTATTTGATTGACACACTGATAATCAAAATGGGATTATATTCAACATGCAAAAGTATAGGCCTATCCCCACCATCTATCTCAGCTGCACTATCAATTTCTGAGCTTGGCTATAAAGGCTGTGCATACTCTACACACTTATAGGTAAACAGTTCAAAGGTCACATTAAAATCAGTTCATAGGTTACGTTAAATTCAGTTCGTGTTTTATTGTACGGAGTGCAAATAATTGCTGCAAACTGCGTATGAGACCCTGGGTTGTAGGGGGAATCAGTTTTGTTCACTCTGACAGCAAAGTCTGTTTCAAATTGAAGGTTTGTATTCACTTATCATCAACTTGTACCTTTCTTTCCATTACAGTGAACACCACAACTGATCTACAAAATACTATTGGGCTGAAGGAATTGCATTTTTGTATGACAACAGAACTCAAACCCAAAAGATGTTTGAAAGGAATCTTTCAAAGCAAAACATCAAGTACACAATTATGGACACCTAACATTTTCAAACAACACAAACATTTTCCTTTTCGGAAACTTCAACTTTTTATGTGATCTGGAGAAAAAAAAAAGATAGGATATGGACACAACAAGCAAATTTGAAAGTATCATATTGTATGAACATAATCACAATAAAAGAAAACAAACTGGCATGCATAGGGAGTTTGTCCTTTAATTTGAAAACAAAAAGAGAGAAGTGTTCTGATAGTACTCAGACACGCACTCAACAGGGCTGTGTACAGTTTGCTACATCAAGAGGTGTGCTCGGGTCCACGCCCTCAAAGTTGGCAAACAGGCGGATATGGCGCGGCTCGGGCCAAGGCAAGTATGTTTGCACGCGGCCCAACCCCTGGCGAAGGGCCGCTGCTGCACTTGCTGCACACCATGGTAGGAAATGGGTGCATGCATGCCCCCCTCCCCCCTCCTCTCGACAGCAGGGGACGCAAAGGAATGCGCCATTTCACCTGTAGGTGGAAGATTCCCAATTACTCATTTTGGTTTATGTCGTGGTGACCTCCTTCTTGTTTGGGTTGATCATGTATCACGCAAAGGGGAGGGCAGCCATAGCTGGACCCATTTCCGACGTTTGTCTGTCTGGCTAAATTGTCACAGTCAAAGCTGTCTGTAAATAGTAAACACAGCAGGTGTTTACAGGCGATCTATCTTAATTAAAGCTGTCACGTAGAATCCCTCACCCAATCTCCTCCACCTATTTATGGCTACCTGTTTAAACTGTGTTTGTCTCTCTTGACAACACTGTCGTCACATTACGCCACGTGTTACTCCATACTCCTTGAATAATCAAATATGTGTATCAATTCTTCTATTTACTGAATGCCTACAGACTGTATTGCACCCTAACCTAAAAACAAATCTTCTCTCAACCTATCTTTACTCCCAGCGCTGAAATAAAGGGGCAGACGTGATATTTCACAAGTTTCAGAACTATGTGGCATATATTTTACAGATTTTTTTATTGGCCTTCTCCAAGCTCTCTTTCTTTCCCATCATGTTGCCAACATCTTCAGTTCACTTGACAATGAAGTGTAACAACTTTCTGAGTAGATATCAGTGCAACAATTGTTTCCTGACATATTTCTCTCTTGTTTTAGGAATATGTCATCAATGGGCAATCACGTCACTGTTGCACAGTCATCATGGTTGTAGCTCCAGGCAAGCATTGGGGGAAAAAATAATGGTGAGCAGTCTGGAAGCAAGACTAGCCAGCAGTCAATGCAGTGTCAATGCAGTGTACCTACAGAAGGTACCAGAACTCTGGTTCATCCTAAAAAAATATTAGCTAGTTGACCATGCATGATTGAATGACTAACAGTTGCAAATAAGGCCCATTGTAGACATTCGTCATTATGAATGTGGCCAAAAAAAAAAAAAAAAAAAAAAAATCTGTGCTGTCTGATTAGCGGATAATCAGGCATAGAGGAAGTAGCAAAGGGGAAGCCATGGATCACATAATTGTTGTGCATGAAGCAAACTTGAGGTCATGTTTCCTTTTCAAGTTCACAGGGACAGTGTTTATGTAATTTGTGACAGCTTGTTTCAAATTCACCTCTAGGCTCAAATCACTGTGATTTCAATTTACCTGCAATGTACACATCAGGGATTTTTTTGTTTGTTTAACAAGTTAAAATGTATCAACCACCTTCATGCATTCAGATGATATCAGCATTATTATAAATGGTGACTCTCCAAATGGGGAACTGTCTACTAGCTAATACTAAACATGCAGCTATTTAAAGAGCAACAAATGAAATTTGTGTATAAACTAAATAGAATTTGGGGTACATGGTAATTTGCAGCAGCAAGACTTCTAGAGTGCTGCCTCATTTAAACGTTGCTGTGTTTATGAATATGACATTGTTTAATCTTGAATTGTACTTGTTAACATCATTTTGTAACACTACAAGTCTGCTTTGTATATGTAAAAATGCTGCTATGTACAGTCTGTGTTGTTTCTGAGCCTTTCTTTGTAAGGAAATCACCTGTTTAAGACAGTATTAAACTAGAAGGTAAAATTCATATTGTATTTTCATATTGTAGGCCCTACTTCCTTCCTGATGCTACATGCTATCTTTAATACATCTTACCTAAAAACGGGAGTGAAAAAATGCTGGCTAACAAGCCGTGCATTATGCAGTAATTGTTTTGGAAACACGGAAGAGGACTGCGTGGAACGGCACAATAAATTATGCATGCACAGCAAAAAGATAGGCGCATGTGATCAGAAGCTATGCTGTACACAAAGCTGCACCCCCGTCGCCATGGCGACACTCATGAACGGACTTATGCAGGGGAAGGACGAACGGGGACATCAATCAATTCATTATGCCTACCACGTATAACCAGGGTAGGAAGTACATAGTCGGAGTAGGGCAGGGCTTGGTTCTGGGTGTGTGCAGCGTGCTGTGGAGTACGTATTTGGTTAGTCTGCCACCATCAAAAATTATATACTCCATCAATATAGAAACTGTCCCCCCCCCCCCCCCTCAGCTATTCATACGTAACCTATCCTCTCCCACTTTCTGCTTCTAGTTACAGCATCTGTCAGGGGTGTGAGCCCATCCCTCCATCTCCCCCTCCCCCCCCCCCCCCATCTTCCCTTGACAAAATCCTTGCTACCCTACTGTATACCACCCCCTTTCTCTCTTGTTGTCGCTCATACAAGAAAAAGAAGTTCCTTACTGAAACACAACAATTTTCTGCTGCATCATTAACTCGTGATGCTGCTGCCATCTCAACAGTATGCAAACTGCTTAAAAATGGCATACAAATAAGGATATCTGTTTGGGCATTCAAATTAACACACACAACAACGCACTGATGCACAGTAACAGTGCAGGGTTCAAAAGTATATTGCGCCTGGGCACACAGCATGTATTCCTTCAGGTTTTTTACAATGATACATTCCAATGCAACTATGATTGTAGACTACAGGCTTTGAGTTCTATTGTTCATGCACAATGCATACATGCCCTACCCATTTCATATAATGTCTCACAAAGAAAAAGAAGAAGAAAAAAAAGAGTATCATCAATCACGCGGACATTGAGCTTTAAAAGCTGGTGCACACACTGCTTTATTGCACACCATTTGTGTGTGTCTTCCCCGCGCAATATGACACATGCAGGTTATATTTTTTTGAAGTGTTTAAACTGTGAGGCAATATTACACAAATATCTCTGCATACCATCAGCTTCTAATGTTGACCGATCCTCTCAAACTGTATTCCCTTACCTCATGAACCGTCAACAGAACCAAGGTTTTATAAAGTATCCACTATTTGATATCGTGATGCTTATGCATCAAAATTGTCTATGATGACAGTTTCAGCACATTACTTTCATTTTCTCTACATGATTGCCCTGTATCCACAACTATGGGCATCTGGCTGCCCAAAATCAACAACTAAGTGTTGCCTAATATGGGAATGTCTTCACCCTGAAAAGTAAATTTCACAATGAAAGCGAAGAGGATTAAAACATACATTCCCCAATGTGAATGCCCTGTTCATTACAATTCTGTCAACACAATGACATTGATTCTGACCAAGTACCACTGATTCCATAGGTCTAAATATATGCAATTCTGCTTTGCCTGTTTCCACGTTATTGGACTGTGGCAAAACATAATCAATTGAATGCGAATGTTGTGTTGCATTATGTACACTAATGGCTGTGGTGGTGGGTGTCAAATCATTCAGAGAATTGCACCAGCACATTGCCAAGCTATAGCCACACATGCATGTCCCTAATTGTGATTGCCAAGTCTACGCCAGAGTTTCATCTATTAGGTCCGTAGATGGAAGGTCTATTAATCAAGTGAGCGTTATCATTGGGGTGGTGAGAGACCAATGATGAAACATTTTTTTTTCTTTCTGAGTAAAAAGATACTCTTTAAAGGAGATGAAAATGCAAGGTAAGTTTCATGGATTTACATGTTATTTACCGAGACTTGGCAAGGGTTAAAATTGACAAAATGTAGGATGTAAAGATGGAAAATTCATTCCTGAAAGGCTACCTTGTCTTTTTATTTCCTTATTCTCTTACTTGAACATTCAAAGTCCAAGCTCTACATGCTCATATCTAGCATTCACACATTTCAGTCAAACTGTTTGAAACCTCCTAAACAAATGGATTATTCTTCACTGCACATATCTGTCCCAACTGTACCTCACACCCTATACAAGTATCTGCAGATGCTGCCAAGAATTAGGAATTTCCATTCAATGATGCTTTCTCCCTCGGCAATGGGTGTACAGGCAACACCAGAGGGCAGCAAACACATGTCTTACATCTGCGGGGGCAGAAATGACTTGTTGAGCAAAGGTGTCTTGTAAGATACATGTATCTCATGCATGGCATTCAGCAATTCACTACACTTGGCACACATACACCAAACAGACCTGGAACTTTGGTCTCTATATGCCTACAAAGAGTATGCTTGTACTTTAAATCATAAGCATTTTGCTGCTTCAGACCCGATAAAACCCCCTCTCAGGACTTTAAAACTGGCAGTTGGATTTGTTAATCCAATCTTGGAAGTTCTAAAGGAAGAAGTGTAATACTACAGTGTGGTCACTAGAGGGAGCCTACTGGTGTCCCCTGATCTTCAGAGGTCTGAATCACTAGACACTATCTGTGGCAGTGGATAATCGCACTCATCTTATCCACTTGGGCTTTCTATGTACTGACCAATAGAGGCACATATCAGGGGCGGGGTGGGGAACTTGGGGGAATTCCTGAAGTTTTAGATAGAAGAAAAGCACAAGGACAAACATATTAATGATTAACACGGTATACAAACAACAGAAATTGAAGGTATGCTAGTGTCTGTGCTTTGTTTTGCTATTCTGGGTTTTCTTTTCTTTCTTTCTTTTGTGGGGGGGGGGGGGGATACAGAGTGGCTTTGAGGCCAGCATCGGATTATAAATTCTTAATGCATGACTACACCTGTTATTCTCTTGTGGCCTGCAAAGTAATTGATAAAGAAAGCTTTAGATGAACGGATACTTAGGAGAAATGGGTCATCGTGCAAACAACCTGATTGATACATGAAGGTATAGAACTGAAGATACTGCACATAACAGATGATATAGAAAGAGCGTGGACCTACAATGTTGCAGGTCCATGGTCCATAAGGTGGAGAAAGGAAGGGGTGGGGCAGAGAAGGGAAGGGAAGGGGTGGGGCAAGTGGGGTGGGAGGAAGTTTAGATGGGATGCGGACAAAGCCAAAGGGATGAGGGAGGGAATCTTTAGGTACAAAACCATTCTTTGGGGCCCCAGCTGACTATGAGACAGGAATTAATGACAGGGCATCTTCCTCTTAAGAAAAAAAAATGCCCTCAACCAAACTCCTAACAAGATGGAATATAGTCATATTTCAAGGCACTCATATCATTTCATTCAAATGCAAATACTGTTGCTGATAATGCAGTGTGCTATTGCTTCAGAAAAACCTTTCTCTCATACACAATTGTATAGAAGACCAGGGGTCTACAAACTCTAACAGCCACCCCATCCCCTCCCCCCATTAAAAAAAAAAAGATGGTGACTTCATTTATTACTGGGTATATTATAAATTGGGGTAACTGCTTGGTAAACATAATTTATTTGCTTTTGTTGACTGAATACATATTCTGTGATTCTACAGGAGGATCTGGAATAACTATATCATTTTGTATTCAATCATGGTAGAAAAGATGAACAGGGCAGAAGCAAAAGCGAGAAAAACTAAACACTGGGGGTTAAATGAGTTGTACATTTATGGCTTTCATTATTAAATTTCATGTGCTGCATTACAGTGAAACTTAACTCAATATTCACAGTGACCTACTAAACAGTAGACCAGCTTAATCAACATGAGATATTAAATCACAAGAAACATAATCTATGTAATCTCAAAATTTCAGCTATGATTTACGATAAAACAACTAGGCCTACATAAATTATGCAACTGGAAGAGGTGATAATCTTATCACCGTACAATCTAAGTCTCTTTAACATGTAGGGGGCCTAGAAATATCTTTATTAAATTTCCATTTTTGTGTATTAAGGTCAGTAAGTATGAGTTGTACCTTCCACACTAAATTATTGCAGTTTTGCAAAAACCAGGCAATGATGAATTTGAGGGCAAAAGGGTTGCAGTAACTAACATCACAGATTATTGCTCAAAAGTATGGTTTTCGTAATTTTCATGCACATACTAGTATTATGAGTTGTGAGGCGACAGATGACATCACTGCTTCTTCTAATTTGTGTGAGTGGTTCTAATTACTGTCACTTTTTGCTGTGAAGCTCTGAAATGTTGATAACTTTCTCATTTTATGTCTCATCATAAAGAAATGCCTACCATTCTCTGCTTCTGATTTTATCTAGTACATTAACCCGTACAGTGCTGGAGATTTTCGGAAGTGTAAACAGTGATACAGAGTTTTCTGTGCCTACCAGCACTCAAAGCACACAGAGGATTAAATTCAATTTCAATGTGGAGAGGAATTGAACTCCAACATGACCATGGCATGGCATTTCTTACTCCAAGAGGTCCTAAAAATCTGAGCTGATCCTTTTGTAGGAAGAGTCTTGCTGCATTCAAAAGGCATTCAAGCTCAGACGGCAGTAGCAACGTCCTTCTGTCAGTAATTTTGATGTCTGCGGTAAGTAATTGCGAAGGTCTCGAAAACTCAGGTAATAGAGGAAGTAGTCTACTTATTTTATACCCATTTTGGACCAACTCAATCTATTGGTCACCTGTCAAACCTTCTCTACCCTTCTGCCCCTCCCACCTCCCCTCTTCCTCGCCCCTCCCACTTCCCCTCTTCCTTGTCCCTCTTCTTTGCCCCTCACACCTCCCCTCTTCCTCTCCCCCCCCCCATCAATCAAAAGATTGGCGACAATTTTGTTCTCTCCACCTACCTGTCAAATCAGAAGGCAATGATTCTTTATGAAAATTATGAAAATCACAAAGGCAAAGAGTGTCTTCAACAACAAGGGCATGCTACCACTAGGGCCAGAATTGATAAACACGCACCTTGTGTGATTTCACAGAGTTTCCATGGTAGAACTTACCATATGACAGTTCCCCCTTTCAGTTGCTTTAAAACCATTTGGAGGTACTCAGGGGGTACAGAAGGTAACTCAAATTTCAATTCAGGGTTTAAAGGACAAGTTCACCTTCATAAACATATGGATTGAGAAAATGCAACAATATTAGTAGAACACATCAGTGAAAGTTTGAGAAAAATTGGACAATCGATGCAAAAGTTGTGAATTTTTTAAATTTTTGTGTTGGAACCGCTGGATGAGGAGACTACTACAGGTTGTGAGTCATATGCGTACCACAGTATAAAGAAAATGTAAAAGAAAATTCAACATATTTTCACTTTTTTCGCATAATAAAAGAGCACTTGACTTGCCTCTTTCTAAAGGCAGGGGGAATAATATTACCCATAACATTTGTCGGTAACGAGTCAGGGGAATGTGTACTTTTTTCAAAAGATGGAATTTTGTGAAATTCTCTTTATATTTTCCTTATATTTGTGTACGCATGTGACATCTAAGTTATTCATACACTGCAGTAGTCTTCTCATCCAGTGGGTACTGTACAAAAACTTCAAAAATTCATAACTTTTGAACAGATTGTCTGATTTTCCTCAAACTTTCAATGATGTGTTCTACTAATATTGCTACATTCTCTCAATCCTTATGTTTATGAAGGTGAACTTGTCCTTTAATCAATGTTTCAACTGAACTCAGAGGGGAGTGCTATTCCAACAGCAGAATTCTACAGGATGTCTATTTACACCGAGTGTGAAAATTTCAAAATTGTCATAAAAATTGCCACAAAATCGTCCAAACATTAATGACTGGGGTACGATTCTTTAAACTTTACCTGTAGTTTGCAGGGAAAATATGCAATGTGCAAAATTTCAATGGTCATACATCGTAATTTGTAATGCCCTGACATAGATATTTCCAAATGACAACATTTTTTAGGTTACAGTCTTTGGAAATTGGCAGGTGTGAAAGGGGGCATTACATTGAGAGAAGGGAGTGCCTGCTATACTGCCTAAAGCTCTCTGACAGGCAAAGCCCAACCCCCCTTTAGCCTACTTGGAGGAGAGGAAGATGGGTGTGTATGTGTGACTGGAGGGAGAAGGGGGAGGGGTGTAAGCAGCTGCCCAAACTTCTCTGGCAGCAGGTCGGAAAACAGGGCTTTGGTGTGTTTCCTGTTTTTCAATAGGCACATGATGGTTAGAAGTGAAGACTTCCCCCTCAGACCCCGCCGCCTGATTCATACCTAGCTAGCTCGGTCCCGTCGGCCCCCAAAGGTGAGCACCTCCGAATTATTGACTCACCCACAATCCCTATCTCGGAATCTCACCGCAAAACAAGGAGTCCCTACATCAATGCATGTGAAATGTTCAAGGGAAGGTTCGTCTTCAATGTCTCTAAAAAACAAATACAGTGCAATGTCAGAGCTAAAGTCTCTTCCTTTGATGTAGGTAACTATCCAAATGTAAGGTGACTAGCAGAAAGGCACCAACGTAACTGTCACATTGCACTAAAGCCCTTCTTGCTCTCACTATGATAACAAAAGTGGCAGTGATTTTCATACCATGCTGCAGTCTGGAACTCGAGGGGAAGGTGGATGTAAGGTTAACCCAGAACTTCTTCCACGAACAGATCACAATGTTATATCCCAGGCCAGACTATATAACAAGTTGTAAGCACTGGGATTTTTCTTTTCCTCATTAGGCAAACTAAAAAAGTATTCGAAGAAGAGTTCTGGCTTACATCCACAAACAGGGATGGCAAATCATAGATTTGTCTCGTTTATTGCTTTTTGTTTTTTTCATTTCCTGAACAAGTAGTAAAACATACAAAATGTAATCTTCCAGAGAAAGTCTATATGAAAACTGCCCTAAAGGGCGATCGGGATCTGGGATATGTATTGCCAGAAAATAAATGATTACACAAGCAAAACGTAAAAAAGAAGAGAAGAAGGCATAAACACTCTCTCACTGGATTTCTTTCAACCTGTGAGTGGATTTAAGCATGAGACTGAAGACAGGGAAGATATATGTACAATGTATGCTCTACCCAGAAAATTCATGTTGAGTGGTGTTTTTGGTTTTGTTTTTGCTTTTGAAGAGAAAGCAGAGAAAGAGAGGAAGAAGATCACTAGGGGGAAAACATGCAGAACATTTTAGCATGCTTAGAAGTTACATGTAGAGATACTCTCATTTTCTGGCTGCAGTGATTTGGTATTAGCCAACACTGTTTGTATGCACCTGTAACTAGCTCATCCCATCACAGAGGGATCGGTAGGCAATGTGAGGTGGGGTAGTCATAGTAGTGCATTTCATTTTTTTTTTTTTTTTAACTGCTTGACAGATCACGGAGGGACAATTTACTATTCAAAAAACTAATATGAGCGGGAAAAGTTTTGCTTTGCTGACAAAAATATGGATCAATATTGTTTTGTTAAGCTTTGTTGTTGTTTTTTTTTATTTCATTGCTCCCCCCTGTGCAACCACATTCAAAGGATGCTGCTCCTGGCTGCCAAGCCTTATCACAAGGCTTTTGGGGGATAATTTTTCCAAACCAGTACATCCAAAGTGTACAAGGTACACTATGCCTACACAGAAAATCACCCCACACAGTCTGGACTGAAGCCTATACTTCCCATACTCCTAACCCTTGCGCCCAGATATATGGTACTCAAGATTATAATAAAGGGTAGGGCTATACTATTGTTGTTTCTTGGACCCCGTTTACAGTGCGGGGCTGGGCCGAGCTGCGGCCGAGCCGAGGCCGAGCCCAGCCTCAATTGCAAGGCCGGGTCCCGCAATTTTGTCTGTTTACACTACTGGACTCGGCCGCACTTTTGATTCAAACCTTTCAATATATTGTCATAGTGGCGCTCTGCTTGTTACAAATGCAATTTGGTATTGTCTGGTTTTCAGACCCTTTGCCAAATGAATTCCCTGGCGACGAAGTCGCCGTTCGGGCAAAGGCCTTTGCCGAAGGAAAAAATCCTTTGCAGGACAAAACCACCTTAAACTATACTAGTTGTCGACGTTGAGGGGGTTAATATCCTGAATAGCGAAATACCACAGGCAGAGGGTTTGGAAGCCAGACTAAAATTGGCTGCGCATTTGGCCCACCTCCAGAGCGAGGCCAAATGCGAGGCCAATTTTGGCCCCGCATTTGGCTTTTTGCACGTTTACACTGAAGCGGGGCTGGGCCCGGCCACGGCCGAGCCGTGGCCAAGCCTCGCACTGTAAACGGGGTCTTCCTGGTCTCTGACTGCTTTGTAAGTTGCAATAATCCACTTTACTTTGAGCAAACAAAAGTTTTTTTTTCTTATTGTATTGTCTATACTAAGTGTCTGCATAGTGTGCAGTATTGGATGATTTTATGGTTGGATGGACACTCTGTATTACTCCGTGTCTGAGCAAACAAGACATTTGGGAGGAAAAAAAAGACCAGTTTCACAGTTTGTTTCCTGGATTGTAAGCTTGGAATTATGGTTGATCACACCTTGGTGGGAAGGAATGCATCTCATGTATAGTCAATGTCATGTTGAATTCTGCTGCAATATTAGCAAACATGTGTTCTTTTCTCTATTTTTGCTTACTGTAAAAGTGGAGTAATTTTCTGCGACCAGCCAGGTAAAAGAAATTCCACATGTTTATTTCCACGGAATCAAAGAGATGAAACATCATTACATAGAAAAACAAGAATAGTCTTATGCTTTTATTTCCATGCTGGTTTCATGTGGCACGAAACAGCCAAAAAATTTCCACACAACAAAAATTTCAACTTTTAGTATGTCGTTGATGTCCTTTCAAGTATCATATTCAATATATCTCTCTGAGGTGGATTTAAACATCATTTGTTGAGCCAGACAGTGATTTTTTTTAAAGGTATTTGGAGCTAAGAAATCATCCTGGAATGTGGACTTTCAGGTTTTGCTGCCAATGTGCTTAAATCCAACAATCATTCAATGACAATTCAGGTATCAAATTCACTTCCCAAAAATAATTTTTCCATTAAAAAAACCAATAACATAACAATTGGTATATTGAACCTTCTTTTTTTTTTCAAACCAAACCTGAATAATGGATCTTCAAGAAAACAAGTTGATGTCTAAGACTGAATTCGGCTAAACATTGTTGCTATTATCAACAGAAGAAAAAAGTGATTCTGTTACTATGGTGCTACATAGGCCTAGTCATTCTCTCAAAAATCCTATTACATTTTCATGTCAAACACCTACAAAAGATACTAATATTTAGCCACACTGCCAAGACAAAGCCCTCCACAATGGGCGCAGTTTAAAAAATCAGTGTTTGAGAACATTTATCTTGAAAACCTACAGGCAAATCAACTCTGTGATAGGTCTCCATCTACTTTCATTATTCTCAAAAAACAAACAATGATGCACAACAGCCAACTGTATCCTCCTTTGTCATACCAGTTTTCTATCATCCTATGTCAAAAACTATGAGAAGTTTCTGGAAGAGATCGTCAACAAATAGCAAGCATGCAAGATCCCACAAGATTGCAGATTTGTGAAGATGGGATTTCGATAACAGTATCAAATCAGAACCATATTTCTGAATATCAAGTCAGTATTAAAACCTATCGTTTCCCCTATCACATACACACAGACATATGTGACCCGCTACAACAAAAAGGTCCTAAAGTCGCGCAAGGTCGAAGCCGCGAAAATCGAGTTTGAAGTCAGAGCATTAAAATTGGTCAAAACTTACGATTTTCTGATTTTGCTATATTATTGGAGTCTAACATATCTTCTATCATCTGTCGAAATTTTGAAGCAAAATGATCAAAGGAAAGATTGAAAAATAGCGTTTTGCTGAGCCATGTTTTTTCGCGTTTCAACGAAGCAGAAACTGGTTCGAAAATTTGGATTGAGCGCCACAGATAGGTTCCGCCCCTAACAACGACCAGAGTGATCTCATTGGTCAGTTTGCTGCTTGCTGCTAACCGAAGCGTGAAGCTCGCACACTGCCCAGTCGACTGGTGCGTGCGGGCGGGGTGCGCTATGCTCAGCCGCTTCTCACATCGTGGTCACTGATTGGTTGGTGAGGAGACCGCCGACGCTGATGTGCTTGAATGAACTCTTCGGGGGTTGCTAGGGCTTACCTTCTATTGCCCAGAGGTGAAAACTGACTTGCGTGTCCCTTGTTCGCGATTGCGTCGAAAGGAAGACTTTTAGGGCGCTTTTCTCGAAACAGTGATTTTCCAGACGTCTCGACATGCTCTCTTTTAAACATCGATATCTCCGCAGCCGATCATCTTTATAAAATGTTTCATATATAAATTTAAAGCAGAAAGATTAGGGGATTATATCATGCAATTTTCAAATAATCGACCTCACCCGACTTTAGGATCATTTTGTTGTAGCGGGTCACATATATATGTTTATTGTACTTCTCCTCTAATACACCTCACCCTGCTGACAATACTTGTTGAAAAATTTCTTAAGTAAATTTCTCGGAAATATTTCTCCACTTCTTGACTTTTCTCCTTCATATACACTGTAATCTAGAAAATATGGAAATTGCCTCCACCAACCACTTTCTAACAGTAAGGGAAATTTTGCTTTCCAAGTTGCACTGAACATTTAACACACTTTAACAGCAATGACACAAGGACTTCACATACAACAATGCATACACTGTACTTCAGAAGAGGCCATTTAGTTTGAATGACTGTGGCAATGGAAATATTGCAACTGTGTGATGCTTGCACCAATATACACAGACATGAAACGACAACAACAACAAACATCCCAGCACAAGGACTTGAAGATTATCGATGATATATTTCAGAGAGACATGACTCGGTCAAACTTTTTTGAATGCCCTTAGCCCTCCGTGGCCTGCCTTTAATCCACTTGTTAGACGCACTAATCCCCGCTGTTGTCACATGACACGAGAGAAGCGTTGAATCACGCAAGTAATTGACCCGTTCGCAGATCTTTCTCTACTACGGCCGTGTGTCACTTACAAGACCAATATCCAGTGTGTTCATCAAAACTCCCGAATTTCAGACAAGAAATTTCGGTCAGATCGCTACTGTTTATGAGTACACAAAGAAAGGTGGGAGGAGGGAGAAGGGTATTATTTTACGTAGTACTAGACCAAGGACATTCTCTAAACTAAAGCACTTTAGGTTCATATAGTCCACAATGTCACTTATGTTTTGTAGTGGAATGTGTCTTACAAGTGCTCCTCTCACATTACACAAATGGAGACAAAGAAATATCAAGTGGCATGTCAAACAAATATACTTCATATTCTGCATGAAAAAAAAAAATGATTTTGAGCTCTAATTCAAAATTGTGCATTGACTGTATGCAATGAAACAATTCCCTAACCAGCCACACTAAGACACTGAAATATACATTACACCCAATCTATGTCAATTTCTTGTTGTTGTTATTTTGTCTCATAGGCAGAAAAAAAAAATACCATGGCGTCCTGAAATGGGCGTGTACATTTTGTTTACCCTGGAAAGGCTTGAGCAAATAGTCTCTCTTTTTTTCTTTTTTTTTTTTGGGGGGGGGGGGTGGGGGGAGATGGCACTAAATACAAACACTAATAACACACACATATGAATGCAAGAGCTGGTAATATGTAACTTGTTCCCCCAAGTTGTAGGTACACATAAAAGGAGTGATGTGCAAACAATGTTGATGGGTTGGGCAGTTTGGTAGGGGTGTGGAAGACTTGGGGGGGGGGGGGGTGATGCTTTTGTGTGTTGGAGTGATAGCTTTTACAACATGTATCAAAGGTAGCCATGAAAAGAGCCTTTATGCGAGGTCCGATCTTGTAAGACAAAGCAGCCAAATTTTTCTTTTCAAAAGGTTGCTTTCTAACATTGGGCACATTCTGCATGACTATAACCAGCAAAATACTCAAAGTACCAGTAATGGAAAAAAAATGTTGCAGATTTCCAATGCTAAAACTACCAACACAAATATGAGTACATGGGACACCCACAAAGTATCATTTTACCTCTTTCAATTTCTCTGTCTTTGTTTTTGCGTTTTGTTTATTTGTTTTTGTTTTTGCAATGTAACCTTTCACAAAAATAGAAAAGTGGAAATGTTGGACTTAACAGATGTCTTATCCAAACCTCCCTTTTCATACACATGGGCGGATCCTGAGGGGGCGCACCGGGCACGCGCACCGGGCAAGCGCCTCCCTCTTTATCTATTTTTTTGTTAAAACAAAAGAAATAAAAAGAAAAAATGGGGGCGTGCACCCCCCCCCCTTTAATTTTGTGAAGGTGCCTCCCCTTTATGGAATTCCTGATATGCCCCTGATACAGTATGTATATAATGTGATCCTGTTTGAAAAAGGGAGCTTTCTACACTGCTTTGTCAGGTCTCGTCGATAGCATAGCTAGAAATCTCTACAGTCATAAACTGCACAGGTCGTTAGCTCTCGAATGCTCTGTACCCTTTTTATCCACAACTTCTCTATCACCTACCAGAATTTTAATTTGTCAAACCCCTTCCACTTGCATTCTTGGGAATGCTGCAGCTTACAAATGGGCCATGTATTGTTACTTCAGACACATGCCATTCAAATGTTATGTATTTCCTTCCATACAAACCCACTTAAACATGTCAAACTGCTCAGCTGGAAATATAGTTCCTCTTACTCATTAAACTAACATTGTGTATGAATGACACCTATTGTGTTAGCTACTTGATGAAGATTTTATATACATCTGACATATCAGGCAAATTAATGAGATTCACATATAAGAAATTAATCCGGATAAGGACTACATACACATGGTGTTACTGCAAACCTTTCTCTCTCAAGAAATTGAAGCTTTCATTTAACATAATCAGTGTCAAAAGTTCAATGTCTCCATCACATACTGTACATCCTCTTTCTGTTTACAGTTCATTAATCCCAAGGTTCATTAATCCAAAAATGCTGAAAGGTTCATAATTCTGCAGGTTCATCATTGTGCACCTTCTTTTAAAAATTTCAAAATTTGTTGTAGTCACTGTTCTTACTACACAATTTCGCTTCTTTTGAAAAAGAAAAAAAATCACACAAATTTTTGCGATTTGGATCCTGACCTAAATCTCCTCCCCCCCCCCCAAAAAAAAAAAAAAAAAAAACAACTGTTACTTCCGTTCTCACTCTAAAAATTTTGACATTTGGGTCCTGATCAGGATTGCAACCTGAAAAAAAAAAGAGTTTTTATTTTGAGTGTAATGAGAATGACACTAATCTCACATGGAGGGAAGGATAAAGGATGCTAAAGCAAAACAGAGAAGATAACAACTGTTCATTGGCCCTGTATGACACTACTAATGTGTGATCTTCTTTTCTTTTTTTCTTTTTTTCTTTTTTGGTCTAGTGCCTATAGGTTTGGTCCAGAGTCAAAGTGAGTTGTACTTGTCCTTCCTTCTCACTTACTGTTTTTTTTTCCCTCTCTTTCCACAATAAGTTTTGAATATTTTGTCATTTGTGAAATGGTATGCTCATCTACGCATTTTTACAGTGAGTTGGGAGCCCCAAGCACACTTTCAAGAATTTCTGTTTTGATTTTGCAAGGGACTCAACCAAACCATGCATGAAAACAACAAAGCACTGGCTGTTATTATGACTTGAACAGATTTTTTTTTCTCCTACTTAATTGTGTTTGACATAACAATAGTACTGTCTGTTGCAGAAAAAATGGGGGAAAAAACAAACAAACAAACAAACACAGAATATCACAAAAGCTAGTAGTAGCTGAAATTTATCTTAAACCCTCCAAAGGTCACAATCTCAAAATACCCTTGAGATTGTACATTGTAGACAAACTCTTGGTTTTAATGGGGTTAATGAACTGTGTGTGCTATAATGTTTGCATTGATGTAGCGGGGATAGAATTGAGTTGAAAAAGACCTCAGCATAGGAGGACAAAGCATTGTAAATCTGCCTGTTCAGGTTGTATAGGAGAGAGTCGGGCGTGGATAAGGGAGTGGCATTCATACTACTATTATTAATAGAAAGAGCTATAGAATGGAGTGCCTCGTTCACCGGGTGCCATTTTCCAAATGTGATTACTCAACCGCTTTACACCGCCATGATATCGGTACTCTGACGCCGTGGAAACAGAAATATGTATAATACCTGGTGGGGCACTCCCATAATTGTTATTACAAGGGCGATACATGCGTGTCAATGGCTTATGCACACAGTACTCGATGCACACTTGAATAGCTGAACTAATATTGGGAGCCTGTCGCATTGTTCTTACGCCTCTATTAGTATTACAGGAGCAGAAATGACTATACTCGGTATGCATGAATGAGCATCAGCTGCATCTACATTGTAAGTGCTTTAACAGCCAATGTAAAATTTGCCTACATTTTTAATCAGCTTTTTGTACCGTACATCTTTTTGCTTATCATGGTACATGTAAGACACAAACAAGAGAAAGAAACATTCTCACAAAGATCGATTGTGGTGGCAAATTAGTTTGTAACTGTCTTCTTCGTTGCAGTATTATACATTTTTAAAAATCCTCCCTTTCCCAATTCCATCTGCTACCTGCACCCCGATAATCATGAAGAGAAGCCATTACATGTGTATTACTATTAATGTTAAAAACAGGCTTTAAAAAAAAAAAGCAGCATGCAATGACTCATCGGGGGCAGATAGTCGAGTGCATGTGTAGCACACTCTGTCTCCATTTGTGATGGCCTAATACTGTAATGCACAGAATCTGCACTGCTAATGCGTGCTATTATTGGTCCCAATAATGGTCGAGGTTTAATCCTTATTTAGGATTGCTGCCAATAACATGTGAAATGCACAACCACATTGATCACTGCACTGTTAAACCTGTTGGCTACAGTAGTTGATTTACACTTGCACGTACAATTTGAGCATAGTGGCTCTTAAATTCATGGATCAGTTTCACAATGAACTCTTTTTACTTTCACTACAGCGTATTGCCATGGATAAAAATACCTATAGGGATCTAAAATGGCTGTGACTGATTTATTCATTTGTATAATATATTGTTTGTTTGTTTGTTTGTTTGTTTGGTTGGTTTTTGGGGTTTTTTTTTTTGGGGGGGGGGGGACTGTGCGACCGAGGAGAATTACACTACATACTGTACATACAGCAGTGACAGCAAACATGAAATTGGACAACAGGTCAGAGAGCTTTGACTTCCTGATGAATGCCATATAGTGATTCATGGGCAGTTTGGGTAGCCATCTTGGTTTAAAAACATAATTTACTATTTGCAAATGAAACAAAACCCCAGCTTTATTGCTTCAAAATAGTTCTAAAATTTGAGTTAGGGATAGAAACAACCACTGTCAAAATTTGAATCAGTGTAATTAATGTTACGTACTGTCAAATATACAAAATAAGAACAATAGTTATAATAAAAATGTTTCTATCAGACTAAACCATGTACAGTTATGGTTTATTGAGAAAAACAGTGTGATATCTCCTTATATTTTAGGCTTTATTGCAAAATTTTTACATGGTAGGATGTTTTGTGATACAACTGACCTCCACATTTGCATCAAATGTGATATCTCGAATTTTTTTTTAAATCACTGCTCCCAAAGGTAAACTGTACCTCTAATACAAAGACAAAGCTGTTGCTCGCATTCATAACAGAAAACACTTGGCCCACCTATTGCATTGTGTGTGATGTCGGTAATTTCTCATTTCTTTCCAAAGACAACTTCCTTCCCGACTCGAGATATTTCAAGGATATCACATTTATTACTCATCCACACAGACAACGGATGTAGTTTCCTTCGGGCTAATTCAAGGAAAACAATATTTTGATCTCTCTTGCTTGCAAAACAACTGAAAATGTCTATGTTGGAATGCTATGATTGCAAGATCATGGTGGCTACATTGTATATTGAGGTCCTTGCTGGATGCTGCAAGCGATGCTGACTGACTTTTGATGAAAAAAGAAGATACACTCACTGGATCAAATTTCTGATAAACATACAGCTCATATGAGCACCCATTTTTCATACATTACTGATACCACTGTGATAAGAGAAAAAAATAAAAGTGTGTTGGAGGAAAGAATTACGATTCATCTTCTAAACATATCAGTATATGATTCTTGTAAACAGAAGTTCACTCGATATGGGGCACCCCCAAGTTAGACCTTTTCCCATCAACAGTCTTAAGGGTTGGGCAGGAGGGGGATGAGATGTCTATCAACCTTTTAATACTCCAGTGCGTAGAACAATGAAATAAATGTCTACCACTTGGAGTCTATACAGATGAAGGCTTTTGATACATCTTTGAGCAAAAGAGTGAAGACCTCCTGGCATATTCCTGTTGATACGATGCAGCATTATTTGATATATTTCTGTTAGACCCCAATGAACAGACCTGCTTTACGAAGTATGTTTTGTATGCAGTGCAGTTAACAATGAGTCAGGCTTGTAGAATTCATATTCACATCAGCAAAAAAAAAAAAAAAAAAAAAAAATATGTGTTTGACTTCCTATTCAATTTGTTCGGTCTACGTAATATATCTATCAGCATGCCTAGCATGAGTACCTTTTCTATCTTTTTTTTTTTTTTTTCTATAAGGGGGATGGAAGGGGAAGTTTTGATAGCCTGTTAACCACTTTTTTTTTCTTTTTTCTTTTTTTTTTTTTTTGGGGGGGGAGACACTATAGAAATACACTTGTTTCTCACATCTCGAACTGAGCTCCACATGGCATGTGAGAAAGTTACATATGTACTTCATAATCTGTTAGCTGCTTCCTTGTATGAAGTAAACCAGCTATCACTGGGAGGAAGACCATCATAAAATCAGGCTTTTAAATGCTCCAAGCAATTTTGAAACCGAAAGTGAGTTTATCACATTCCCGCGATACCAGCAACATCACATTGTCTATGGTATAGTGTTTGATATTGCTCCTCCCCCACCATCATTTGTGAATGAAATCTGTATCAAAATAACCTCATAACTACCTCTGACTGCCACAAATCTAGGGACCAAATTCGAAGAATTTCTGCAGTCTATCAAGCAGTAAAATTTGCTGAAAAACATGTTTGTTTGTTTTTTTATGTATTGCTATCCTCTAAAAAGATAAAGGTGCTCCATCACTCACCAGAGAACAATTCTGAATGTAAACCTAATTCCTCTTTGTTATTACATTTTTTTCCATTTTTTTAATGACGAAGGATAACATTTCTTTGTGGCAATTAACATATGACTGAACTCATTTATGCAATAATCTTCAGGTGGTCAAGTGCGCAGTGATGGAGATTAATCAACTCTGCAATATGAAGACATTGTGTGACAGATACTCATAAAAACGGAACCTCCCAGGTTCTAAATGTTCACACTCTGCAGAATGACAACATCGTGTGACAGCAACTCATAAAAACGGAACTTCTCAGGTTCTAAATGTTCACACAAGAACCAATGGACACTCTTATGCACACTTCTACAATGTACATATGTTCACTTCCATCTGCACTTGCAACAATAACGCAAACCCTATCATGCTCATATTTAGGAAGGTCAAATTCAACAGTAAGGGGAGGTGTAAAGGACCAGTCTGGGGTGAGGGAGGGGGAAGTAGCGGAGGCTGCGGTCAACTTACTGTTTTACTGTTTGCTATACTAGTGGCGGGGTGCGCTCTGTAGACGATGACTCCGTCATGCATTGTGCCGGATGACGTGGTGTGCATCACGGATGTGTGTCCCTGAATGTACACAAAAACACAGCATATACAAAGAGATCAAAAGAACACTTATTAACATACATAACACACATACAAACAAACACACACACACACATATACACAAACATTGGTGAAACCATCTGCATAAACAAATCGGCATAAACAAGTATACATGCCATTGAATGGATGGCTGCACTTGTAAATAACATGTTGATTGTACATGAAAGCTAATATGTATGGATAATTCTTTCTCCTCACAGAATTCAATACATTTTCTATAATAACTAGATGGCATCTTTTTCCAGCAATCCTTGAGATATAAATCTATGTATGATAAATTCATCAATATCACTCGCTATACAGGATATGGCACAATATCCCATGAAAGTTACTTGATTTGACTGCGGTCAAGTCTAATGCTGGAGGCAGCCCAATTCAGCTGCCTGCACTGTTTACTTTCATAACAATAACGTTTAATTACCATACAATAGCAGTCAATGCATTGACAGTCCTCTGGTTGTATGCAGGGAAGCTGATATTGTAGCAAGTTTTTGCCTTGGAATTAAGGAGTTTCTATCCTACTTAAGCCTAAAAACTAAATAAGGCGCGGTCAGACTGGCAAAAGATCGAGAAGTTTAAGATCGCGAAGTTTAAGATCTCGAAGTTTTGCCAGTGTGACCGCAAACTTCCAGTGAAAGTTCCCGTGAAACTTCTCGATCTGTTTGCGGGCGGTGTCTCCGAAGCACGAGGTCATTGTCATGTACAGATGTGCACTGTTACGTCACAATCACTAGCCATCGGACAGCGCACTCTTTCTTGCGCACGTACCAATGGCCCAAACTTCGCGATCTTAAAACTTCTCCATCTTTTGCCAGTCTGACCGCGCCTATTGTGTAACCATTTTATATCTCTACATGCACAAAATCTTTCATAAAGAGTATGCTTATTATTCTTTCTTCAAAAAGGTTGCAAAGAAAGTCTTTTGATAAAATCATTCATCATGGTACAACTGTATTTTGTATGCGTAGATTCAAAATGGCTGCCATCATTTGAATCTGTGTTCTCTCTGGTTGTGCATTAAAAGAATAACTTAATAACTTTTAGATACTGCTCTTTCTCATTACCTTTCTTTTTTTTACAGTTAAACCTCAAGTAAACTCACTTGGTCAATTGCCTACGTGGAAACTGAACAATTGAACTGCACGAACGAAGCCACTGATTTATCATTTCCTAAAAGTATGGGGTCATCTACCACAATCCCTTTCAAGGTGGCCTTCCTTTATAGTGAATCCACTTCCTTGTGTTTAGGGTTTTTAACTTGTCATCCTTCACATACTATCATATACAAAAAGAAAACACAATGAAATCCAAGAACTTGACTGGTTTGAAAGGAGGGACTTTTCTTTTTCCTTTCCAATTTGATTTCAAGTCAGTTGACATTGGTTCGTTTTATTTTGTTTTATATCGGATTGTAATTTAAATCATTATTCGCTGTTCTGTGTATTTTCTGAGGGTCCCATATCGTACAAGCTTTACTTCTTTAATAGCGGGACCCTCCATTTCCATCTCCATCCTAACTTGTATTATATGCATATATGCATACTAAAAAAATACAATTGTGTTTTCTTGTCTGTTACTCATTTTCATACGTACTTTGTTAAATCACGTTTTTTTTTTGCAATTATTACAAGTATCTTCTGCTTATACATTGTATATAATTTCTCTGTTTGTTTGATGGAAATGAAAATAAATTTGAATCTTTGAATTTGAATCTTTGAATCTTTGACTATCCTATGGGGAGATTTCCTCTCAAAGAAAGCAGTATAACTATGCCTCCACTTCAAATTAAAACCTGGCCACAAGTGTCACAAAGAGCAAGAACATTCTGACTTCCACCAAGGTGATAATTTTTCGTCCTTGGTTGGGAAAGATGAATTTCAAGTCTTTTTAATTTTGCCAACTAGGGAAAGCATAATGTTGTATGAATGAAGTGTAGTGCAAAGAAACTGATGTCACATTTTCGTCTTCTTCTGCTAATACTTCACATTGTGAAATGCATGAAAATTCAACTTTTGAATATCGCATGATTACGGTATTTGAATGAAAGTGTGTAAAATAAATATGTACGTACTGTGAAGCATAGAGCTGACCACGTTGAGATGTGAAAACTGGCACAATGTACACAAATCCTCTATCTTCTACACATCCACATGCATGAACATTTCACTCTTAAAATTCACAATTATTTTACAGGATATATCTTATTCATGGCTCTACTCCCAAATATCCTAGAAGCATTGATCTCAACACATCCTTTCAGAAAGAAAGAGTTAATGATTGTACCTTTCTGTCATATAAATATATGTAAATAAACACATTTTGGCCATTTTTCTGCCGATAAAATTCAAAGGAAATGTGAGGGTATCACAAGGGCCCCAACAGATTTGTGTCTGGGATGGCTACTTTGAAAGACCATCAGTATGCTATGGAAGGTAACATGTCAACATTTACATCATCATTACTACACAATAATTTTTCTTCCTTTTTTGGATTTTCATTTAATACATGTACAATGTACCTTCAAACAACTGCTTTTATTCAAAATAACTTTTTTTTTATTTGGTGGGGTGGTGGAGGGTTGACTATTTTTATTATATGAAAACAGTGTTTAAGAGTTGGATGAATCCTGAGGAGCTAAAACAACAGTCAATCTTCTAACTACTCTTGCATGAATGCTCTGTGATTTTTTACAGGTGTATATTTCCTCATTCTATGCCATATCTGGTTCCATCTTGTTCTATTCTACATGGACTTTAGATTCTTTTGAATATATGTGTCTGGACCTCCTTTTTCATTCGTTTACCCACTTCTAGTACTGGAGGATCGTGACAAAACGCACAGAAGATGACACGAAAATACAATGTGAAGTTGCAATAAATTTGTATTCATCTACACAAGTTGAATGCCTTGCAATAAAACACAAAGCGTAAGCGAAGAGTAAACGATTTGATTTACAGCTCTCCTACCCTCCCAGCCACGCCCCCCCCCCTTTACTTAAGTAAGGGTGTCGACAGACAACTTACCTGGGGTGATCCTTGTACCTTCTGTTGTGCACATGGGTGTATTCCACTATTGATGTGCTTTTCACTGCAAGGAAATCAGACCAGAGATAAGAGCTAAGTCAACAAACCTTATGACACAAGAAAAGAAACAACGTCTTTGGTAAAGTGCAGACTGAAAAAATATCCGGGCAGTTACACACTTTGCGTTTTCCCACGTGACAGACTTCAGACAAAAAATGTGTTACCAATAAAAACTTAGACACAGCCCCGTCATCTTTTTTTTTTTTTTTACAACCAATAATACTTGGTATTTGGCTATCATATGGAGAAGTGTCGTGTGCATCCTCTTTATACCCCATGGGGTATTCTTTGCATGATCTACTCACGTGTTTTGTGAAGATGAATTTACGTGCTGCTTCAACACCCATTATTGCTTGGTGAGCAACCACAGAGTAAGGTGCACCATCTTCACAGTCCATGGAGTATTATCGCCTTTATTGCTCTACTCACACACAGTGTGCAGAGAATTAATTCTATACATGACTTCAACACCCTTCTACTATACACCGTTACATGCAACCAATATTTGTTTTTTTTTTCATACCAATGAAGCAAGAGAACTAGGATAGACCACATGATTTGGGATTCTACATACCCACTTGCTTGCTTACCTGCCCAAAGCAACCTGTTTGGAACCTTTTGCCTGATTACCCATTCAAGCAGTTGGGAAAAGTATACTTATGAAAACTCCTTTGTTTTGTAGAACAGAAATCAAATGTATGAAGACGACAACCCTCTTTCTCATCTTCAACACTGTTACAAAGTTATGCGCACTGACAGTGATTTACCCGAATACAAAAAGGCAAAGGACAGGAAACTTTTAAAAGAGAGGAAAAAATATAATTTTTAGTGCTCCTACATCCATTTGATGTGAATCATGTTATTGTGTGCATCTGAAGGCTTTGATGCAATCACATCATGTTGCACCTCTAGGACGAGCTAAACATCCATGCAGGGGTCATCAGCACCGCATCTTCAATTCCGCTGTGAACAGGAGCTCTATGTTCCAAGGGTGGGTACATGTCATCCCCTCCTCTTGTGCGCCACCAACTTTGTAACTTCTGCTCTGCCCCCACCCCCAAGTGCAGATTTCATATTCTGCCTGTAAGTAGGAAAATTGCTTGTTTTTTTTTTTTTTTTTTTTTTTGGGGGGGGGGAAGGGGGAGAGGACAATACACTTTTTTGAATGACAAAGCTGGGTAAATGCTAATACTTATGAAAAGAATATTTTACTCACACTACGAAAATTGTAAAAATTCAAAATTGACGGTAAGGGAGTACCCTTTAGTTCCCTATAGAAAATATCCTATGAACAACCTTGCACATCATAGTCCCATGTGAACTGTCCACTGAGAACCCAAGTACTGTTACGGGTCCTGGGGCTGTCCCAGGAATCGCAAGTTCCAAAACGTGTCTGTTCAACAAGCTGGGTTTACGCCATGAGCTAAACTACAAGCTAATCATGGAAGTTTAAAACTTCAAGAGAGTCTTTAAGATTAGAAATGTCATGTGAACCTAACCTGTGAGTGCCAGACAACACATCTGCCATATTCCCTATTAACATACATTGTACAACATGCAAGGCATGAAACTATGTACTCACATTAAGCATGTCAAGAGATTATGGATAATGTGATTGCAATTACATACAGACACACATTGAAACATAAGCAAGAGACCCCAATTAGCTAATGAACAACAGCAGTTTCATTTGCAAAGTCCACTAATAAAAAAAATATCTGTGATAAATGGTTTAATAATGAGCATCATGAAAAGATTACATGGTATGAAACTCACATGCCCTTTCTTCAGCAATGAATGCTAATTTTGTAAAGTTTCTGTAAAGAGTGTTGTGTCTGTTGATGCCATACAGACATCTATAAAAGTGGATATTTTCACGCGACTAATTTTTCGCGCTCGGCGGGGTAAGACGAATTTCGCATGTTTTTAATTCCGCGGAATCAAGACATCGACTGCTGGAACATGTGGCAAGCAAAAACATTTGCATGCTTTTATTTTCGCGCTAGTTTCAGGTTCCGCAAAATGCACGAAAATTTCAACACCATGAAAATTTCCACTTTTACAGTAGCTACTGAAAACTGACTTCCTGTGATAAAGTTTGTCTCTCAACGACTTCATGATACTCACATGTCATCTTATTAGACTACATACTGTATTTGTGGATTGAGCCTGAAATGTTCATTTATGACTTAACATCATTTGGTAACCCATGGCCAACTATCCTGTACCCAAAACCGTCAATCAAGAAATGTTCACGGCATGAAATTTTTGTGAATTGGAGCTGACGCCCTATTTCTCAGCAGGGAATTTACGCAAATTGTCACTGGCATCCAATGCACGTTGTGCACAAGAACTTTTGCGTGCCTTTCAATTTCATGAATCTTGGCTCTCGCGAAATTCGCGAAATTAAAATGCACATTTCCCGTTTTACAGTAATAGCCTTCTATTCTGGGTGGGTAAGCTTGAAATCTCCCACTCAGAGATAGCACAGAGAGAATCGGAGACAAAGTTTAAAAGTGTTGGCATGAAACCGCATCCCTGAAATGAAGTTATCTGACGAAAATCTGAAAGGAAAATAAGGAATATGCAGACATCGGTGGTGGGATATATGCTTACCTAAACAGCAATTGTCTGTGCAGGTACAGATCGTGATAATACAACATAATTCTCCAGTATAAATCCATAACTAAAGGCAGCCAGTCACAGAATACCAAAACCTCAAGTCACAGCTTAGCCCCGGTTACAAGAGAGTGGGAGGGGAAAGAGGGGGTACAAATCAGGAGAGATAGAGGGGGAGGGAGAGAGAGCGGGAGAGAGAGAGTGCGACCGCCAGCAAACAGCAGGTTTATGATTAAGAGGCCAATTATAGCGCTTGACAAACAAATATTCACACATTTTCTAGTCAGATCACAGACAGCCCTATACTTCCTGCTCGCTCCTCTGTTTCTCTTCATTTTTTTTCTCCCCTTTATATGGGGGGGGGGGGCATTAATTCTGAATCTCATCTCCAAAGAGAAGTTAACTGTGGCAGCAGGTGCTGTAGTGGGGAAGTGGGTGGGGAAAGGCGGAGCTGGCAGCCCAACCTTCCATTTTTGGGGAGGTTTAAATGATTGGATATTGGTTTTTTTTAATGCTTTGATTGATCTTTCACTGCAAGACTGAGCACATTTAAACCAACCCCGTGCCTAATGGACCGTCAGGCCAAGGTTACAGGCGGTTTTTCGCAGCAGGCCGATTGTCATAAAGGAATTGCAAGCGACAAAATGACAAAAAAAAAGACAACAACAACAAAAAAAAAACCTCGGGATCCTTTAGGGGAGTGACTGATGCGACATTGCTGCAGTTGCGTGATTCTTTTATTGTGCCCAAAGGAAGGTGGGTGCATAAAGTCAACATTGTCTGCTTCCTTGTTTTGCAGCAGGGTTGGGCTGAGGTCCATCATTATCAATTTTACCTTTTATCTCTTTTTTTTAGCCTTTTTACTTTTTTCATCTTTTTACTTTATTTTTTTTTTTTCATGCTCCCCTTTTTTTAAAACTCTGGCAGACAAAGAGAAGCCTCAGTGCTTCCTTGTGGGTCTAAGAGCACAAAATCATACCATGATCAAATCACCTGGTTATCACTACTCGAACAAAGCATGAACATCTGCGATGTACAGCCGTGCATTCATTTTGGATGTTGCTCCATAATTTGCAACATACAAGTAGGCTAGTACATAGGCCTACAAGAGAATTCAGTCATTCTGCTATCGATAGCTCTAAAGAACACAGTGCATATATGTAGATATTCTTGCTGCATAAATCTAAAACCCTGAAACATTTCTGGGAAGCAGAAAACGTAAGGTCTAAAGTAGTAGCACTCTAAAATATGGGCTTACATATTACAAGGGTGGCTCAACATCATTCCATATTGTCTACCAAAAGTATTGTATCTCCAGTCTCTATAACTCTCTGCATATGCTGTTTATATAAAACAATGAAGTTTCAATTTAAATACAAAACCCATTCATTCTAAATTTTTGACAATGAAAAAGTCCTCACACCCCATTCCCTTAGAAGCAAACAAAAATATGGTACCCCCCCCCCCCCCCCAACAAAACACCTGAAAATGACCTCATAGAAAATAGAGGGGTCAGCTCAGTTTGCTAAACACAAGGAAAATATTTACGAGCAGATCTGTGAGCCAGAAGATCCAGGTCACATGTTCAATGTTTATGCTGAACAAATTCAGGGAACTGAGGAGCCCACAAAAGTGCAATGGCACAGTAAAACTGGACAAAAGTGGCAAAAATTACCCTACACACCCTCCCCATTCATCACCACCAAACTTTGACAGCAAGGGCTGCTTGTTATGACCAGGAGAAATGCTAGTATCACAATGGCATACCACGACTGTTTACAGTTCTGGTAGCTAGTTACAGTAAATGTCATCTCCCCCGGAAGGTCTAGGCTTCATCTTTGAATGAGCACAATTCAAAATCAGAAAATAAAAGATACCCTAAACAGCAATCATTTCAGAGTCATACAGTGCTCATACAGGAATATTATATGTTTACATGACGAAGAAAATTTCAATGTATTAATCATTTCATGGAAGATCAGCATACAAATCACACCCAATTCTATAACTTATTTGCAAAGAAAATCTTCACTGGCATCATCCAAGTGGTTTTTGTTCGTTGTTTGTTTTTTAATCATTGGACACATCTTTCAAATGCAAATGTTTGTTTTTACAATTCCCTTGATTAAAATAAAAAGGCACTATTCAGCAACAAACCCAACTGTCCATTTGTTGTGAACAAGGTTGCTTTAACCCATTCCATACACAGGGAACCATGTGGCCTGCGTATTAAGCCAATGGGCATTTCAGAATTCAGTATGGAACGGGTTAATAGACATCACTGTGGGTCACAGACCAGAAGTAGGTTCCTGCAGCGTGTCATTGACATCAAATCTGTTGCCCTAGTTCCTAGCTGATGCCATTCTTTCCTTTATGTCAGGCAAACAACTCAAGTGGATTAAAAATAGGAAAATAGTGGAAAATGGCTCTGACCTAATCACAATGCATTCCCTACAGCCTCAATCAGCTGAAAATTTGCAGCATCATGATCTGACTATTATAAACAAACAAACAAACAAACAAATATATGAGAGCGAAGCTTGAGCTCGCATGAAGAAAACACAATGGCTTATTCTAATCCTTCACTGTCTTTCTGCACGGCTGCTACCTCATACACATTAATAATGTGTGTCTCCCTAAAGTTTGGTCCATTTCAGTCATCTGTACGGAAAGGAGGTCACTGTTCATAGCCTTTCACCTTGGGAAATATTTTGTAGAGAAAAGATGACAACAACAACAACAAAAGGCTTGCATAGGCCCTGCAACAAAGAAACAATGCTGCTCACGACAAAATTCCTAAGTAAGATTTTCCACTGTTTTGGTACCAGGTCAGACAAGCTGACTCACTTTCCATTTAAAACCAAGTTACAGCTCAAACAGAACATGTTAGGCTGGTATAATGCTTCTGTTATGTTTTGGGTATGTTAGTTGTTGTTGTTATTTTTTTTGTGTGTGTTTTTGGTGTCATACAAGCTGTTGTATTAGAGCCAAAAATATCAGGAGTGCATATCATCCAATGTGTGTATTTTCTCATGGTCTGCAATAATGATTATACTGGAGTTATCATAACTTCAGTTGTACATTTGATCCTCACGTCATTGGAGACAACTTGCTATTGACAAATTGCCCTTCATCGACATAAATAAGTACTGCATTATTCAGTGTTTCAGCAGCGGCCATGATGAAATGATCATGGACATACATACAAAACTGTACTTCGGTTGGATTCGACCCAACAATCTCCTGATTACCAGATAGGCATTGTATCCACTAGACTACTGAGCTTCTGCCCGACAGCC
This sequence comes from Diadema antillarum, assembly GCF_040938485.1. Lineage (NCBI taxonomy): Eukaryota > Metazoa > Echinodermata > Echinoidea > Diadematoida > Diadematidae > Diadema > Diadema antillarum. The sequence continues at coordinate 1,151,937 of NW_027271035.1, read as the reverse complement.
AATGGTGGTTTTACTCCTGTACAGCAGCGGGTACTGCATACTTATTCAAATTAATGTAATCCTCCATCAGGGTGTTTTTAATAATTTCATAACCTAGCACATACTATGCCAATGAGTTGGGTTTTTTTATCATGGCTACCACCCAAAACAACAAACAAACAAACAAACAAAAAATTCGCAAACACATACATGTGTAATCAGTGCTTATTTTCCAAGCACATAATCGGTGCTTATTTTCATCAATAAAGGGCAATTTGTCAATCAGTTGCAATAACAACTTGACACAAGAATTCATTTTATACTCATACATACTCATGGATATCTTTAGAATAAATGTGCTCATTCAGCATTATCGTTCATGCCTGGTATAGGAAGTAAGCTGTAATGTCAGGGCTCATTGGTAGCTGTAATGTCAGGGCTCATTGGTAGCTGTGAAGTTAACCCTAGCAGCAGGTGGTACCACTCTCGAATAAAGATGATTTCTTTGGGTGAACATACTGCCAAACCATTCTGTTTTCAAAGAGATGCCATCTTTTCTGAATTATCCAGTGAACACTTTAATCCGGTGAGGACTGTTTGATTTTGCTACAACAAGCATTTTCCATAGACGCTTGCCCGAGTATACTCGGGACTAGTCCTCAACGGGTTAACAGTATAACATACAGCCACTCCTAAACATCTGCCTGCCATTGCTGACAAAGATGTCAGTCCAAATATACTTTACAAAAAAGGGGGAACACCGACACACTGTGTAAGTTCTTCAAATAAAAATTTTGTATTCATGGTTCACTCATAGCAGGGTTAAATGCACCCCCCCCTCCAAAAAAAAAAAGGCTATCCCTGTGCAGTAGAGCATCCAAGGCACAGGCAAGCTGAATACTTTGGATTAGTTGAGTGAAGATCTGTGTGCGTGCCTTCATTACACATCCTTTGTTAATTTGGGCATTAAGGATTTTTTTTTTTCTTGGCAGAGTCCCACACCTCAAGCTTATTGCTACACCCCTTTTGACGATTGACAAGCAGGGGAGGAAAAAGGGGATGGGCCGTGCCCCCTACCACCACCACCCCATGTCTTTTACCCCACCCTCCCCATTTAAAGAGAGCTGATGTGACCTTAAACAAGGTCACTCCAGCTGTAAAGGAGGGCTGTGGTATCCAGGGTTGGGGAAAAGGTGGGGCAAGGTTATTTTGCAGCCACTGCTACCAACACCAAGCTCCAAACAAAACAGAGATTACTGGGGGGGGGGGGGGGATCGGCTGTCAAATCTTTTGAAGAAAAAAATATGAAAAACACCTTATAAATGTCTCCATTTCTACGCCACCAATTATATAGCACAAATACATGTATGTCCAACAGCTACTTCCAAAAGTATACTATCTCCTCGAAGTCTACCGGGCAAATCATAGAAAAACAACAACAGATGTACTTTTCCCTCCTCCAAACCTCGTAAACTATCTTTAAAAACAATAAACACATAAGTTGTAGGTCAAAACAAAAAAACACCTGAAACTCCTACGCTGCAGCAGAAATGTCAAAGTGTACAAGAGAGCCCTCTCTTGACAAAAGCAAGACAGTCAACATTTTCTGTCATTCCTACATTTTCAATGTCGATGTGTTCCTGTCATACACACCACTGCTTTAATATGATCGTATGCAGCACATATGACAGTATGCAGTGTGCTTTACTTGCAAGAAAGGAAACAGATTTTCATCACGTGAGTAACACTAACCTCCACAACCAAAACCTGATACTCAAATGTTAACCTTTCAAACACATCCAACTCTTCAGGGGAGTTTACACACTGTAAACAGGTAACAAATACCCCCCCCCCCCCCCCCACCCCAAATGAGAATAGAACACAACAAAAAAACTCTCGGCAAAAGGTCATGGAAAGATAACAGACCTTTGATGACTAATATCTGAACAACTACAGTGTAAACTGGTGCACAAAATGTGAACAGCCACACTTCCATGGCCCATGGTTTCGATGGGTTAGCTGGTACTTGCTTTTATAGAAACATCTATTTTTGCCACCACTTGCTAATTTTGTCCTAAAGAGAGAAGAGTTTGTGAGTCCTCTCTCGCCATTTTCCCCAAATACCCTTGTTCCAAATATGATGGAGTGACTAGTCCCCTATGAAAGTTTATTTTTGGGAAGAAGAGGTCTCTGATATCATTCCCAGAAAATGAAAACCAGCAAACTGTCTCAGTCAGACTCAAACACACAAGAAGGGCATGTCCATGAAATTACCATATTTTCAAAACATAGCACCAGGGTAGCACAGCCTTCGGTTTTGTTTTGACAACTCTTCCTACAATTGCAAAATATCTAAAGGTAGGAAACAATCAACTATAACGAATAATGTATTGTAAAGGGTAAACAACTGAAAGATTGAACAGTGATCTATTCCTGTTTGTTGCTACAGTTCATACAATTTGAACTCCATCAAAACAAAGATAAATTGTGATTCAGAATAATTTGGAAAAGTATTTTAAATACCATTGTCGATCACCCTTAAAATTATTTGCAAGTGGGGACCATTTAAATGTACAGGCTACAGGTAAAGTTAACAAACTGATTGATGTCCACAAACAAGTTGTCCTTGTGGAAAGGCTTGTGGAAAAATATCAATTCATATGGGAGGGTCATGGAAATAGACTAGATTCCGGGCAGTCGGTCAGACTCACTGACTTGCAGCTTGACCACTTCCAACCGCAAGTGATGTTTTTTCAACTGCCTGTCTCAGAAGTATAACAAATGCATGAACAGTTATATTTCATTGCTACAAATAGTATACAGGATTAAATTCATAGGTCTTCCAGATAACTTTTATTGTTATAATTTGATTTAAATGGTATTCTCAGTCCCTTTTCTTTTATTCTGTATCCTTTATATTGTAAGTTTTTAATTCAAGAATTGATTAATGTTATTTGTTTTGATCTGCTTGTCCTCTTATATTTTGATTATAGTGTCATGCACAGTGGAGTATATTCCTATAAAAAACTGTGCAATATAAATTCACAATAATAATAATGATAATAGTAGTAGTAGTAGTAGTAGTAGTAGTAGAAGTAGTAGTAGTAGTTGTAGTAGTAGTAGTAGTAGTAGTAGTAGTAGTAGTAATAGTAATAATAACAATAATAATGATAACGACAACAACATATCATGGTTATGGATTTATGGAGTGATGGAGAAATCTCAGGAACACTTTTTTTTTTGAGAACTAGGAACTATGATACTTCATCTAAAAGTAATTACAGTAATATATCCTTACATATTTCTTTTTTCGCCAACTGCACATACTGTAAATGCAACAGCGATAAACTTAGAAATATACAAAAACTATCTATAAATGAACCATCATGAAGCACAGGTGAAGTAGCAATGATTGTCTTCTTTTTCAAGTTCGTAAAACAACCTCTATTGCTAGAGTCAGTTTATATTTGCTTGGCAGTCTGACCCAGACCTATATGAAAGACTCTTTTATTGGGCAGCCCTGTCTGTCAGAGTGTGGGGTCAACCAGACTGAAATCTGACGTCTCTGTCGCATTCCTGAATAACATGGAAGCAAATGCTCTGTGACAAGAAGAAATACAGGTGATGATTGAAATCCAATCCTCAGAAAAAGAGGAAGAAAATATCAAAAATGGATGGCTATAAAGGGAGACACACAAAAAATATACAAGCAAATAGGCCTACATGTACATATACACACATACATTGCACACACACATCCCCCTACATATCTTCATTTGTGTATGTAAAAGTATATGGTACACAATGTATACTGGTAGTGGTATAAAACATACGGGGGGGGGGGGGAGGAGGGTGAGAGAGGGAGGGAGAGATGGAATGTACAAAAGAGAGAAGAAAGAGAGAGAGAGACACACATGACACACACAAACACAAATAACAAGCAATCAACAAATACACATGACTGGGACTGAGGGAGATTAGAAGAGAAACAAATCATGTATTAGGACTATCTCAACCATGCACTTTAGAATAATCTACTCCACAATTAAAGAACATTCTCAACATGAATCTATTTCACTCCACACAGGAATACTCATACAGATAAAGTTATAATATTGAAGATTATGACTGAAAAACGCTTTCTCCACATACTGAAAGTGGGTCACCATCAAGGGGGTTAATTCTAGCGCTGTTCTCATCACATTCCGGGCTGCATCTTTTTTATTAAGCGTTCTCACTGTAAAAATAACAGGAAAACATTAGCCGCACGTTCTGAATAGTTGCTTTAATTGTCTATGTCTCAAGGCCAATAAAATATACCGCAGTGCGCCAAGGCACGGTAAAAATAGCAAGGAGCAACACACGTGGTGCATTGTGGGGTGTAAAATCTTGAAATTTTTAGTAGTCTCCATTCTCACTGCACAAATTTGCATCTTTCTGCAAAAATCACACTAATTTGTGCAATTTGGATCACGACCTATATTAAAAAAAAAACTGTTTTATCTGTTGTCACTGTAAAAATTTCTAAATTTGGGTCGCAAGCACGATTGCAATCAGGATTGCACCCCCCGCATAAAAACCCCCACCAAAATGTGTTATTTTGAGTGCAATGAGAATGGTGCTAATTTCGAACATGAACAGCCCACAACCATCCTTATTTATAAGTGTGTGTTTGAGTAGTGCAGCGCTGTAGTTTGAAAAGGTTGGCATTACTTTAATACCCAGTACATCCTTGTATCTTCCTATTCTGCAGGGAAATCTGCACAAATATTTAATTGATTTGCCTTAAAGCTAAAACATAGTCGTCAGAAGGGCTCAAATTAAATCTTTTCATGATTTGCAATTTGCTTGAAATATGTCGAAAGGCTCTACAAAGAAACTTGTTTGGTTGATGTAATTTGCCATGATAATGAGTTGTTTTGGAATATTTTTAGATCAAAAGTGTACAATAAATTTGATTGTACTTCACAACTCTTTATCCTAAAGTGCCTACCTGTTCAGCAGTGGGCTGGCAGAACATGACTAGAATGTGACGATTGAATATAAGCCCTAGCAGTAGTAACAAATCAGCCAGGGGTAGCTAGCTTGTTAGCTACGTGCGATTCACTCTTGCACGATAGATACTGAGCTATGGTCCAATGTATTGTGATTAATGTCATTGATTTTAAAACAGCAGGTATACCAACTATGATCGGGTTTGCTCAGAGATTGCAATACTTCTGGCATACCTTCTTGGTACTACACTGTACATTTTATTTTGCATATTTGAGGTTCCAAACTGAAATTGGTTATCACAGCATTGTGCATTGATGTTCCTTCATTTTAAAGGGTGAGTACAGTTCTGGTTGAGGTGAGGATTTGGCTTTTAATGTTTTGCGAGATATTCAGAAACCACTCTATGAGATGTCAAAGAGCATGCAAGTCTAAGGGGTATCAAAAGTTTATTTGATGAAAATCGGTTTTGAAATGGCTGAGATATATCCAAAAACAAGGTGAAATAAAGAGATCCTAATAAAAGGCGTGGCCTGTTGCCTTTTATTATTATCACTTTTTTTGGATATCTCAGCCATTTGAAAACCAATTTTCATCAAATAAACGTTGAATCCTTCTTAAAATTACATGCTCTTTCATATTTCATAAGAGGTTTCTCATTATCTTACTTAGGAATGTTCAAAACATGAATCCTCACATCAACCAGTACTGTACAGTCCCTTTAAAGCAAACAACAATGCTCAGTTTATGCAGTCATATGGAAACAATGTTCTACCTTTAAACCATACAATTGTGTGATTCTCCCCGCTTACTTTGGTGAGTGTCATTGATGTGGCAGAAAAGTGGAGGTAGGTTGATGCACTGGTTCACACGATAACAGGCCATTATAAAGAGCTCAAACATAGAAACAGAAACCAGAAAGTTCACAGAAACCTCCATCTGGTAAATGTCTTCACTTGCACGCAAGCTATCCTCCAAACAATAGCCGTACTCCAATTACACAGATTAAGAGTCTCGAACAAATCAAATCTGCTTTTGAGCTCCTGACTTGTGAAAAAAAAACCAACAAAAACCAACAAATGGAAGAGTAGACACTTTTTTTTTAATTTCTTGTTTCCATTCTAGCAGATATGAAAGCTGTAGCAAGAATGCGCCATTCACTACAAAAATTAACCAACTCTCTTGACTAAAAAGATAAACAGGCAGATCTGTACAGGCATGTGAGCTGTTGCAACCAAAATGGCTACAAGGGATTAAATCTCTTGAAGAAATGAAAATATTACATACGGTACATAATTTTCTTTAAATACAGAATCAACGTAAGAATGCTGAACTTTGTGGCATGTCTGTTACATAGAGAGAGAAAAAAAATACAGCAAGTATCATGGGCATCAGTAGAATCAATTAGACTGACAATGAGAAAACTTACCAAAATGTTTTCATACAATCATCACAGGCTGTGTACTCTTGAGCTGGAAAGACAAAAGTAAAAATAAAAGACATTGGTCATCTGTATTCATGACGCAAGTTGGAGACTATATTGTAAACGGTTACTGAAATGGTTCAATATTATATTTAGGCTGGCTCTATAATGTACCGGTACTAGATGAAAAATTATTGGCTTTATTTGGGCAAAACAATAAAACAACTAACTGTCAGAAAATGCACTATGACACCATGACATTTCAACACACATTTACCCTCAAACTTTATTAAGACACATGCTGCCTGAAAGTGTATGAACATACCAGTAAGGCATATATTTGTGTACATTTTGTGCATACACACACTGGGAGCCCATTCGATGATGCAGTACATAGCACTGTACATTCTTATGTACACTTGTACACACAGGAAAGAAAACACTTCCAGATGCATTATCATATTCTATGCTGCGCACAGAACGGGAGAGACATATATGCCTTGTTGGCCCTACATCATGCTGGGTTTCTAAACCACAAGGTACATGTGCCATGCATCTCATGAGCTTAACATGATAATACCGAAACTGAGATCTTAGAGACTTCTTCCTAGGTGCCTTGCTTGTGTACAAGCAAATTCCATGCAAGTGATTCACCAATTGAGGCTCAAACCACAAAATTAAGGGAAAATATGAACCAAAAGCCAATTCTTATGTCTTCCCACAGGTATTGAGCTGTTTTAGCATCAGGATTATATACAAAATACTAATGTTTGCATTAAATTGGTGATATTAAGAAAAACCTTCAAGATTTCAACACTGGCAGGAAAACCACAGTCTAAACTGCATAATTTGGTAACAAAGACACCAGATGAGAAATTGTATAAAAACATGATTATGAATGCATGACTTCATGGGTAAAGGTAGGGAACTCACTTTCAGCAAATGCTGAACAAAATGTGTGCCAGAAGGCACTAACACAAATATGGGTAAGTAGGACAATGTAATGTGAAGGAGAGCATTTTCATTGTTTCAGTTCCCTGAATCATTTTAGTAAAGGAAGTGATTTTAGATAGTCAACATCCCAAATGTTAAACCAGGATAAAGAGATACTTGTGAAGTGAGAGGAAATGTTGCAATTTTAGGAATGAGTGTAGATCTTCTCAAAGTGGTTTGCGCAATCAGTATCCAGTGTTACCTACACAATTGTATACCAGCAGTCCAAATGCTGCATTTAGAGTTCACTGGCATAATGGGCATAGTCCGTCTCTATTTTCTTTATTCTTTTGCACAAAATTGCAAGTAGACTTTAAGAAGTAATAAAAGTCATGCAACCATAAAATAGTGATCTTATACATGTATGTATCATTAATTTTTTACTAGTGCATCTTCTTGGCTAATGCAAGTCAAATAAGCAAGAACAAACTCATGAAAGCAGTTTGGAATTCTGTAACACCATATATGTATATGAAGACAGAACCAGCATGAGCAGTAATGCAAGCACACAAGCAACTTTGTTAAAAAAAAAAAAAAATGGAAGGGGAACAGTACATTTTCAATTCTTAAATCAAAACCCAAAGATTAAACTATACTATATAGTACAACAAACATTTTCTCACAATTACAGTTCTGCAATTTGCCACTAGTATGCGGAGTGAATCTATGTTCCTTCATATCAAACCTGCTGCATTAATTAGCAGATCACAGACATTCCTGAGGGTAATTCACACCATGCGTATAATCCTCTGCGTAAGCACGCTCGGATTTCAACGAGGCTAGGGTGTGGTCCCCAGTGATAAGGGCGTAGCTGCGTCACTAATGCAATACGTGTCTAATAGGCATACCGCTGACACTGACCTACATTGAGTACCCACACTTGACTTGCACTTCAACACATCAACATGGACTGAATAAACTTCAGTCGAACCACTACAAACATACACACACAAACACTCAAACCCTGTGACGTCTTGGGGCATTGTGTCACTGAACCCTCTGTCCCTCTCTCTCCCTCTTTGACAATTCAGAGTTCGCCTATTCCATGCAGAATGTAGCATCAAAACATGAAGCTACTTTCAACAACAACAAATGGAGATATAAGGCCAAGTAAAAAAAGAAACCAGTTTCTCGTCCTCGCGCGCATCGATTTTGGCCGCCGCATCGATTTTTTTACTATTTACTATTTTCAAAATGGCGCTGAAAATACCAAGAAATTCATAATTCTCGTCCCAGCCCGCTCTCCGCCCGCATCGATTTTCAGTTGCCGCATCGACTTTTTTGATATTTACTATTTTTTCGGACGCCGAAAACACAAAATCGACAATTCACCTACCAATCGTGATGTGTACGCGTCCTCTATCTTAGCTGGAGTGCAGCTGTAGCTTCCGTAGTGCGTATGTAATAACGCATGCATTTATCACACTGCGAGCTCGGCAAGAAGGAATGACCCACAAAGCAGTCGAACTGTAGTTGGATGGGCGCGCGGGCGCGGGCCTGGGCTGTGATGTACAGCGCACTCGGTACGTCGTGAACGCGATAGCGGCAACATCTTTTGCGAACGATCGCTGATACTATAGTATTCCACTTATATTTCGCACATTGTTCGTATTTTTCCCCGTTTCTCATATTTTAAAGGGATGAATTGTACTGTACAAATGCTTGTGAGGATTGTATCGAGTTTACATTTTCATGTCATTGTGACTATGTGCACGTGTGTGCAGTGTCGGAAGGTACGGTGCCAGTGCAGTGGCCGTGCCGGCCGCGTATTACGTATAATTATATGCGTGTCTGTAGCTAGCTGCTAGGGTCCCCCTGGTCTGTCAGCTGTCTGCACGCACGCATGAACACATTCGAATGTGTAGAGGCCCAAACACTGCTCTGTTAACGTTGCATCTGACGGCGATGTATTGTTCTATTTTGAAGAGAAAATGAATGCGCTATTCCAGCAAATGTAGAATTATTAAATGGGTGTATCTACAAAATAAATAACTTTTCCACGGATTCTGGTTTGTCGTATTTCTGCGGGATACTTTTCTTTACGATGTAAATTCACGGACACGGCCGTGAGTCGTATCACCTGTAGTGTGATACAATCAATTCATCATCCAAATGATGAGTGATTATCAAATGTCTTTTTAGAATATGAAGAAACATCTTTAAATGTTTAATGCTATAATGCCATATCAGTATCATTTTGACATCCATCTGCAATTGTACCAGCCAGTTTCCAGTTGAATGTGCTACAATTGTACTGTGAAGAGATGCAGATACAATATACCAGTTGTGTGGACACAAAAAGTCACAAACACCAATGATAAAGCAGTGTTTTGAATATCATGTAATTTATTTCAGTCGTACATTTGTTGATAGAATGTTTTATACCCGTTTCAATTAATAGCACAATACATCAGAACTGCAAGTACACTTGTATCAGAAATGCCATTACAACACTAAATACCAGTATTAAGATGGTCATTTTCCCTTGACATCTGTAGTGGAAAGAAAAAGCAAAATGTATCTGCATGCATGAAGTTTCATTTCAAGTATGGTACATTATTACATGTACAGTCAAACCTGTCTATAGCGGCCACCCAAGGGATACGGAAAAAGTGGCCGTTATAGACAGGTGGCCGCTATAGACAGGTAATCGGGTCAACTTTGTGTGCATTGCCTACATGTACATGTATCATTGTTGTATATACATGTACATTTATGTGTGTACGTATGCACACGTGTGTATCATGCATAGAACAATGCCGGTGTTTATGAAATTGTTGCACAGTACACTAGATGTAGCATGTGCACAGTCATGAATTAGTGCATTATTGTGACTGAATAAGTGATGAATGCAACGGTGGCGATCACTGAATGTTGCCCAGAAATGACTGGCACGGCTAAAAAGCAGAAAAACACCCTGAATTATCAGCTCGGCTACGGCTCCATCGGGTTTTTGGCCGCTATAGACAGGTTAAAATCTACCGCGGGAAACAAAAGTTGTGGCCGCTGGCCGCGTTAGACAGGTGGCCGCTATACACAGGGTCTTTAACATGGCTTTTCTCTCGGGGGGATTTTTCAGTGGCCGCTATAAACAGGTGGCCGCTATAGAGAGGTGGCCGCTAAGGCAGGTTTGACTGTATATCTATTTGTTTGAAAATGCACAGAGTGCAGGCAAGACATACACTGGTGACTTGGGATCTGGTCTCTCATAACACAGCTACCAGAGTGATATTTCATTTCATAAATTGGATATAGAAAATAGTAAAGCCATCTCTCGTTACCATTCTCAGAATTACTGGACGAGAAACACATATTACTTTCATTTTGACAATCCTCGAAAAAATAGTAAGATATCAAATAGTAAGGACCTCCCTCATCGCCTTGCTCAAAAAACCCGGACGAGAAACTGCTTTCTTTTTTTACTTGGCCTAAAATGTTCAAATTCTCAATTTCAGATGACACATACATGGAAAGACATGACATCTGAAAAAAATTTCCACGCACCACACAGCAGTGCAAATCATCAAATTCAAATGTATACTACTGTAAAAGTGGAAATTTTCACGCATTTCGCGCAACCAGAAACTAGCGCGAAAATAAAAGCCCGCAAATATTTTGGCTTGCCATATGTTCCTGTGCGTGATGTCTTGATTCCGCGGAATTAAAAACACGCGAAACTCTTCTTACCCGGCGAAGCGCAAAAAATTAGTTGCTCGAAAATATACACTTTTACAGTAATGCAAAGCAGGAAATGTTCATGGCATGATATTTTCGCAAATTGCTACTGGCATCAGTTCAATTCAATTTAATTCAATTCAATTCAATTCATTTTAATCGTCCAATAAAAAAAAATACAGGAAATTCAATTCAATGCATATAGTGCAAGACAAGAACTTTCACATGTTATGCATTTTAACTTCACAAATCTTGGCTCGCGAAATTCGAGAAATCAAAATGCAAGCGAACATTTCTGGTTTTACAGTATGCATACAGTACCTGTAAATTGAAACTTGAAAGACATACCATAAAAATTATATACTGTAAAACAAGGAATTTTCGCGTGCACTTTAATTTCGCGAATTTCACGAGCGCCAAGATTCGCAAAATTAAAATGCACACGAAAGTCCATGTTTACATTATATGCATTGAAGCCAGTGGCACTTCGCGAAAATTAATGCCACAAAAAAGGCTGTCGGCTCCAATTCGCGAAAAATTCATGCCGCGAATACAGTATATCATGTTTTACAGTATCCAAGCAGAATATGATACGATACTGCTTCCCATTCACCTTACTCCAACCTGCCTGGAAATTAAATATAAACTGCTTTACAAGTGAAATTTTCTCAAATGCCAGGGAGAGTAGGTGCAGATTTAGTGAGGAGGAAAAGATTAGTAAAACACTTACTGAAAGCTTGAGAAAATCAGACAATCTGTTCACAAGTTATCAATTTTCAATGTTTGGGTTAATTCCATGTGATACCATTTCTAAAGGTCAGAGTAGTATGATTTTTAAAAAAAATTAAGAAAAAATTCATATTGTAACATTTGATGAAAAGTGTATTATTTTTATGACAGATTTATTTAAACTAAGGTATGCAGTCTTGAACATTGTATCTATAGGGTGAATATTGTTTTCTGTGCCTTGTGGAAGAGCTCAAGCAAGTCAACTAGCTGTGTCCTATGAAAATGAACTTTAATTCTTTTCAGATAAGCATTTGCATTGTTCGATTATTGTGACATCGTGAACTGTTGTACAGTTTCCACCTCAAGAGGGCAGCACACGAAATTAATCAAAACTTTTAAACATCCATAACTTAACCCGTTCCATACTTCCCGTGGCGTCAACTGATATGCGGAAACGTGGTACACCAGGTTCCCAAAATGTAGACAGGAGTGCCTGCATTCATGACCTAAATTCATGTTAATTTGTGTTTTGCTGCACAGAAATATGGTTTTGATAGAAAGATTTATATAGCTTTTCTTCTATCAATATCTGTTTTCTTTCCATATGAAAACTGCGTGTATCGCAGTATTATTCGACTTTTTCCAATTAAATGTGCGCTTGTTTTGTTGTAAAACTCATAGAGATGTTTTGTTTATAGCGATCAACGGGTGAGCTCAGTAGATATTTGACATCGCTGACCCCATTCACGTGTGTATTACATATTAACAAAAGAGTTTGTGAGCCCATCAGCGCTCATTCTATTCACACCTTTCGCTCCATCGATATAGTTCGATGGCACATGCAGTTGACCGTGGAACAGGGGTACATGTACCGCTTGACTGCTTTTGCACACGTGGATTACCAACCTGTCTGTTCTCTGTTGCCCCGCAAAAAAAATCTTGTTTGGGGGCATTGAAGGCGCTTTGAGAATTGGGGGAGGAATGGGTTAAATAGATTTCAGATTTTCTTCCAGCTCCGAGGCAGCGTTTCACAAATCTTTCTATTCTAATTAAAGCAATCAAACTATTTGATCAACAAAAAAAAAAAAACTTTCACTTTAACAAAAAGAAATATATTCACTCTCACTTAGCGAATGATTCCATATTAGAATGTGGAAAAGCTAACTGTTTCCTCAACTCCAGCCCTCACAGACTGGGATCCTTCCTGGGGAATGGTAAACAGGAGAGTCAGTTGGGTTAGCCTCTGAATTTACATACAATTGGCCCATGGGTTCTGTGGTTAGACCAAATGAAACCAAAATTATGACTAACACACCCTAAGTAAAACACTCTGTTCTTTCCTATTAAAAAAAAAAATAGAAAAAAAGTTACATGATGACAAAGTTGGAAGACAAAAAAAAAATGGCAAAAATCTCTGTCACTAAAACAGCATGTACCTGTTACTGAAACAGATCACATTTACAGTTTATTCTATACTACTACTAGTTGGAAACTTGACTGAACAACTTCTAAGACCTGTATACCATAGGTGATGCAGAAGCAAAGTCATCATATGTATTCATTAGATAATCGAATGGAAATTTACAGTACACAGTGTACGTAAAGCAAAAGTGAGTTGACTTTGCTGCGAACAACCTGCTCTAATCAGAATGAGAAGCAAATCGATTGGTCATAGTGAAACAATGTTGTACCTGTTGTTCGCTATTCACCACTTTGAGAATGAGTCACTCTCAACATTCTGAGTGATCAGGGCCATTCTCGTGGATGAGAGATTCTAATTATCATAGATGCCGCCACCTGAATAGCAAAATATTATGACTAAGATAGTAAAGAGTGGGATATTAATCCCTGTTTCCTTGGTGACACACTCACTGGCATTACTACGGAATATTTGTGCACTGCTCCAATCGTGATTAAAGTCAGATGAAATTGCCATTTACAGGAGAATTTATCTCCAAGAGTGAGATATTTTGTACCGAAAACAGCAAAAACAAGATCAAACTCTCCTGAAATATCAGACTGAAATCATACAACTGTTGTCAAGGACTTCCTTGATTATTTGAATACTGGTAGTTCTTCTGAGCATTTCTAATAGCTGCATTCCCCAACATGTGCCAATGGGCCATATCAAAACTCCACATTTTTAATAACATATTCTTAATTATGTCTCTATTTTTATTTCAAAATGTTTTCCATGATTCTGACAAAGAAACATGTCATACTAGTATTTTTAATATACATTTGATCATCTGACTTACATAAAAACCATGATTGTAGTTTCAAATAGTATCTATGTGATTGACAATAATGTGTACTGACAACCACGAACAATAGGAAAAAATATTTGAACAGTCTATGATGACAGTGATAATATCAATGACAATAATATTGCTGAGCACTATTCATTCACTGACTAGTGATAGTAATAACAAAGACAATGACAATAAATAGCACTAATAATGCAAAATAAGAACAATAACAGTGATCTTTTTCTGGTAAACAATCTTCTAGTGTCCTTTTAATATAAGCCTACAGTGTATAAAACCATTATGGCGGAGAGACGAAGTCAAACACAATTTGTTTTCTGCTAAGTTGGGAACTGAACAAAAAAAAAAAATCTTCAAAAGGAGGTTGAACTCACTGAACCTGTGCTCTCATGGGTAGGTGAGCATTATCAAAATACCCAACAAAAATGAAAATTGTATACACTGAATGGCCGACTTGGGTATAACTTCAAAGAGAAGACTGAGGTAAAGTGCTCATCCACACATTATATTCATGCATCCATTGCCTAAATTGAATACTGCCCCAAGAGTTTGTTTAGAATGAGGCATTACATGTGTACTGAGAACTCTGGCTGGCTCCATTTTACAATATCAGCCTTCAGTGGCACTACATGTATATGTATCAGTATGATTGGAATACTATGCACACTGGCCACTGATACAATATTTCTGGCATAACAAGCACACTTGGTTTGTTTCTTTTCCACAAAGTGTCTGAAATACTGTACATACACTGTATGTAAACAAAACAACAGACTTTGTCATACAACAGCACATCACAACATGATGATCACTTTAGAGAACTTGGCCATTTTCTGTGCATAGTGTACTATCCGTCTGTCCGGAGGACTCTTTTGTATTTTGCCATTAACGCTGTCCTCCGTAGACAGACGGAAGGTTGTAGTACCCATTGCTGTGTGGATGTTCTTAACCACTGTCTCTATGGAAAATTGGGTGAGGTACCTCACCCTTCTCGATTGCGTCTAATTCACGGCCCTAGGTCGGCAAATTTAAGCTTGAATAGTTAAATCAACTATTCAAGAATAGACTACACTCACCAGATTAATGAATAATCCAATATTTCGGTAGAATTTTCAACGCAAAACAGACATCAACCCGCCCGTCGCGTCGTCACGTTCAAACTGCAGAAACATACAGTATGAAGCTATTAGCCAATCACATGCGAGGTAGTTTCTACGTGTTTTTTTTACTAAAAAAAGCACCTCGCATGTGATTGGTTTACAGATTCAAAATGGCGACCTACAGCTAGCGAACGGCGATGTTGCAATATGGATAAAATTTCTGCATTATAACCGCGTTCCTGTGAGTATTTCGATTGCAAAATGTGAGAAATTCACCCCAAATATTGCTGCATAATGTGTCATGTCATGTCAAACTTGTTTGAATGTAAAAAAGCTGTCTGAAATTTGGTTTATCGTAACGTTTGATCTGTGCGCGTTGCTCCACACAGGAGCTGGGATCATTGACTTCGGTCTGTATACGGAGGGGATCCGTGAAGCCAGACGCAGTCTCCGCGGAACATTCCCCGACGGACAGATACAGACCGATCTTTCGGTCAAAGTGTACCCTTGCTTCATGTTTGAGCATAAAATTGAGCACCTACTCAACACTCCATGGGAAAATGAGTGTAGTAACTATGCAGCTAGGAAATCCTGACTATTATGTAAACACCTATGTTCATAATCAAAATGCTGGATGTATTTTTGTTAACCAATAATTTTTGTTTTTTTGTTCTTTCACTTTTTTCTGCTACAGAGTGATATGTATCGACAGATTTTGGGGAATTACAAAATGTATGAACTGTTGATCTGAATATTAGTCTCATTTCTGTGGGCCCTGTAACATACCAATAATTCTTGAGCCCACTGACTGCTACAATGTGAGTCAACAAATATTTACTGTGAAGGTTACAAGGCCATGATACACAGTGTATGCACCGAGTGGCCAGCTTGGATTTTAGAAAAACTATCCAGTCAACCTTGCCTAAGTCCAATCTATTTGGACTGAAGATGACTTAGAGAAAATTTGACTTATGAGGGACTAAAATTAATGAATATAAAGAGAAGAGGACTTGAAAAGACCTGCGACTAAGGCGATTATTCGACTTATGTGAGGTCATTAAGCAAGGTTGACTGTACGTAGATGTAGTATACTCTGCACCATGTGACCAAAGTAAACACAATCATGAGTCCGCGGCGATCCACACACTATGTTGTGCATGCCTGGCAGACCCTTTTATCATCTCGCAACCATTGTAACACTCTGTTGACCTCTGACCCTACTCCATATAGCTCACCAGACAAACAGCCATGATGACTCTGATAGTGGGAGGAAACTTTGTAAACGTTTGGCCCATTTTTGCACACACTGTGCACTTCTCATATAATATCTTCTCAGGACTCAGGTTAATGTTGTCATACTATAACTAGAGAAGCCTGTCTCATGTTTTCCTTTCAAGAGTAATTTCTGGATTTATATGGATATCTGAACTGAAAGTATTCGTAGTAAGAATTTTATCGGTTGTCTTTAATGGCAGTCATTTTCTATATATGTAGATTATGGGGGAGGGGGCAGTCTATGTTGAGATGAAATTCTATGCTCGTCTGGCATATTTTGAAGTGGTTTTCACCATTGTACTTTCTTTTCTGAAAGCACACAATAAGTATCTGAACATTGCTTTCAGATCTGTAAAGATTCTTAAAATAATGTCATTTATTTTACCATGGTGAAGACTTGCATACTTGTGTGTAGGCCCTACACAGCAAGACATGAGAGCCATACAGATTGTCTTATTAAAGGACAAGTTCACCTTCATAGACATGTGGATTGAGTGAATGCAGCAATATTTGTAGAACACATCAGTGAGAGTTTGAGCAAAATTGGACAATCCGTTAAAAAGTTATGAATTTTTGAAGTTTCTGCTCAGTCACGGCTGGATGAAAAGACTATTATAGCTTGTGATGTCACATGAGTACAACGACATAAAGAAAGAATAAAGAAAATTCAACATATTTCCATTTTTCTCGCACAACAAAAGAACACTCGACTTCTCTCTTTCAGCAGGCAGGGGGAATAATATCACCCTTACCATACGTCAGTAGCAAGTCGAAGAACTGTGCACTTTATTCAAAAAGTAAAGTTTTGTGAAATTCTCTTTTTATTTTCCTTATATAGTTGTACGCATGTGACATCATACACTGTAGTAGTCTTCTCTTCCAGCAGTGACTGCGCAGATACTTAAAATATTCATAACTTTTGAACGGATTGTCCAATTTTCCTCAAACTTTCACTGATGTGTTCTACTAATATTGCTGCATTCTCTCAGTCCTTATGTCTATGAAGGTGGACTTGTCCTTCACCACGATAAGTGGTTATATATGTTGATTACCACTTACAAACTTCCTCCATAATATAAAAAGTGCATCATATATTTCCTTTCATTGCTAAAAAAAGGAAGTGATGTCTATAATTTGCTTCCTTTGACAATTTTTTGTTTTCAGATCAATTTCAAGATTAATTTCTTGCATAGATATGTATGCAGATTTCAAGAAATAACAATGGCATTCATAATGTAAGGTTAAGTCACAGGTCATAGAACTATCCATTCTAATCTTTAGTTACAAGTCCAAGACACAGTACTAACAGAAATAACACAATGATTTATTATGACCTAAAAATGGAATGTACCCATTATCAAAAACAATCACGTACACAAACAACAAACAGACAAATGAATGATGTACAACTAGTCATTGTTGGAATTTGGTGGTATAACAGTGTCATGTGTACATACAGTATATGCATTCAATATTTACATAAACCCATGGATTAGATTTAAACTGTGTTAGGCTTTGGATTCCAACAATTTAACTGGCTTTATGTTTATATTATGCCAACTGCATTTATTAACAAACTATCTTTTTCATAACATAACATTTTATATACTTTTTTTTTTTTTTTTTTTGGGGGGGGGGGGGGCTCCTGAACTACAATGTACAAGATATTTGTATCACACATTACAATGGCAGATACCTAAGATGCATATAATGTAAAGAAATATCAAGTAACCTCCTGAACGTGTTGACATACACTGTATACCCTTTGCATTTGACATATCTTGTGGTATATATGTTGCATACATTGTACACATGGAAATTATGGATGTAACCTTTCTCACTGTGTCTATTGCAAACGGAAGGATTCTGTAACTAGCAGACCCTATAGAAATTTTGAATTTATATTTTGATATAGGTCTAGTACCAGTAGATCTAAATGTAGCCTATATGGATATTCAGAATCTCCATGGATTTTTTTTTTTTATTCTTGTTCACAGGAAAGAAAACCTTTTACCACTTGTCTACATACCATTCAAGTACTAGACTGACATTTTATTTTGTTTTGCTCTTTTGTCCGTTTTTCTCATGCCTGTTTCACAGTGTTTGATCACCAAATAATCACCATTAATATATTTTAGATATTACAAAAATAATAAATTCAAAATGTAGAGTTTCTATAGCACAAGAAGCAACGAGGGTTCCGTTCATGATGTAGATAATTACATCGCAGTGCACCAGCTATTGTAGCACCGTGCGTTGCAACTACAGTGTACGCACCTCTCCAGTGCAACTATGCAGGAACCCCATAATAATAAAAACAGACACTTATCTCCTGTAATAATAAAACCTTTTGATAAATTCGCGGAAAATGCATGGTTACTAGCCTATAATACTGCTTCGAAAATACGGAAAATCATGACTTGATCTACCTTGGGTGATTCGCAAACTCTGACGACAAAATACCGGCAGGCATCGGTATACAGATCTGCGAGTGGCATGCTAACGACAGGCTAGGCTCGTGTAATGAGGAACACTATCTGACGGGTTTCGGGCCGCACCCGTATCGCGATGCATACGCCCTACTGCTGCTGCCACAGTGTGCGGGTGGATGTGTGTATGTTATACCTAAACACGGGTTTGGCTGGGTTGGGCACGTATTACGAAGGGTTGGGCAAGGCAATGGGCCGACATCAAAACACCACCACCAATCGATAGATCACATTCTAAAATAGACACAAGAAACTACTTCTTTCCACTTACCATTTTCGTTACATTTGAGGTATGCACAGTATTTATTCCTCCCTAGCAAGACTTCTGTGCCTTCGTCTCGCCTCTTATCGTCAGCCGGCAGAATAGGGCGTAGTTTTTTCACCGCTGTCTCAGCCGAGCCTGACGGTGCACACTCCATGATTGTGTGTATGTTCCCCTACTCTCGCGTTTGACAGCGAACTCGCCCACAATACAAGTTGCCACACCCTTTGTCAGCATCCGGGTTCTTCTCTACAAGGCACCACCCCGACGATCATGCGACTTCGATATTGCCGCACCCTTCCAAGTGTAGGCTGTATCTCCACCGCGCCTTTTTATTACGTATTTGTTTAAGTCATTTAACGCCGATATTCTTTATTTGCACATTCGCCAGTACCAGTCGTGCTCCGCCCCTCTAAACCACTTTACCATAAGACAGTAGTTACAGTACCTGTTATTTGACATAGATCCCCTTTGAGCTCCCAATTTTCACTCAATCGCTTGTCTACCATACAAAAAAGAAAGTAGATATGAATACCCGGTTAGTAGTCTCTTGAACTTGGGTCTGGAAAGTGGGAACCTATATTATTTACAAACCAAGATGACGATAGTTATTTAATGTGAGATCAACTGGATGATAACTTCAATGTCTGCAAGTTTATGATTTTCCGATTCATTTTGTATCACCATTCCTTTGGAGCGGTAAGCTATTAATGTGACTGTAGGTGTTGGTTCCCAGCTAAATAGATAGAGCCAGGAAATAAAGAAAGGGGCGTGTAAGCTCCAGTGCTAGCGAGGACACAAGCAAAAAAAAAAAAAAAATACAGTAGAATGATAACACGTAAATCAATCGGAGCAATTTGATATCGGTAGCTCAGTACTAATCAATTTTGCGTAAAGATAGGGGGCGGGCATTTTCTCGTAAATAGGCGGGTGGTGTGGTTGTCATGATTGTTTGGCAGCGAGTTGGCCCTCTAAAGCCAATTTGATAAACTTGCAAACACGTTCTACTTCAGTACCACCATCTTCCCTCAATAAAGTTGGTTACGTAACATTAATACACTAATTCTGTGTATGCCATGAACGTATGTTATATGAATATTGAACAGTATGATAAAATTTGGGGTCTCGATTTCCTGTTCAAATAAGACCTCATGGATGATAATTCTGTTAAGCCCCTAGATGCTGTCGTGTAAGTATGGTGTCCGGGGATTTCCGAAGGTGCGAACCTGGATATGATTGATTAACATAGCGATATTCGCGTGCACTTTGAAGGCAACTATTGTGCGATCGAAACCGAAATACTTTCTCGCCATTCAAACCGAGAAGTGGGCGGCGGCTCTTTTTCTTACAATTTTACATTCGTGCAATTCTCTGCCTTTCAATGTCCACTGTCTGGGAATGAGAGGCAAAATATTATTGCACGCACGAAAGAATCGACCAAAGTCCACTGTCTGCATGCCTTGTATACACACTGTTCGAGAAGGGAATTTGTGCATAATAATATATCCTACATATACGCTACATGGTTCTTCTTATTAAAGTTCTACCACTGCAAAATACTGGCCGGTGGAACTCAGTGAAATGACCTCCAAGTAACTAACTTGCTCGCTGCGTTGTGTATGGGGCATACAAATTGCACTCAAAATGATTATTGAACAGTTCGAGGCCATTTCAAGCATAAACGCGATGAATGAGTGTTGCATTGCATTTCGCTCCCTGCGTTTCCCCACAAACAATCCATCACAGCCAATTACGGCGTGACTCCTTTCGTATCTTCGCAAAATAATAATAATAAAAAATAGATAAAACACTAATAAAAATTCGTGCCAGAAACACTGAGGATCAGGAGTCTATGGGTTAAACAGCCCCTAAGGAGCGCAGTCAAAGGTGTCTGCAGTGAGATAAATTATTCGGATCACATAGCCTTTCTCTACAGGCGCGGGGCGGATGCTCGGGGTCACACGATGTCTTTACCCGCCGGAATAAGGCTGCAGGTTTAAAAGGCCAGGGGGCGTTGTCGAGGCTTCGATCATCCAGGGGCGGGACAAAGATGGCGCAGCTATGTCTCGGTTAAGAAGAAGAGGAGGAAGAAAAAACAAGCTGAAACAACAACATATCGAAACAGTACCTAGAAAGCTATAGGATAGAGAGAAAGAGAGGGCGAGAGCGGATTCGAGGGCCTATTGAGGAAAGGAAATACAACACTTGTGGAGCCCTGCGACGCAGCCATAAAAGACTCGCCCGGCCTTTTTATGCCACGCAGCGCTATTAGTTAGTGTTTATAACGATAGCATAATGTATGATGAGTTGCAATTTCGAAAAAGTTATTTTCTGTCGAAAATAGACTCACATCACCTCCCGAATGAGCGATCAAAAGTCAATTACAACACCCCTGGGACTTTTCTGTAACTTTGGAATTTGACAGAGTCGTACACTAAATAACTAACTTGTCTTTGTGACTTATAACAGTTTATAAGCGATTCCCTCCAAGAGTTATCAGTGATTAAGGATTCGAACAAAAATGTCTTAAAGAGCCTGACAACGTCACCAAGTTTATCTAGCCGTTAAGTGACTTTCTACATTAAAAAAATAAAAATAGTGAAATATAGACGTTTCCTTTAGAAATCTATTTGGGGAGTCATGGAATTTAAGCTTTCACGAAAGCATCGATTTCGGTTACAATCGGGCTTGCAGATTAGAATGAAGGGATGATGACGTAATTGCCTTACACTACTCTCTCATTACTTGTGTACTGTAGTATTCGTAAAACATTGTCTTCTTGAATTCTATTGTTCGTCAAAAACTTTGAAATTATTATGTAATTCCCCATTACAAAATGGGTTTTCACAAAACTTCGACATATTTACCATTCTTGTGAAATCATAAAAAGTAGTGAAAAATGATAGCAGATCTATAATGGCGGCATATCAGATGAACACTCAACGAATGGAGTATGGTATGGTCTATGGGATGTTCCTTACGTGACTTATCTCATGCTGAACACTACTTCATATTCATCTCATGCAATGTATAGTAGGCGCCATATTTCGAGGGGAAAATATCCTGATACTCTGTGTTGAAGATCGCTCATATCATGATTATCTTACAGAGTGCAAGATATATCTCTCTCTCTTGACCATGGAAAGAAAATGAACTCTCTTTCATCCGCATAACGTGTCAAAGCATCGTTGTGTTTCGTAGTTGCGAATAACAAGAAATCCATTTTCAGTGAGTCATCAGTCCATGTCTTATACATCTCAATAAGATCATAAAATACGTTTTATGCCTATCTATACCCATTGGAGCGCACGTGCCACGAATAGCTTAGCACACAATAACAATGTGATGATAACAATAACAACATACCCAGCGGTTTGTGCATGGGGAAAAATAACATTATGGAGTGTAAAGGAACGCAACTCTTTCAGACACGGCGATCAATGTCAAGGAAACTGATCAGCGCTCATAACAGAAACCAATAAGGGTTGGGTTTGAGAGAGACCTCTCCCATATAGTATCTCTCTATATCATTATACATAGAAGCATTTGCATACACACACACACACACACACACACACACACACACACATCTGGGAAAGTAAGGAATTTTTCTATAGCAATGATATTGATGACGCTATAACAGTTACTATACAGTACCTGGGAAAGTGGTACAGTATGATATGTTAATAATAATATATATTGCTAGTTGATGTTACAGTGGTAAAAGATGAGTTAATGTGGGTATCTCATTGTCATGGAGACTATACAAGTGGCGACCTGATGGTGAGTCGATTCTCGCTGGTCGCAGAGTGGTCGCGGAGACGTCTCCGCGTATAAATACGTTCAACTCTATATTCATTCATTCATTCATTCATGCGTGCTCATGGATCTTTGATTACACACGAAGTATACTGGACATCAATAAAATGCCATAGAATAATTAAAATTGCGGAAAAGGTATGTACAGTGTTATACAAAAGAACAGTGAGAAAGAGCACTTAAAAATGGTATCACGGCACAGCATGACACGAAAACGACTATTTTTTTCAGAAACTGGGGCGTCAACCTCTCAACGTATATATCCTTGTCATCCGGCAGTTCAGTTGTAAGAACGATACATATACTAGGTTGAGTCGGATCGAACTCGGAACGCAGTCGCGACCGATTCGTGTCAGGGACTCATATGCACTGGCATTCCCGGACCAGTTGAAAGAAAAGTAAAATTTGATAACCACAAAGGTGAAAATTTCATCAAAAAAGTGTTCATGTCATTGTTTCACATACTGTCATATATAGTTTGTACGCAAAATCATGAAACTTTTTTTTTTCAAATTCAATTATGCCCTATGAGAAGTATACGATAAAATCCTATAACACATCTGTCTGAGCATCGTTTTTCAACTTATTCAGCCATAAATAATTACTATGTGTTACGCTTTTTTTTTAGCAGAAAATGAATTTTTGTCAGTTTTTGTACGCAATCAAGAAAATGGAAAGTTGTTAGGACGATGACATCATCAGCTTATTCATTTTCATTTCCATATCAATTCGAGGATTGGTCAGCAAAAATAGGGAATTTCACAACATCATAGGCCTAATTTAAAAAAACTTTCATCCAATTTTTATCAAATCTGCACTGTTATTTACAAAATTTTAACCACACACACACACGCACGTTATAGTACACACACAAACTTTCAACCTGTCCACTGAGCTTTACCCTATACAAACGAATGATATAATTTGTTGATCCGAAGGCTCGTTATTCCGAAGATTCATTATTCCTGAACACACAGATGTTCGTTAATCTGAAAATGTAAGAGGGTTCAGTAATCCAAACATTATTGTGGAGTTATTTCGAGTTTTTGTAAGTACAAAATTCATTCGTAAGAAGGTTTGTTAATCCGAATGTATAGAATAAAGTTATTCAAAGGTTCCTTAATCTGAAAAAAAAACCCGGTTCATTTTCGAAGGTTCCGTTAATCCGACAATGAAAACAAACAAACAAACAAAACGAATGTGGCGGAATTATGAACTTTATTTCGTTTCCTGATTAACGGACTTTCGGAATGATGAATCTTTTCTTTTTTGTTTCCGGATTATCGAACTTTCGGAATAACGGATCTTATACATGTAGGGTACCTACATCTTCGGAATGACGAGCCTTCGGAATAACGAATCTTCCGAATAATAAACTGTAACCCTTTGAACTTCATGGACATCGCACAAGTCTCTATGCTTGACTTCACATCCACCACGATTATGCCCTCGTGACACATTAAAATGAAATAAGTATAGCGCCATGGATGTTCAATTGACTTTCAGAAAGACCATGAAGGGACTACATTCGAACAGATTTGTAGCAATTTCGGTGAAATCCGACCTGCATGGTATTTCTTGTAGATACAGAATATTCAGGTTTCTTAAAATGTTTTCACGATTTTTAAGACTTAATATTTAAGAAAAATTCAGTAAAAGATTATTGTGTCATCAGGAACTTGTGGGATGATGACACCATCATCATCACATCGACATCTGAGTAAAACGATGTGACATTGTAAATCTTCTCAATTTGGTTATTCGATGAAATAATGCACTGAATATACCAATATCCGGTTCCTTTTCTCTGACTCTTCTCGAGCTATTGAAGTGAACTTCAAAATGAATTATCACAATAATTCATCTTTAGTGTATTTTGTTCATCATAAATATTATGGAAAGTGGAAACATGCAAGTTATGCTCGGTGTAGGGGAAGATGAACAGTCCAATCATAATGTCTTTTCTTAATCATTATTAGTAGTTTAACAGTGATTAGCAGATGACATCACTGACAGAATCTTGGTTTGCGGGAGGATCAAGGTAATCTGCAGAAAAATATCAGTACAATTATTATTTAATATACGGCACGCATACGTAGAAGATATTCATTTGACCAACTGAGTGCAGATCAGGGTTTTACGTAAATCATTAGTCATTCATTATGCATTTGTATTGGATCAATAGGTCCTTTAATTGTTCCATGCAGGGAGGTGGGAAGAGACCTTATTGTTCTCATCTGGGTAAATCTAGAAATCTTGGCTTAATACTCTCTCTTTTATGATACAAATTACAAAATCAATCGGGCTAAATGTAATTTAATCTATCAATTTATCTAGCTTTCTTTCTATCTATTCGTACATTATTCATTTTGTCTATCAGTCTTCATTTACTTGTTTATTTTGGGGTTCATATAACATATATTTTTCAGTCATCTAGGTAAATCTTTTCACTTTCACAGAAATACCATATCACACAGTTACGTACGCAATTCAAATTCCCTTTATAACCAATGAAAGAATATAAAGTTTAAACTGTTTCAAGGTTGTGGTCAGAGACTAGAACAATCATTGTTGGTATAAGGGATATTTCATTATCAATTTTATCAGATGATGAAAGTGGGATTTTTAGCTTTAAACACTTTTTCATTTGCTATTTTTTGCCTTTACAATTAGGAAGAAACATAATTTGCCTAATAAAAGTCCTAGAGTTTCGATGTCTTTCAAGACAACAATTACACGGTTCTGATTATGCTTGTATTGTGACTAAAACCAGAACTAGCTGACGGGTCAAACTATGTCTGCTTTGCCTTTTGGTTTGTTTGTTTGTTTGTTTGTTTGTTTTTGTTTGGACAATCGTACCCATTTACATGAAAACATTTTAAAACTCTTGTATTATTTTTGGTCTGATCTGCAGAATATGAAAACACAATTTTCTTCGTCCGATCGTACTCATTGGAAGTTATCTATCAGGCAACTTGAACACTGCGCATGTCATATCTTGTGAATATCACTGAAAAGCGATATCATTCTACTAGTTTTAAATCTGATTTCCTTTGGCCAAATACTTGCAAATGTCGTGTAGTACATTTTATTCAAGGAAGTACATAATCAAATTGTTGTTCTGTGAAATGTAATTGAGGGACCCACAGAAAAACAAACTATTAGATTAATGTAGATCCATCACATAAACAATAATAATCCCAAGAATAAACCCTTATTCAGCTTTTAGCTTGTGTACATGCCATTAACCATAGCACCACTGCAGTAATCTCGAAATACGCACTCGTAAATGGAAGGCACTATTCTGATTCAAATCTACAGTTCGCAATTTATTTTGCCAAGTTTATTTTGAAAAGCAACGCGATACGTGTTATTGATGCCATGTAAACATGCAGTATATTATGCTAACAGTATAATAGAGAGAATAAAGTATTGAAGTGTGATAAGCAAACAAATGATCTTAAACGTTGTTTTTCAATGTATCAAATTAGTATACTAAAAAAGTTTCTTCTTCGTCATCTTCTCTTTCTTTTTCTTTTATGTTCTGTTTACTTGTTTGTCGTTTTCTTTAACAACTTATCTTACCAACCAATCCTCTCTTTATAATATGATGATAGAAACGATTAAACGCGTGATTAAAGGAGTGATTTAATAGTTATATAGAAAGCAATTTTATCTTTGTTTATCACACCATCATTGTTACAACTGACAGTTCTCCGTGTTTCTGTATATACCCGGAGCTTGTTTGCATAAAGTAGATAACATACCTGCGTGATAGGCCATCCTTATATGGTGATAATCTTAGAGTTGCGATGGAAAATTTATGTAAATCTATTTGTGAAATAGGTACTCCGATTATTTCCACACACCATGCAGTTAATTGGTGTATGCCAATATTCAGTTGGTCTAATTATTGCCTGTATTAATAGATTATGCATTTTTCATTGTTTCATTTCTTAGTTATTATTGACATATTGCCATGTTATAATGCATTCTAAAATTATGTAAGTATTGTTGATAATATGCTTGTATTATTAGCATCATATCAATGATTAAATGTACAATGGTATATAGATGAATTTAATATGAATGTATTTCATAAGTATATTGGTGTTGATGTTGTTTCAGTGTTCCACGTCCTTCAAGCTTGACTTTTTAGTGGAACATTTTTTTCCATCGTGATGATTACTTCTTCTTTTTTGTTACCATGAGAAAGTGTGCATTGTTTCTTTCTGTCTTAATATTATCATTCGAGCAAGTATTGTGTTCAATGACCTGTCCTTGTCAATTAAATGAGAGTCAAATTGACACATGTAACTGCTTTGAATCATGTCTTTTTTATGGAAATAAATAAACTATTGAATTGAATTGACTTGATCGCTTTGCTATACATCATTTCATATGCGTGATGCAATGCAATTATAAAGAATTATATCTTGACAAGGACTGGATAGAAATCGTTATATATCATTATCACCATTATTTAATTTTAGTTTTTTAAAGGTTGTATTACCATTGTCAGTCTTATTATGTTCGTACAATAAACCTAATCTCCCTTCTACCGAAAATTCGTAATTCCACAAATGAAATAAAATGGTACGTTATTCTGAAGGTTCGTTAATCCAACAATGATATAAGGGTCGTTATTCGGAAGGTTCATAAATATAAATTAAGGTTTACCATTTTGAGGGCTTGTTGATATGCACCTTTTCATTTTCGGGTTAACAAACCTAATTTCACTTTCGGTTTAACCTTCAGAATAAGGAACGGTTGGGTTTTTTTTTTCGGATTAATGAACCTTCAGAATGATTTTAACGAGCCTGTTACACATCCTAATGAATGTTATTGTGGTCTCCCACTCATACTCACTTTGCCTCAGGCATCACGTGATAATACTCGGCGGTGCGTGGAGTTACTCTTCTTCAATGTGGAAACACTCCCAAAGGAATTCGCCTGATCACTCTCAGTATCTCTCTTCAAAATAATCTAAAGAGGTTCTTAAGGGCTTTTTACACTTGTGTTTCTTAACCCCGGACTTTCTCTGACCCAGGACTATCGTTAATAGTCCCGTACCAATTTTTTCAGCTTTTTACACTGGTCAATTAGTCCCGTACTGTCTCTTGTCCGGGGCTAAGGAGAAAACTGACCTTTTTACACTCGTATTTCTTAGCCCCGGACTTTCCAAACCACATGAATATTCATGATTACGCTGTGTACTGTACACGTACACGCACGCACCGGCAGCACTTGATTACTTCGTTTCTGATTGGTCAGTGAGGGTCGGACTTCGTCTCCGTCGCTTAGCCCAGGATTTTCGTTCTGTTTACACTCACTTGCTTGGCACCGCAATTGCGGTGCTAACCCTGCTATTTTGCAGGGCCAGATAGTACCGAACTATCGGTGGGGCTAGCCCACTTTGGCAAAAACGAGTGTAAACAGAAAGTGGGCTAAGGATAAGTGGGCTAAGGCCCCCCCCCCCCTTAGCCCCACCGTTGGTACGGGACTAAGCAAAAATTTACAAGTGTAAAAAGCCCTTTAGCCTCCTCTCTGAATTTCCTATGACAGTTTTCATTATGTATAGTGCATTGATTTATTGTATTCAACTGGAATGCGCTCTACAAACACTGTTCTATTGTTGTTATTATTATTATAAGATCATTAAAGAAGAAATCCACTTCAAAATTGTATCAATTTTATAGGAAAGAGAAAACAATCCCTGCAGAACAGTGCAAAACTGATCAAAATCGGATAAGAAATAATGAAGTTATGACATTTCGATTTTTTTTTTTTTTTGCAAAACACTTCTTGACCAGTAGTTACGAATATTCAAATCAGCAATTGGTGATGTCACGCTCTCACTGTTTCTTCTTTATTTGTTATATTTTGGCATAGGATTTTTTTTTAAAACCTATATCAGGTAAGAATAGCATTTTTTTTCGAATTTCATTTAGGGCCTATAGCATACGTGAGAAATTGTGATTGCATGACATCATCAACTCCCCTACATTTGCATATTCATAAGGACTGGTCAAGAAATGTTTTCAGAAAAAATAATGAGAAATTTCAAAATGTCATACCTTCCTTCTTTTTTTTTTCTTATCCGATTTTTGTCATTGTAGGGTGTTGAAACGTTCTGTATGGATTTTTTTCTCTTTCTTTTGGAGTTTGTTTATTTTGGGTGGAGTTCTTAATATCATTTGCTTTTGCCTTTTTTTTCAATCCTCTCCTCGATAGCATGCTAATTGTTATTTGTCAATTACTTTGCTTGCTACTTTTTGTGTCTAATGCACTTTCGACGCAAATAGTGCATTACATATACAATTCTTTTCGTGCTGGAACCTAAAAATTAGAAATATGTACCAATGAATATTGCAATTAAAGCTAATGAATCTACTCCACGACTCATGCATAATATCAAATGCTCGCTGAACAATTCGCTGGAGTAGCTAAACAAACGTTTACTAAGAGCACCTTTTACAAAAATATATTGTGTATTGTTTGGTCTCAGTGACCTCCAGACTGCGGACGCAGATAAGATACGGGCAGATAGAACTATTACAATCGAAAACATACACCGGTTTTAGTTGCATGAGGGTACAGACCTAAGGAAGCGTTGCCTGCTAAACAAACGTGTCTCAATTTGGTCAGTGTATTATAATGCACAAATTACAGGAAAATCCACTGCATTTCCTCACAAGCATGAATAATATTGCTGTTGTTAAACTCATAAAGAGACGGAGCTTTCACATTAGTACAATTCGAATCACTTGCAGACGTTCATGACGACAGCGAATTCAGTAGAGAAACAAACAAAAAACAAGATGAAGAACTGAAGACATGCTGTATTTTCCTTCCACGCCTTCCACAGGGACGTCTGCTAGGGAAGAACGGGTGATTTACCGAGAAAACGCCAAAGGTTAAGGGGCGTTGGTTCGAGGGGCGTTGCCTCGACTCGATAGAGCCATGCACCCCCTAATGACGCAAAGAGGGATCGTCCGTGCGTAAGCGTTCTCGGTATAGCACGCCATTCTATGCAAGAGAGTACCTAGGTTTTCTATACAAGTATAGTAGTTCCTTTAGTTTTTCAAGGCCCCTTTCAACCAGATTTCCAGGAAAACATCAGCAACAACAACAACAATGATAACAAATTAAAGGAATACCGCAGCTTCAGGTATGAAGAGATTTTGCTTTCAACAGAACACGAATTGATAATAACAAAATAATAGAGAGAAAATGAATAAGTCAATGCAAAGTACGAGGCTGGATTGCTGGAAACACCCCTGAATATTATTGTGTTAAGATTGATTCATTGAGAGAATAAGAATATGAGCAAATATGAGGTTTCAGGCAATAAAAACAGACAAACGAACGAACAAACAAACAAACAAACAAACCAATAATTAAAGGATGAACCCCCTCCCCCACCCACCCTCCCCCTCTCTCTCTCTCGGTGTTTCTATCTTCGAATGTGACACGAATACACGATAGCAAAAATGAAAAATACTTCCTGTCTTGAAACATTTGAATGTAGCTCTACAGGATTTTGTAATCATATCTTTTTTTTTTCTCAGTGAATGGAAATATTTGCTGTTGTTATCTATAGGCCTACTAGTATACTGAGAGCGCAAGGTGTGTATAATTATGATGCTTCTTAGGTGTCATAAAACTTTACAAACTATTTATCTATGGTAATGGCATCTACGTGTGCATTGATGCATGAAGTTCGAGAGATGATGACTGCGTATAGTTGTCAAAGACGTGTGTTTTTACAAACGAGAATCAAACGAGTCCGCTTCCACAATAACAATGCGCCCCGGGAGTTAGGCTATTCGAGCTTTTTATTGGCTCCGACAGATCAAAGCACTTGCTAGTTTGGGTGCCATAGTCAGATCCTTGGCCTAACCTTGTCTTACCCTCTGTCCCCTCTTTTTTATGTTTTACCTTGTTTCGAAGGTTCTCAATCCGAATCTCTGTGAGGCTACTCTTGAGAGTTTTGAGATGCAAGATGGCCCCCAAAACGGCCATCAATAAATCAGAAATACCTATATTTCCTTATAAAATATTGAAAATTGGAAAAAAGGATGAAAGAGTTCCATCATCCCGATTTTGATTCAACATTCTCAAAATAGGATAAAACCAGAAAAACAAACAAACAAATTGGGCGGACGATAAAACAAGGTTATGCCTCCGGCAACAAATCTATTGCAGAACGAGGACGACGACATGTTGTGCATGTGCTGCTGGCTGTGCAGGGGCGGATCCAGGAATTCCGTAGAGGGGGGGGGGGGAGGGGGGGAGGGGGCGCAAAGCAGTTTATATTTCTGGTGCCATGATAAGTTGACAAGCGAAAAAAAAAGCCTTAATTCAAATTTTCTCATTTTTAAGAAGAAAACAAAATTGAAGGGGGTGCGCACCCTTTGCACCCCCTCCCCCGATACACCACTGATGTTGTATACTCTGCATTTGCATTTTGATATTTGGCTGAAAAGCGAAATTCTTATTGGTATATTTGAAGACAAACAAAGGGGCGGGAGTTTAAACAAGGTTAGCACATGCGCGGAATCATACATTGATTTCCAACTTAAAACACTTCATCGTCATCATTTTCAAAGTTCTGCGTCCGAGAATTACACGGTGTATATACACGGATGACAATCAGCGGTAGACGGAGTGTGGGAGAGCCAAAGAATCGCATGTTGTTTGGAATGGCTCCACCCCCTTACGGTGGGCGGTTGACTGTTACACTGTATGGACTATAATACCTTTGATCATAAGTCATTGTAAATCGTTTGTTGGTAAGGGTTGGCAAGGACAAAGCAATACAATGTTGTCCATCACGAGAAAACATCACAGAGAGCTGCACTTATACTGTCATTACTGTATGCTCGACCAAGAAGTGTGTAATACCTCCTTGGCGATCATAGACGATACGAAAAAACACTACATGGAGCACATGTACACCACTTCAGTTGCACTACGAATAGCTTCCAAAATTGCTTGATGTTGAATGCCAGTAAAACGGTAGAGTAGAGGGAGTAATGTTTATGCATTATACTGTCTGGAGTGCTGTCTGAAGATGGCAGCAAACAGATATGCTTTGCGGACCGATTCGACAGTCGCATGGATTGCTCTAGACCCTTTTTACCAGAGTGAATCGATGCGACTATCGTGGAATCGGTCCGCAGTGCACATCTGTTTGCTGCCATCTCTACACAGCACTGGAGTATAACGCATAAACATAACATTCCCTCTACCGTTTTACTTACATTCAACCACAAGAATACATGTGTTAGAAGCCGTTCGTAATTCATCTATGGGGGTCTAGGGCAATTACCCCCTCGGCAGTTACCCCGGACACTTCCCCTGACCCTAACTCTTGTCCTAATCCTGAACCTAATCTTAACCCTAACCCAAACTCTAACATCCTAAACCTTACCTCAACCCTAATCTTTACTCTAACCTCATCACAAAGCAGTATTTAGCTCCCCCCCCCCCCGGGGGGGGGGGGGGGGGGGGGGGTAATTGCCCTCGAGGGTAATTGCTCTGATACGGCTAAGTAAGTGCATTTTTCATAGTAACAATGTTGTGCCGGAATTTGGGTTTACAGAGATGGTCTACAGCTCTTCTCAATCTGCTCACCGACATGAGGATTATGATTTAAGGACCATCTCAGGATGAATACATAATGTGTGTTACAAAAGATGGATTATCTTTCCACTTTGATCTTTTAAATCGCATTATACGTCCTCTTTTGATTTTAGTCTTTGAATCTTAATATTTACTTTATTTCCCCCATTTAGTTTGAAAGTCGTATGGAGGATAATATCAAGGAGAAGCTCACTGCAAGATATACTTCACCTATTGAAGCATTCTGAGTCTGATCAAAGGCTTATTCTTATTGTTCTCTCAGTATCAACACTTGAGAAAGAAAATATATACAGTGCGTATAAAAAAAAGGCAATCCAACTTTGAAGGGCTACTATTTCATAATTGTCAGCTATGAAGAGCACAACGTTGGTTGTAAGAAAGGGTTGCCATTGATACCTAATTATGTTGACAAAATGACATGCATGACTGAGCACATGAACTTTAAAAAACAACAATGACAAATGGAACTTTTTCATCTTTGAGTGTCACATGAAGCAGGGGCCGATCAAGGAATTCCGTTGGGGGCGCAAAAAAAATATTTCTGGTGCTACTTCCGGGTTTCATCACATTTTTTTCCCTTTTATTTCTTTTGTTTTAACAACAAATAAAGAGGGCGCGCGCGCCGTGTGCCCCCCTCTGGATCCGCCACTGCAAAGAACAATGAACGTCTCACTGAATGGATGAGATAGCTGTCAATGAAAATGGCCATATGAGTATAATTATATAAACATGTATGGTAAACATTTTCACATGTCTCATCTCTCGAAACTTATAGAAAAGAATGTGAAAGCCTCTATGAAATTAACATTGTAATGGTATTCATCCCTACCATCCCCAGAGAATCATTTTCATGTTGGTTTTTTTTTTTTGTGTGTGTGTGTAGTGTTATTATTATTCAATATCTGTGATCTGTGGAACTACCATTATGTAGATATCAACGGAATTATGTGAATGAAGTGTAATATGTATAAATCAAAAGTGCACCATAGCGTCAAATTGAACAATGGATCCACTTCATAGCGACTAAAAGAAAAAGCAAAGAAAAACAAAAATAAACCAAACAGAACGAAAACATCTATTTTCTAGAGTACGTATATAAAAATTGCGCTCGGAGGATATGGACGTAATGAGTACATGTACGCACATGATTTGTTTGAGTTTGTGTTGAAAGAAAAAAAACACATAAGAGAATACTTTTATTACAACGTTACAAATATATAGCACAACGTATTTCAAAGTATTGCAATAGATACAAAACTCTCCCCAAAACACATTAATACTGACAGTCAGTGCAATGAAAGGGGCAAAAACACAACCTGTAACAATACTATTAATAGACAAAAAGAATACTTCATTTACAGAATAAAAGTTTATCACATTTTGCAAGCGATAGTTTATAACGCAATCTTTTATAGCATTGGCGACCGATAATACGTATCACATGATTTACTTCTTTCACTCACATTCTTTCTCGCAAAATGTGCAGGCACTATAGATATAATCATATATACACACATGTACATTATACTTTTGCACATACCCTGTGAAACGTTTTGATCGTATGCAGTGGTTCTGTAAAAGATCCAGAAATATAATTTTCAGAACGTGTCATGGAAATATTGGAAGCAATTTTTTTCACTGAATTCAGCTTTGTGGTGCTCACAACCGCTCAGGTTGAAAGAAGAGCTTTTAATATACTCATTTTATCCTAATTGAGGAGACACAACTTGGATTTCATTATATTCTCTATGGAGTGATCCAATTTGGAGAGTGTAATATATTGTGCTCTTTGAAACACCAAAATAACGTATTTTCCATGAGGATACAAAGTTACGAAATTTCAGTTGGTGTACTATCCCATTAACATTCATCGTCTTATCGTGACTGGATTCAAAGTAAATCAATATCGCCACCCCCTGACCCACCACTGACCCGGATAAGGATAGGTTACATACATGTTCCTCGAAAATAAGAATCTTTTTCTTTTTTTTTCTTTTTTCCGTTGCAGGACATAGTAATATCATCAAAAACCTTTAGGTTTATTTATTGATTCATAAATGATCCTTAAGTTGGCAACGAACTTCTGCAGATGAATTGGCATGATTAATGTTGTGATAGGTTTCTAATTTTGTGCATATCAAAGACATGTAACCAGTTCCATCTAATCTCTCTCATATCCAAGCCAACGGAGTAAAATTCAGAGTTGCCAATTTAATTTTTGCAGTAAATAACCAAGGACCTGATGGGTTTAAAGGTAATCAGAGGTGATCGTTTTTTTTCCTTTTTTTTCCTTTTTTTTTCCTTTCTTTCTTTTTTTTTCCATTCCCAATTATTTTGATTTTATGTCAGTTGACATAAAATTTCGTTTTATTTTGATTTATATTGCTGTCTTGTGTATTTTCTGAGGGTCCCATATCGTACAAGCTTTGCTTCTTAGTGGGACCCTCCATTTCCATCCCCATCCTTAGTTTACTTGTATTATATGCTTTATGTATATATTAACAAAGATATGATTGTGCTTCTTTTTTTGATCTGCTACTCATTTTCATATGTACTCTGTTAAATCACATTCTGTAATTATTACAAATATCTTGTGCTTATACATTGTACTATATAATTTCTTTGTTTATTTGATGGAAGTGAAAATAAATTTGAATCTTTGAATGGTAAGCTCAGAGTTCTAACATGCTGAAATAAGCATCTTCGTGGAGAGCGCTTGAAATTCATCTTCTTGCACTACACAAAATATATGAAATAAAGTTGAGTATGTTGAAATATGTTGAGTAGGTACAAACTTTCTCCAGAAGCACTTCAGTATGATTTCTTTAATTTGAATTTGAATGTTGTCGTCGGAAAGACGGAAACTTCTTCCCAAAGAATGAATTGTTAAGGATACAACAAACACAACAATTTTAGCACATTGCACCAGGAATGAAGACAGTGTAGATTTTTGGGATTCCACAGCGAAGCTGACAAGCTGTACTAAAATGTATTCCAACAAACAAAAAAGAAACGAAAAAGACAAACCTTGTGGTACACACTACACTCCATCTCTAAAGCGTAAGATGACCATGATTTTTTAAATATTGTTTTACATTATTATTTCTTCGGTGATACATCTGTATCTTTCTCTTCCTTTTTTTCTTCTGGTGAAATGATGATTGATAATTATAGATATTGTAGCACGAAATCTCTTTCGTCAGCTCTTTCCAAAGGCGATCATGGGGAATAAGTAATTCATGTGATGGACACAAATATAGAGAAAATAAGCACACGGCATGAGTAAGGCTGCGAAATGTAAGAAATGTAGAAAAATCAGTATCAAAAAGTGAAGGCCTTATATTCTGCAAAGGCACACTTTACATTTTGATCAGATTGAAATTCTTCCGAGAACTCGTGCGTAGAGTGGAGTCTTATACCCCAAAGCAGAGCGTTCTTTCCTAACGAGTTTGGATTTTTTTTCTTCACATGAGATGTGAGAGTTTATTTCAGCTTGAATATCGTATGACCCAAAGTTTTTACACACAAGGACACGTCATGCACTCAAAAAAAAAGTGTAAACAGTACACTGAACAAATAAAGGTCAAATCCAAACACACAGTGTGAAACAAAGCATTACTATGTGAACGCTCTGTGAAAACTTCATAACAGTTTTAAATCATCTTCACGCTGTTAAATTCGAGCATTTTCACAGAGGCAGCTATGTGAACACACTGTGAACACACTATATGGGACACTGTGTTCTTTTCAGTAGGGAAGTCACGAATCGGTGGTAATAAATAAACATCAGTAGAGACTGTTTCCTTGTTCGACTTTCATTCATGGAGTTGACAGTGCATCGATTTGGTGAAGACATGTTGAAAATAATACAAACGGTGAGTCCTATCCCTGTCGGGCTACTATGTGGAATCTTCCCCGTCTTTGTACGGCTCAATGTCAAGGCCGATATCGTTCAGGAGCCCCACCGATTCCGTGGTGACGAAATGTTCCTCCGACTCCGACGTCGGGCGGCTGATGGTTCCCACGCTGATGTTGCCGCTCGTTGTCTTGTCGCCGGTCGGAAGGTCCGACAAGGTGAGCGGGAGCTCGCGGAAGGCGTGCAGCAGGAAGATACCGGAGATGATGACGCCGAAACCATCGAGTACGCCGATGATGTCCTCCGCCGACATCACTCGCCAGTCCTCGAACAGGATGGAGGAGGCTACGAGCACGCTGGCTGTGAAAAAGACGTAGTAGATGGGCGTGACAACGGCGGTGTTGAAGATGTCCAGGGATTTATTAAGGTAGTGCATCTGCACCGTGATGAAGACGCCCATGAGGAGGAGGAGGATCCACGTGACGGGCACGGCAAGGGTGTTGACCCCTTCGAAGAGCTGCACGAGCGCGATGCCGACCCCTTTACAGGCCATGACGGTCAGCGACCCGATGATGGAGCAGATGAGCACATAGACCAAGACGTTGGTGTGTCCCCAGCGGGGTGCGATGGCGAAGGCCAACACCAGACTGGCGGCAGCGACCAGGCACACGTAGACCACGAAGGCTGCGGAGGGAGTATTTGAGCGAAAAGGATAGCGTGATAGCGAGAGAGATGCTGTGGAGCAAGTAACTCAATTTTGACACGGAGTTACGATAATGTGAACTCTTTTTTCCCCTATGAATGTGCAAATATCATCATGGAATCAAAGAACCCCTTTGCCATTGAATACATAAAAGATTGCATATCCAGTATCCAGGCAGATGCTGTGAATTCCTATCATTTATATTCAGTCATGATAAATGCACCTTTACTGAGTGAACTATTGGGGACTAACTGTAATTGTGATCATAATCATCATGCCGTCTGATTACGAACGAAAGCATGCTTTGCAACATTTAAATCATTGCCATGTAGTATTAGAATCAGCCCATATTGTAACTGATTGTAAATTCACTGTGGCCAGAATAACTGACCCACATATAGCTCAAGGGTGTGTGTTTGTGTGTTCTTCACTTCTCGATGATCGAACACATCTGAAAACGAGAGAACAAAACGATAAAGAAGCAAATAATAAAGACGCGCGCAAACGTGCAATCGCGCGAACTTACCTGGCGCCCTGAGTCGTTTTGTGAGCCAATGCAGCGTGTGGTAAGCCTCGTCCACGGGAGTGTGAATGACAATAACGATGGCTCCTAGTATGCAGAGTAAGCAGCCCACCTTACCCAGGAGATTTAAGCTCTCATTTAGACAATACGAAGAGAGCACAGCTCTGTCAGAGAGAAGGTGAAGAAACATAAACTGGAGGATTAAACTATCAATATTGAATATATAAATATACATTATTCAATCAATTTTCCTGTCTGCTATCAAATATCTTCCTATCTATCTCACAAATCATAACTGCCTGTCTATCTATCTATCAGTTCTCTACCTATACATAATTGTACATGTATTTCTGTTTGTGTAAGTTTTCTTATCAACTTGTGCTACTGACTTGAGGAGATGGCAAAGCGGACGATCAGTCATACAGAGCTCTGCCGTTATTGATAAGACAGCGCCATCTTGTGGTCAAACTGCTACGTTATCGCATCGGTGAGGTAACCAATGGTAACTGTTTCATCTGCCAATGATCTCTGTAGCAAGATTGTACAATTGT
The DNA here is from genome assembly GCF_040938485.1 of Diadema antillarum. Lineage (NCBI taxonomy): Eukaryota > Metazoa > Echinodermata > Echinoidea > Diadematoida > Diadematidae > Diadema > Diadema antillarum. The sequence goes on along the minus strand of NW_027271035.1, from coordinate 1,113,653 downwards.
ATTCTAATAGTTTGATGTTTCAAGTTTTATTTCAGTTTGGGAAAACTTATCGTTTGCTTGAAGATTATGCAGAATCTATCTGCGACGGCGTTGTCTATTAGACCGTCCGAATAGAACCAAAGGTGCAGTATATCACGACCATAATTTCCACTATGGAAAAAACTATTTCTAAGTAAGCCGGAACCAGGATAGCTTGCCAAGGAAGGAAATATTTATGGACCTATATTATGACCAATTCCTACCCACTCATAATAATCACTGCTTGGCCCAGAAATTGATTCTCTTTCAACAGGAAGGAAAGGACGCAAATGAATAAAGTTCAGGTACATTTCTTCGTTGCGGATCAATGTTCCGGATGCGTCCCGGATACGTAGACTCCAAGGTTGACCAGAACACCGGAAAGTGAGGAGCAACCCAGAGAGAAAAAAAAATACACACTTTACGTTTGACCCTTGCAGGGAAATCTGCGTTCACGCTTTGTTTTCACTTTTTTAATTAATAACAGCAAATCAAAATTAATATTCAAGAATGCGATTCAGCCTTTAATATCTTGCAAACAGAATAACCAACATTTCTGTACAGTAGGACATTTACAAGCCGTCGGTGAATTCTTCCTTTCAAAAAAAAAAAAAAAATCAACCTGGTGCTATTGAAAAGTTATTACTGAACAATTACCAGCATTTTGTTTGAAACATGTCTTTGTACGGACAATAGAAAAAATAGGTTTCTGGGGTTTGAAAAAAAAAATCCTTATGACGCTTACAGCAGGTCTTCATTACATACCTTCAGACTTCTGAGAATACTGTCGGAAATACAGGAGTTACTTTTTATCGTGAAAATGAAAGAAGATGGCATGAACCAATGTTTGACTCATCGCTGCGTGAAGCTGAAGAGTAGCACAGTTAGGGGAGGAGCAATATTGGGAGGGCTACCTCTTTAGGCATAATGAGAGGACAACCATCCCATGCAAGCTGGCTCATCGGGTGCTGTTCGTTATTCCGAAGGTTCGTTATTCCGAAAGTTCGTCAATCCGAAACACACAAATTCCCTATACCCAGAGGTTCGTTAATCCAAACATTTGTGGCGTTATTCCGAAGGTTCGTTATTCCGAAGGTTCTTTGATCCGAAAATGAAATAGGGTTCGTTATTCCGAAGGTTCGTTGATCCGAAAATGAAATAGAGTCCGTAATGAACCTTCGGAATAACGAGCTTTGTTTCATTTTCGGATTAACGAACCATCGGAAAAACGACCCTTATTTCATTTTCGGATTAATGAACCTTCGGAACAACAACCCTTATCACATTTTCGGATTAACGAACCTTCGGAATAACGAATCTTCGAAATAACGAACCTTCGGAATAACGAACATTCGGACTGAAAGAACCTTCGGAATAACGAACTGTAACCGGCTCATCTGACGCAGTCTCAAACCACACACACAAGAGGTTCCTGTTTCAAATCCATTTAGATAGAGTCGAGGACAACTGAGCCAACGTTGTGGGCTATCAGACTCTGTCACCTGGATAAAGGACAAACACGTCGTGTGCAAGAGAGCTAACGACCCATGCACGTAAAACGTTCCCACTACGTTCTGTTGCTGACATATTCAGAAAAGCAGAGTAGTTAATAATATCTATCCCTTTTGGTTCATCCATTAATGTGACTTGCAAAGATCAGACAGTATCAGTCAAAACACTGATATGCAATATGATGGAGTAGAAGGAGGAATAAAAAAAAAACTAGAAATGTCGCTATGGCGACTGATGCCTCCGCCATAATGCATGATTCTCCCCCTCATTCTCATCACACATTGTGAAGACATTGTGTATAACACAATGTCTTCACAATGTGTGATGACATTTCACATAATTGGCAAAATATCGAAATGACAGGTTTGTCAGAAATATCTTGAATGTTCACTTTCCTTGAACTGGGTTTGCTATAATTGTCTAAGAGTGCAGGTACACATATTTGGGGAATTGAGAATTTTTACTTGACTTCTGACCAACCCTTTTATAAGTGTACGCATTGAGTAATTTTCAAGGCATGAAGGAAGAGTGTGATTACAGTATTAAATATTTTTTTTTTTTTTTGCATTTAAACCTGGCCTTTGACCCTTAACCTTTGACCTTCTGGCTGGAAATTTCCCAGAGAATCTCCATTAGGCAATACAAAAAAAAAAAAAAACTAAAAATGCAAACATTGCATATACTAGTATATGAGGGAAATAGTAAAATTTTGAGGAGTTGACCTTGACATTTGACCCCCTGACTATTGACCCACGATCCCTACATTCCCTAGATAATCCCTGCCAGTCAGTACATGCGTATGTACCAAGTTCCATGAAGATACATTGAGCCATTTGCGAGAAAAGTGATATTGCAACATTTTCACCTAACCTTTGACCTTTTGACCTTTGACTTTGTGACATGAAACTCTCTCTGGAGAATCTTTACGCAGTAGTTCATGTCTACACTAAGTTTCAAGAAAACACCTTCGGGCATTGCATAGATATGGGGGAAATAGCAACATTTTTAGCATTTGACCTTGACCTTTTGACCTTTGACCTCTTGCCAATGTCACTAAAATCTACTCAACTAATTGCCTCATCATACATCATCCTTGGACCAAGTTTGGTGAAAGCTGTTTAATCCAGTTTTGAGTTATCACGTAAACAGATAAATTTTAGGATTTGACCTTGATCTTTGACCTTTGACCTCAGTCCGAATTCACTAAAAAACTAATCAAGTAATTGTCTCATCATACATCATCCTCCGACAAAGTTTGGTGAAAACCCAGTCTTGAGTTATCGCGTAAACGGATACAATTTCATGAGTTGACCTTGACCTTTGACCTTTGGCCGTTGGCCGATTTCACCCAAAATCCAATCAAGTAATTGCCCCATCACACTTAATACTTCGACCAAGTTTGGTAAAATTCCAGTCAATATTACTCAAGTTATCGCGTAAACGAATGCGGACGGACGTACGGACGGACGGACGGACAACCCGAAAACATAATGCCTCCGGCACCACTTCGTGGCGGAGGCATAAAAAGAGACCAAAGAAAGCGCACAAGTAAAGATGAGAAAAAAAAGGATAATGATAAAAAGAAATCGAAAATAAAAGAGAAGAGGAAGAATGTTAGAGAAGAGGACGAAAAAAAAAGCTAAGAAGCACGAGAAGAAGGAGCAAGAAAAAGAGCAGGAGCAGAATAAAGAAGTAGAAGGAAGGAGCTTGCAGGAGGAAGAGGAGGAGGATGGGAAGGAGCAGGATGAGAATTAGAAGGAAGAGGAGCAGGAAAGTAGGAAGATGAGGGAGGAAGAGAAGGACAATGCAGAAAGAGAAGAAAGGGTATTACAGGAGAAAGGAGGAGGAGAGGGAGGAGGAGGAAGTGGAGCAAATGGAGGAGGAGGAAGAAGAGAGTGGAGGAGGAAAAGGATGAGTTGTTGTCATGGATACTCACGAGACAATGACACTGAGTGCACCAAGTGGAGTAACCAAGGTTGCCGGCGCGAAGGCGTAGGCCAAAAAATTACACAGCTCCCCGAAGCCAACTGCAGAAAGCAGAGCGGAGCAAAGAAAGATAACAGATAACTTGGGCGAAACAGTATTGTATCACAGCCGGCCAGATTTACATATTTAGAAAGGTTCGATTTGAATTCATAAAATAAGGGGAATATGACAAAGATATGTCAACTATTGAGAAAGTTCTTTGTCTTTTTGACGTTAATTCTCTGTTTGGATGCCAAGTATAATTTCTCTTCATTCCCTCATCCAATTTTTTGCTATTGATTGTTGGTCAAATCGACTCGATTCGCTTGTGACAGATTCAAGCATGTCATATTGACTTGAATTGAATTGGATTATGGTTTGCGCATGTGCAGAGAGAGCGAGGTCTTTAAAGCTATATGCGTCAATCAGTCTACCAATTTCGGCAACTTGTTCTTTTCAATTTTTTCTTTCATTTTTTTTTTTTTTGTCCAAGCGCACGTCTTCACACAAAGTCAAGTATATGTGCGTGTATGTTTTACCCTTTTTCTTTTTATTACAAGGAATTCAAGTTTGGCATAGCTCAAAGTGTAGGTTATTTAGTATTTAAGTCATAAACTCGAACCGAACTTAATTCCAAGCGTCATACTTACGTAATAAGAAACCTGCCCACCACAGCCATTCGCGTAGGTAAGCATGACCACCGTCACCTGCGATCATGATTATACAGCGATGTAAGTATTTAAATTGGTGTATATAATTCGTTTTAAAAACAAAGAGACACGCATTTCTAGGGACTGCTAGTACTTGAACACTATCTCAAATAATTTGTATCATGACAACAAATGTAATTTGATATTACATTTCAAAACGAATCTAATTGATCGTGAAGAGAGTTATATAACGCACTACAATCATGTTGAGAAATCTAGAAGAGTGGATCGACTGGTGAGGGGAAAAAAACTTGATGTTGCGTTTATCATGCTTCCGATCTGTGTTTATCACAATGTTGTGAACTGCGATTTTACTGTTCTGCGAGAATGACATTTTGCACAACATTTCATAGATCCTATTCAAATTTCAATATTTTGCTCGACAATTCTATGAGCTTACTACACGTTAGCAGATTTTAAGGCATAATTTACCATTTGAAGATGAAACAAAAACCCAGCACTGGATCCTCACAATAGTTCTAAAATGTGAGTTAGGGACAGAAACAACCAATGTAAAAATTTGAATAAGTATATACAAACTGTGAACAATAGTTATAATAAGAATTTTTCCAGACTAAGCCATCAACAGTTATGATTTATTGGGAAAAATAGTGATATCTCCTTATATCATTTTAGACTTTGCTGCGAAAATTGTAAGATGTTTTGTGATACAACTGATCTAAACATACGCATCAAATGTGATATCTTGAACATTCCTTAAATCACTGCTCCCAAAGGTAAACTGGACCTTTAACATGTTGGCTTCGAACTTTCTTACCTGCTCTAAGGGAATGCGTCGAAATCTTAATCAACGCTTGCTTCTTGATAACAAAACTCGATCCAATGAACGCACTTGAGCAGACGGCAAGAGTGAGCCCGATGTAGAAGTCCTGCGTTGCTATGGTTTCGGTCACGCTCTCGCAGACCAGCGTGCAATTTGACGTCGTTGTCTGGGTAGGCATCGTAGAGGGAGACGTTTGGAACTCGCGCCAATAATGCGTCGTTGGTGTTACCAGATTTCTGTGGCCTGGTAGAAAAATAAATTGACACATAAATAACAATGTTTAAAATGCAATATTGAGAGTGAGAGGTCTAGCATTATCTTTCCCTCTTCTTTGTAGAGTGGGAGCCAACTTGAACTTGCTTTAAAGGGACAGTATAGTTGTGGTTGAGTTAGGGATTCAGGTTTTAAATTTTTGCGAAATAATTAGAAATTTTATATGAGTACAATAATTTTAAGAGGAATTCAGAGTTTTTGATTTTGATGAAAACCGGTTTTGAAATGGCTGACACATCCAATAATATGTCAGATAAATGGTTTCTAATTATTTCCCAAAAAAGTTAAAACCTGAATCCCAATCTCAACCAAACCTATATCATCTCTTTAAGCTTGTCGAGTCTGGTAGTACCAAGGAGATACAGTAATTTCCTTTTTGGTGTTACGTGCGACTCTCATTACACTACATGTCCACATAAATCAGTCATCTGAGGAGACTTTGTATTAAATAGATTCCTTCGGCGCACCTGGTGTGAAGAGATAAAACCATGGCTCCCTGTGGGAAACAATGACCCTACTATATGAAACACAAAACCCCTCGATGAAACCCTTCTATGCCAAAAGACGACTATCCATACTCATAAATTGGTAGGCACTCCAAATTATAATCAGAGCATGTCCGTTTGGCAGCATGGATCACATACTACTCCACTATTTATCCCCATGCATGCCAAGATAGGGTTGAGGTGTCCTACAATGCAGTATCGACATGGTATTTTACAATGAGACTGCGGTATGACGAAAATTATTGGTTTTTTTAAATTTTTTTATATTGATTTTCAAAAACAAATCATACATAAAATTAAAACAATCAAAGCAAAAAAAATTAAAAAATAAAACAAAACAAAACAAAACAAAATTATTGGTTTTCATAGACTTATGTCGTGTTGCTGTCTTTCCTCTTGGAAGCCTCCATGGACATGCTGACTATACAATGTTATGCCTTCTTCCTAAAGGCCACGCTGAGAGAACCATGTTGTTTGGTTTCCTCACTGCAGGTTAATCACTTTTAAGAGGAGGTCCTCTTTGGAGTTATTCAGGTTTTGTTTGTTCACTACTTTGGTCTAAAGAATGGCTTGTAGGTCTGTGTAACGATGCCATCCTCCAACCGACTGCAAAGAGGTTGGTTTGTTGCATAAATTGAGGATGGCTACTTAAAGGGAATAAGCTCTGTTGGTGCCGTGTGTTTTGCAAACCAAGATTTTGGCGCACGAATTGCACTCCTTCGGGATTTGATCTGATTATTTTGATCTGAGCAAGAAGGTAGTTAATTGTTGCCCGGCCCTTGGTATAAAGCATTTACCTCTGTGAGCAGCGTCATGATCGAGCGTCACTCATTTTCGGATTCTCTCTTCAAAGGAGAGACTTAATTGGAAGATTTTTTTAAAAAGTTCAGATTTGTTTTATATGTGAATTAACGTTAAAACTATCTCCTTGCGGCCCCGTATCATTATAGCCATATATCCCTGATCATGTTGTTCAGATGTCTAGTACCAAATGACAGTTCAAGTTGCAAAGACTTATTTTGGTGACGCCAGTATTCAAACAATTCTTAGCAATCCTCAAACTATAACAATCCAAACAGTTAAATTGTGCCTTATCAAAAACGAGTGGCAGCTCCAACGATCACACAGTCAAGAGTTTAGCAATGTTAAAAACATCTTGCATGCTTGACCTTGTAGAGTGTCATTGGATTGGTATCGATGGTAGAAGTGGTGTTTGGTTTAATTTGAAGAATTCAGCGCAACAAATTATTATGATTCCACATTAATATATCTGCGACGATATCTGTTTGGAGAAACTGAATGACAAGGATAAAAACCGATACAGTCTGTTACATATCCAGAGCAAAGTAGCCGTTATGGGCTTATTTACAAAATTAAGCTCGTTGAATCACGACGAAAACCTCTTGGAAGGAAATCCTTGTCTATGCAGACTCAGGATAATGCAAATGAAATACCACCATCGATCTGCACAAAGGGTTCAAGAGTGGCACTGATAAAAAGAATTACGTGTGGAAAAAAAAGTCTGTATGGTTGCGATATATTTCAAACGTTTCAGAGGAATTATATTGAATATATACTTTTCTTTCGTATTTCGGTGTTTGATGTGGTTATGATAGTTTACAATATTATGCGTGTGGCACATGACATGCTATGTCTAATAGTAGCAAAAGCGATGGTATTCAACCGTAATACACACGATAGAAGCGTCAAATTCTCATGTTCCTACAATAGTCATTATGACTGTACAGATGTAAAGTATTAATAACAGGTTTCTTGGAGGTATAAGTCTGTCTCGTGAACCCGTTGAACGAATTAATCTATTTCTTTTCCACAAGGATCTCCTATCACTTCAATACTTGTTTTTCTCCTTCTCGTGTCCTACTATTGTACTTATTACACACATACCAGCAATTTCTTCACAATCATCCGATCCACCCGTATCATCTTTCCGCCAGTGTTTATCTACAGTTTTCTTTCGAAGATGGCAGATAAAAAGAGTCGGGAGAGTTCACTGCGATAAAACGGAACTTGTATTTGCTTATTGCGCAACGCCCCAATAAAAGGCTGTATAATGTGCGATGTCGCAGTACTATGAGGAAATACACACAGCATACACTGCAAAAAGTCCGGTGTTATCTATGAAACACCGAGATGGTGTTAAATTTCCGGCGCTCATTTACAAGGTGTTAGATTAACACCTCTGGGTGTACCTCTGGGTGTCATTTCAAAATATAAACCTGGTTTTTTAATAATTTCTTTCGAAAACTATATCAGTGATTTCCACCCATAGAAGGCCCTACTTATAGCATTGTGTGCTGAAAGTCGCCCGACGTCCCAATATAGAAGCCTGTGTTACGTCATAGACCCTCAACTGCACGGCGCGCCTCGCCCTAGCAGAAACTAGAGCACGCACTTTAGTGCGCGCAGGCAAACCTCAAATACTGAACTCCAAAGTTCATTGACCCTACCTGCCAAAATATCAAAAATCCTTCATAAATTCCCCCCAAATTCTCGGATCATTACCAAAAGTTAATCGTTTATTAGTTGTGTCATTCTTAACCTTTCCTGCAAGTTTCATCCCAATCCGTTAACCACTTTTTGAGTTATTTTTGCACACGGACAAGCTATATAGTTTATTGAGAAAAATATTGATATCTCCTCATATTTTAGGCTTTATTGCGAAATTTTCATATGGCACGATTTTTGTGATGTAACTAACCAGTACATATGCATCAAACGTGATAACTCGAACATTTTTTAAATCACTGTTCACAACGGTAAACAGTATCGGTTGGTGATGTTAAGCCGTGGACAAGGAATGATATGTAGTGCATGGCACTTTATCAAAGATCCAGTGGCAGAGATTGTATCCATCCACTCTGCCATCTCACGTTTGCCATCTTTATCTCTGGACTTGGTGATTGTTTTATCAGGAAGAGAGCTCGGTGCCTATCATTTGGTATTATTATCATAACTGAAATTATATATCAATGGCCTATCACGTTATCTTGAGACAGAGAATCCCTAGAATTTCAGTTCATTTTCTTTGGTTCTATCATATTATCATGGGAGCATCCTCCCATCGACGACTGAGATTATCAAAATTGAAGACGGAATGAGTGTGATATAATACACTACGAAGTAATTAGGAATACTAGTATCAGAGAATTGCAAATGATTGACAAAGTGCCCTCCATCGACGTAAATAAGCACTGAATATTGATCAGTGTTTTGGTAGTAGCCATGATAAAAGAAATCATGGGCGTATGTGCTCAAGCAGGATTCGACCCTATACGACCTCTTGATCACCGGACAGGCGTCATCTCCACTAGACCACCGAGCTTCCGCACGACAATTGCAGCGGGCACTGCGTGGAATATTCAAATTCATGAAAGATCTCGACAGAAGAATTTCATGAATTTGAATAATATATCAGAGAATGTCGTCTGGACTTCCCTGGATTTCAGTAGGGGATGGAAATACCAAATTGGCAATCACACCCACCACCACCACCACCACCACCACAACAACAACAAAAGGTAATAATTCCTGTGAGCTGACCGCCACAAAACAACAACAAAACATCATTCCTATAGAGTGACCGCCACAATCATCATCCATCTCACCTGTACTTTATCTTCCTCTCTGTAGTAAAGTATGATATGATCTGTTGATTTCGCAGACTACAGCATGGGTCCGCGTATGAAAGTCCCCATCGTGCACGAATTCCTAGCAGTCCGCTTGTTGGTAGATTCAGACGTCCTTGCTATGGGGGGCGTGTGATCTCGTCGATCGTGAAAGCCGGTACCTGTTGCACCGTGTCACCAGTGACGAATACATAGGCTGCAGGGAAATTGTTTCAGCCGGATAAGTTTTTGTTTGGTCTCTACGTTATGCGTGTACTAACCCTTTCGTATCCAAGCTGTTTTCTTTTAACTTCATAGTATCACCTAGAGACAGCCGGCCTTCATTACCTCCTACCAAAGTCAGGGAAAACCATGAGATTGTACTGAATGTCAGAATGGTCACGTTTACGCGTAATTTGAGTGCATCCTGGTTTGGTACGAACAAATAACATTTCTGATCCTGGAGGTATTCATAACGCCGCACGTACAGGCCAACCAATAGCATGGGCGCAGAAGTATTGATAACCGCCCCTCAGTGCAGTGGATTACTCTCGCCTCTGAGAATATCATCAGGTGTATGGCTTCCGAAGCCACTGCCACTCTTTAGTTTTGTGGGGGTGTTTTCTCGTCTGTTTGGCATCAATGTTTCAAAACTAACGAGCGGTTTGCTACTGATCTGTTGATAGGGTCCATGGTCCACGGACTCTTTGAATCAGGACGTAAATGACCAACTGGAAGCGAACGAAAACTCTTGTACCCACGAGAAGTGGTAGCCTTTTGCTAAGGCTCTCTCGCAATACGTTGGTGAGCGAATGGGGACGAACGAAGCAGGGAAGTGGTACGAAGCGAGCTCAGCTGCTGCTGGCCTCGTTTCGCTTGTTCGCTCCATATAGCTCAGTGAGAGGAGAGGGCCTTGACAAAAGACTAGAGAAGTGACAAACATTCGCAAACACTCACAGTTAATGAATGACACGCGCCTATGAAATCATATTAACAACAACAAAAACAACGATCACTAAGAAAAGACTCGCAATATAATATGGCCTCACCACTATACGGTATACAGTCCAATCTTACGTATGTATTCTCATTACATGGCCTGAATGTATGTCGTCCTCACAGAGATATGATGGCATTATACATGTACAATGAAAAGTTTTATTGCAAAATAAGCTCAGCGCCATTATAAAGTAAGTCCATCATCACATACAGCAAACTTAAACCTTTCCTGTAATACCTCACTTGTTACATAACAAGGAATATTTTAGAAGTAGTGCTTGAAAATATTCTGTATTTTCTTATTTTTTGTTTGTTATCAGCTTTAATTACAAATATCTCACCTTCGCAAAAATGGAGTTAGCTCGTATTGCGATAAAACTCTTCATAGTATATATATATATATATATATATATATATATATATATATATATATATATATATGGATAGAGAGTGGATAGTGTGTTGCCACTGTTCTCTTTATTTTTCTTGACCTTTAGCCACATGTGTCTCCATTTGGCAAATATGGACCTGTCGGTTTTTGCAAGCAGGCTCTTCTATGTATATATATGTATATATATAGTGTATGCATGTGTATATAATCATAACATGGGTGCATGAATATTATATAGTATGTATAAGAAATGATGATTATAGATAGAGAGAGATAGAGTTGTGCACCAGAGAAACAGCATATATAATAATTATTGTGCGATACAGCTTTGTTATATCACGTGGGAATAGCATGAAGATTTTGTCAGCAATAATTTTGGCACATATTTTATTTCTAAGTGGCAAAACATCATCCCCTCTTTATCTGTACCCGGGTTTTATGTAAAATGAGACTGTATTTACGGAAAAGATAGAATGTCTGTAAAGGATTGCGATTTTTTGATGTTGTATTGGTTAACTGATAGGTATTGTTATATACTCAGTTATTATATAATGTGGATAGAAGGAATTATGTAATCATATATGTATGTATGTGTGTATATGATATTTATGTGTATGTATGCATGCATATGTATATGGATATATATGTATATATATATATACATATATATATATATATATATATATACGATCTCAATATGAATATATATAAGTATGAATTATGAATAGATTAATAGATAGATTGATAGAGGTGTACACAGAAAAATTATACTGTGCGACACAATTTTGTTATATTATGTGACAAGAGTATGAAGATTGTTTCAGCAATAATTTGGTATATAAAATAATGTGTATATTGTATATTTCTGTGTTATGTACCTAGGGACAAGTGGCAACACACTATCCACTCTCTATCCACACTCTATCTGTACCCGGGTTCCATGCCTGCTATTTTGATTGTTGGTAAATCAGCTGTAGGGGTTAATGACCACGAGAATGTTCATTGTATCGTAATTGTTAACAATGCTTTATCTGCACTGACACGACTGACACACTTGTCACACTGAACCTAATTCTTTACACTACCCCACTCCTGCCTGACATGCACCACCGCACACAAACCTTCCCCCAATATCACATGATCACTCACATCCCGCCACAAGACAGCCACAAGACATCCAGGCAACGCAAACGTCTGCTTAGCAGGTAATCATATTATTTAGTTTATTTATGATATATGTTTGATAATTTTTATTGTATGATATGTTTGTATGCTATATATACTCACTATACACTCATTTCCAGTTATACATTGTTGAATGTGTTGCAAAGTGCCAAAAAATATTGCCAAGTATGTCATGTAACTATTAACTCATGCTCAACTTATATTTAATATATTGTGTTTATGACTTCAGATTTGTTATGCTCAAAAACATATATTTCGTTTCACAAACAGACATTAAAGCTGAGGAAGACCACGGTCGAAAGCTTCACAACTCTGCCGGTTTCATGCGACATCTTCTGTTATCTACATTGTCTCAACTATATATATATATATATATATATATATATATATATATATATATATATATATACATATATACCATATATATATATACATAATCCATGAAGACTCCCACACCGTGTAATAATATAGATTATCCATCTGTGTTATATACATAACTACCTCTCTCTCTCCCTCCCTTTCTCTCTCTCTCTCCGATCCTCTATCTTGAAAGCTCAATGACATAGATGAAATACAACACTGGTTATATACCATACAATCTCACAATCCAGAATCAGTTCAGCTCTCAGTGGAGTGACGAACCCATCATCCGACTGGACCAACAAATCTATAACTAGACCCCACGGCAGTCCGGCTATTGCAGCTGAATATGGGGTATCCAGCCATCTTCTCAAATGGAAAATGAAACAAACAAACGATCCGGACCAAGAGAAGGCGATAGACAGAAGCTGTAGGCGGAGCTACTTTCGGCCAACGCTTCGTCGTGAGTGCCCAATGCTCGGACCTTCTAGGGTTTCGAAGAATCCTTTCCAACGGTATAATGAGCAATAGAGCGAAGAGCTATTTCAGCCCCTTTCCGAGGCAAAGCAAATCAATGATAGTTATATAAAAAAATAAATAAAAATAAAACAGACACGGCACGCTACAAAGATAGGCCCTACCTGTTTGACATTGACGCAGAACAGCACTTCTTGTTCTCCACGTCGTGTGTGAGATGGTTATCCGAGGATATGTGCTTACAGCAACGCTCATGTGTTTGTAACTCATATACCCTCTCAATGATAAAATGAACACGGCGTACACAATCTTTGTATATACCATCTCCATCTAAAAAACGACGCACCTTTTATAAGCACCGAGATATACAAGCGTGTATATACAAAGAAGATCTTCCGGTTGATGTAAGAGATCGTTATCTTGTGGGCCATGCCTGTAATGACTCACGAACTAATTGGCTGACGGTGTCTTGAAGGAACAATAATCAGTCCACATAATGTGTACACAGGGACCAGGTGTGATGTGGTATATGGAAGATCCCATTGGTCCTTGTTTGTCATTTTCAAACAACACTTAAAGGCATATACCATTTCCAGATGAAATAAAAACCTAGCATTAATGCTTCAAAATACTTCCAAAATGTGAGATAGGGATAGAAACAACCAATGTAAAAATTTCAATTATTATAATCAATGTTAAGTATTGTTAAATACACAAAATGTGAACAATGGTTATAATTAAAAGAAATGTTTCCAGACTAAACCGTCTACAATTACGGTTTATTGAGAAAAATAGTGATATCTCCTTATATCTTAGGTTCTATGGCAAAATTCTTAGATGGTAGGATGTTTTGTGATACAACTGACCTACACAATGTCATATGCACCAAATGTGATATCTTGAACATTTTTTTTTTTAAAATCACTGCTCCCAAAGGTAAACAGGACCTTTAAACGACATAATTTTACAGTATGTTACGTTGGCTTACGCGTGGGTAACATTACGAGCGTTGATGTCAAGATTTTTTTTCATCAATTTAAAGTAAATTTCACATATCTATTTTCTATTTGACCTTCAACTCGACTTTTCTAAATGCGTCAAGTTGATGATGGGAAAAAAACATCTATCTTTGGTTAAGTAGAGGCAGTTAAATAACAAATAAACAACAAACTCCAAACATTACCTCAATTCAATGAATAGAATCAACATAAATGACGACATTAAATCAATAACTCAATCAATAGGACTGCTATTTCCAAGTCTACACTTTGCAATACTTTATGTACATTCAAATTAAAAAAACAACAACTTACAAATGAAAATGAAACCGCTGAAGATCAATCGCTAAACTCCTAAAGGCATCGAAATTCAAAATTTTATAACTGGTACAACTTTAATTGTTTGCAATTTAACTATCAGTCAGACGTAGGTTCTATTCAAAAAGAAATTTTGCCCCAATGTTGCTTTGTATGAAACAGAAAAATCAGAGAAGTATATACCTGTTTGATCGGTGAAAATGTATAGAAAAAAATATGACAATAAAGAATATAACAGTTATGAACTGTAAAGTTCGAGAGTATAAATGACAAATCGGGTTCTTGGAATGTACTAGTAATATGAGTGATAAGAGTTATACATTTTTGCGTGTCCTTCTCAGCGGGTAAGTTCTGTCTGTGCCCAGACATCTGAGAAAATAAAACCTTGTGTGTATGAAATCATGACTTATATCCGATTTTGATCAAATTTTCATTGTTTCACTGTTAGATCTTACTCTTTCTCTTCAGAAGAGATGATGATAAGCGTTTGGTAAGCAAAAGACTCTGTATACATCGCGTCTATTTGCTCGGGGTTTGTCTTTAAGGTTCACTAAAAGTCGACATGCAAGAGGATTATACATTTAGTTTTATCTTAAACGTATGCATATTTGTTCACATATGTATATGTATGTAAATACAATCATGATATTATATACATATATATATATACATGCATATACAATATATATATGTATACATATATATTATATTACATTATATTATATATAAATATTTAAATATATGAATATATATATATATATATATATATATATATATATATATATATAAAAATGAAGAAACAAACTGGTAATGCATTTTTGGCCAATAAAGCGTGAGTTTATTCGACTGAAATTTTCGCGTAGGACGCCGAAAATTTGAGTCGAAGAAACTCATGTTTTACTGGACAAAAATGCATTACCAGTTTGTTTTTTCATTTCTTCGTGGAGCCAATACGTGATATCTCAATATGTTTGGACATATTATATATATATGTATATATATATATATATATATATATATATACATACAACATTATGTATATATAATATATATATACAAAATAATAACACGCACATGTGTTATTATTTTGTAAATATCAGTCATACGAGTCTATCTATCAGGTTTCAACAATTGCTTCAAAAATGGACACGCACGCCAAAACGGCAAGCCATATAAAATCATGGCTATACCTCCAGACACTGGCTTTTTTCCCCTTATTCTCTGTGCATGGCCATTTAGAAGCTTTCTCGTTTGCAAAGAAACGAAGCGGTAAAATTACTACACGACCCATAACATGTTATGAAGTAAGCTGCATATACCTCAACGAGGAAAATCACACTGCCTTGATGACAGCTAAATCACCACGGACACCACCCACCGAACTTCAATGTTAGTAGTGTAACCTTAATGTAGGGTATTACCAGGAATTCAGCTATAGGCCCCATCATTTCAATTTATCTCATCATTTAAGTCAGCTCAGTGCTTAGGTCATTTGTTCCATAATCATTAATATTGTGGGAAAGTGCATTCCGCTCTCAGTGGAGCCAGATCTCCATCTAGCGTGCTTTTAGGCGTCAGATGAGTGTGTCCTTTTGATTTTATAGCCGTGTTGAGGAGTGAAAAAAACAATATGAACAAATAGACAGTAGGGAGAGTGTATAATGACGATGTCATGTGGCTAAAATATGGTGAAGTACAAAATTCTGCAAACCCTTTATGATGTTGGCGGCGTACCTCATCCCCCTTTTCTTTCCTTCAATAGACCTACATTGTATAGGAGATTGATTGATTGATCTGCACACAATCATCACTTCGATGAAAATCTCATTGTGGATGAGACATCGCACCATCTCGGGGAAGGTGACTCGACATTTGCTCCTGCGACAGTTGCTCCGGTCTTATTTGCTCCAAAGACTAAGGGGTAGGGTTGCTGGCTTTAGGTTGATTGATTGATTGATTGATTGATTGATTGATTGATTGATTGATTGATTGATTGATTGATTGATTGATTGATTGATTGATTGATTGATTGATTGGTTGATTTCAATATTCTTTTAGCAGGGTAGCCCTTTCAGTTGGTTAAGTGTTCTATCAAGGGGCCCTGCTCACATTATGGATACAGATGAACATGTCATGAACATCAAAACAACGAATAAACAATAATAATTATAACGTACACTACAAATCAACCTAAAAAAATGCTCAAATAGAATATTTGAGTATTTGAGTTTTAATAGTTTGATGTGAAGATTAGGATTAGGATCATGGCTATGCTTGTGGTTAAAATTTATGTGTGGATTAGGGTGCAGATATTTCATGGGAGCAATTGTCTCAGGAGCAAATAAAGTTATGGAACCCTCAGCGAGATATCCCACCTCCATACGATCACTTTGATTTCTGCCATTTTGGACACTAGGTACAAATAACTGATAATACACGTATAACAGCATTGGAAACAGTTCGACGGAAGAGTTTTTGATATAGCGTGACAAAATAGTTGTCCCCACCACTGATGCAGGATCACACTATATAGCGACAAACCTGTATTATTAGGAGGAATGTAGACACAAAGTGAAACTGAGAGGACAACCTCTTTGGTAGAATCATTGCATCTTTTATTGTAATCTATGTTCAAATCATTAAAATTGATGTAAATCGTATTTCATATCCCAAAATGTAAGAACAAACAAGCGATAAACAGCGATCCTCCGAGATTAGGTAACAACATTGGTAATTCCAGCAGCCTTCAACAGTTTAAAGGGAATGGCTAGTAACTGATCAGTGGGAATCAGTGGGAATGTTAGGGGATGATTGTTCTAATTCTTGTGGGATTCATTTAAGAGTACATAATATATCTATTGTTGTGTGAAAATTATTTGCTTCAGAATGGTCTCATATTCAAGTAATGTGCAGTTTAATGTTTCCAGGTTAGCACGCCTGTACAGTGACGGGGCATTAAACTGCACATTACTTGAATATGAGGCCGTTCAGAAACAAATAATTTTCACACAACAATAGATATAAAGTATGTACTCTTAAATGAATCCCACAAGAATTGGAACAATTATACCCCAACATTCCCACTGATTCCCACTGATCAGTTACTAGCCATATACTACAGATTCTCTGTGTGCGCACGAAGTTGGTGGCCCCAAATGCCAACCACGCATCCACTGAGGCTGAAATCAGTATGCTGTTTCCATGACTGTTTTCAGCTAGCGCTTGAGCAAGTTTACACACAGACAAATAAGATTGTGTTTCTTTTTTGTTTCTTTAAATTGTGATTTCTGCATCCAAAGGCTCCAGCCCAGTGCGTTTGCGACTTACTAGACATACTGTCCAAGTGTCGATATGCCCGAGAGAGCAACACTGCATAATAAATGATTTCAGTGACTATCATCTTTCTGTGTAATATCAATGTAATGTATATCATTTGGTACAAGGAAAACCGAGAACCAATGATGGTTGCTATGACAACTGTTTCACGACTTCGCCTTCACTCACCCATGATGCTACATGTCGAACTGACATAAACACACAAGGGGATTGGCTTTCATTTTATGCGTGTGTGTGTGAGTACGTATGTGTGTGTGTGTGTGTGTGTGTGTGTGTGTGTGTTTGTGAGCCTGTGTCTGTTTTAGTTTTTCCCTGTTTTTTTCCACACATTCTGTGCTTGATAATATCCTCCAGTTCGTGTGTTTATGACTTTGTTAATTGCTCATTAAAATATACACGTCAGGAATGCGGACAAGAGGAAGGAAACTTAAGATAACGTAGTACCTGTATAGGTTGATGTGTGCAGATGTTTTTGGGTGTATGCGTGTGTTTTTGTCTTGGTATAATTATGCTATCATGTTGGGTAAGTTGGGGACGTATACAGGGGGAGGCAAGTAAATGAAAATAAGGGGATGGAGATTGGATTATGTTATGGAGGATGAGATGAGACTTATGGTTTAGGTAAGGTGAGGATTTGGATGATAATAATATGTAATTAATGATAGGTGAATGTTTATAATCATAATGTCGAAACATGATATATAGTGTTTGATTAGTGGCGCGAGATAAGGGTTATAGGTTTCTAGGTGGCCAGGGTTTTTTTTTTTCAGATTGCTCTTTTTACATAATAAATTTCGAAAAGTTATGACTTCACTTGTTTGATTACACTTTATCATCTAATCGCGATAATTTATTATCAAAATCATGTGCAGTATTTTCAGTTACCTTTTCATTGTAATGAGTTTATATATATATATATATATATGTATTTACATATATATATATGTATATATATATATACATATATATATATATACATATAAATATACATTATATATTATATATATATATATATATATATATATATATATATATATGTATAGATATAATTCATATGTATATAATCCATTATAATGTTTGGTTCTAACTATTAACACATTCAAAAGCGATTGTGTAACTTTCATTTGCATTACGTGGTATCAGAAATAGAAATTTTTTGAAAAAAAAACCCGAAAGTAAGTATGTGTGTGTGATCATGGTACAGCACACTCTCGAGCAAAATGACAATTTTGTTTGGACAGCCTCTTGAAATGAAGGGTAGCACTCCATCAGCTAATTATACGTGTGAATAGATCCAATATTTATCCTTCATCATTTGTGTGCGTCCCCGGAACCACTAATATCTGCTTATCAAGAAAAAAGAAAAAAATCCCAAGCATGATTCCTATCATCTTGTCCAACAAATGAGCTAAATTCAAGGGGAAAATTTTAAAAAGTCATATTTTATTTTTGCTTAACTATAGTCATATACCATTATTAATTCTGGCTGCAGAATCTCTTTTCTTGTATTCTTTGTAATTACGACGCTATGTCCAGTCTTATGTTCAATCGATTGTATCATGTTATTAGTGTTTTGAGATGTGGAACAATAAAATCAAATAAATCAAATCAAATAAAAAAATCAAATCAATATCAGATGCCTCTTATAACTGATAAATCTATCACTGACTCTTTGGATTGGCAACACATTTTAGAACATTAATCTTAATGTTTCTATCTCAAACCGAATTTTTCACCTGGTTCTGTGAGGTTCTTTCATAAATGCATTTAACCAGTTCAGTTTCTCTAAAATAGAATCAGCAGTATAACATTCAGAGTTGCCAATTCAGTTTAAGATTTAATATTTCCTGCCGCAAATGTATACTCCTGGACTTGTCTAGTCAATTAGGGTCATTCATGTCAGTTTCTGTGCAACTGTTGTCATACCCACACCTGTAAAAACAAAATCAAAAGGATTTGAAAAACGTTCATATCCTATTTTCTTTCCTACTTGACAGGGTATGCAGTTGCTTTTGTTTTTTCTACGAGCACTTGATTTGCAGACAACCACACAAAAAAAGACATTTCATTGACAACGTGAATGTTGAGTCACATACTAAAGTATTCTGCTCCAGATATTTCTTTTACTTTTACTCTTCCTATAAGTGAGGCCCCATTGTTGATCTGTATCATTAACATCAAGTGTAGAAAAAGGAGCAGTTTGGGATTTGAATATTTAAACAGGCTCATTCATTCATGCCAATATACGTATGCCATGAGAGAATCCTCATCTTTAGAGTGCAATAATGATAATGTTAATGATAATGAGATAACAAGAGTAGTATAGCTGTACTATATGTAAGAGCACAACACGGATTAGGCTACTAAAATCCGGTGCCAGGTAAAAATGGCAGAGGTAAAAATGGCAGAGGTAGAAATGGCAGAGGTAAAAATGGCAGAGGTAAAAATGGCAGATGTAAAAATGGCAGGGGTAAAAATGGCAGAGGTAAAAATGGCAGGGGTAAAAATGGCAGAGGTAAAAATGGCAGGGGTAAAAATGGCAGAGGTAAAAATGGCAGGGGTAAAAATGGCAGAGGTAAAAATGGCAGAGGTAAAAATGGCAGGGGTAAAAATGGCAGAGGTAAAAACGGCAGAGGTAAAAATGGCAGCGGTAAAAATGGCAGAGGTAAATGATTATGTGGTAAAAATGTTAGAGGTAAAGTTGTCAGTGGTCGAAATGTCAGTGGTCAAAATGCTAGAGATAAAAATGCCACTGATAAAAATTTAGTCGTTGAAATGTGAGAGGACGAGGTAAAAGTGACAGAGATTTCTTTCCTTCATGTTTCTGACACCTTTCTCGCAATACGCGCTTTTCGTGCCTTCTTCTCCTGAAATAAAGCACGGGGGAGACCGGGGAGAAATGGGACACGGGGAGAAATATGGGACACTCATGTAACTTGAAAAACGCTCGGCCAGTCAACAATCCAATTATATCAGTAGAAAGATGAGCCTCGGTATACCTGAAAATGGACATATTAACCACTATGTGCCAGCTCTACAGGTATCTTGTCAGTAAAATATCAAACTCACTTTAGATCTGGTAGGTTCTATACTATATTAATAAGTATTTTTAAAAGCGTGCAAACTTCTGAAAATAAAATTGCTTGATAACAGACATGCAGGTATGAAAAATGATATTATTGGCACGGATCTTTTACTGTTTCCATTTGGTTTCCGTTACCACTAGGAGAAATTTCGAGATTTTTGTTTTTGCGCCATGTGATACTTGAACAATGTAATAAAATATTTTGCAAAAGCTTTTTTTTTTTTGCGTCGTATGATACTTGAACAATGTAATAAGATATTTTGCAAGAGCTTACTTATGTCTGCCGATACATCTGCTGTAGTTTGTTTTTTGCGTTTTGTATTTTTACTTCTATTATGCCGTGATCAGGCCTTGTAAGATAAATAGGCTCCTACGAAACCTGAGAAAATAATTATTGAACTGGTGAAAAATTAGCGGTTTGCTTCGACTATGTCTCCTTCACTTCTTTACACTAAACAGTTCAAGAAATGAAAAATAATGACAATATACTAGCCTGGACGTGAGCGGAATTCGTTTGTGTAAGAGTGTGTATGTGAGAGTATGTATATCTGCGTATATGTTTATACCAAAAGTGGGTTCGTGTGTGTGTGTGTGTGTGTGTGTGTGTGTGTGCGTGTGATAACTTCATTGGGCGAAACAACGTAGGATTAAACTGTTTAAGGGCTTTGCAGCATTGTTGGAACCCCCTTATAATGATAGGTAATAGTAATAATAATGATAATAATAATAATGATAATAATAATGATAATAATGATAATACTGAATAATAAAATAATTTACCATAGGACTACTAGGCTCTTAGCAGGTTTATTATTTCTCTGCACACAGACAGATTACGCCACTGCACTTGAATCAAACCCAGAATGCTGAGAGTGCTCTAATCTCTTTAAAACATAATTCATTCAATATTCTTCAAACCTGCAATTTGGAATTGAAAATTCGATAAATACAGTTTGCTCTGGCTAGGCTATCATTCGAAACCTCTTCATACGTTTATATCTCACGAAATCGCTCTCATTATACTTCTGACATTGTACTTCTGCCATTTTTACCTCTGCCATTATTACCTCTGCCGTTTTTACCTCTGCCATTTTTACCTCTTCCATTTCTACCTCTGCCATTTTTACCCCTACCATTTTTACCTCTGCCATTTGTACCCCTGCCATTTTTACCTCTGCCATTTTTACCCCTGCTATTTTTACCTCTGCCATTTTTACCTCTGCCGTTTTTACCTCTGCCATTTCTACCTCTGCCATTTTTAACCTCTGCCATTTTTACCTCTGCCATTTTTACCTCTGCCATTTTTACCTCTGCCATTTTTACCTCTGCCATTTTTACCTCTGCCATTTTTACCCCTGCCATTTTTACCTCTGCCATTTTTACCTCTGCCATTTTTACACCGAACCTAAAATCCACCCAACATGGTTGTGATTTACCGTTCTCTGCATGTGTAATCGATGTTGAAAACAACGGAGGTTGTTGTTGTTTTTTTATGCTGTGTTGATACCTACTCGCATGAAAACTTTGTGAGATATGGAATGACGGTGATGTATACAACGACTTACTTGAATTCCTTGCCGAATACAATGCTTCACCGTTTGTTCAAATACTTCCGCATGACATCATTTAGTTTTGCATATTAATCACACAGAATGCTATACTCTACTCTGCATACACTCACATACACACACACACACACATACACACATATGTTATATACAAACAAACAAATTTTATACGTTTCAAACCTACTGCTTCACAGAACATTAACAGCAGTTATAATATTAATATTGATGGATTATCCTTAATTGAAGTAAGATCAATTAAATTTTTAGGAATCACAATTGACTCTAGTTTAACTTGGAACGATCATATTCATAATATCCACACGTCTGTCTCAAGAACTGTAGGAATTTTATATCGACTGAAAAACTTCATTTCTCAAAATTCCCTGACTATTCTATATATGCATTGATCTTACCACATATCACATACTGCAATATCGTTGGGGAAACTGTGGCTCAACTAAAATTAATCCAATTCTTACCCTCCAAAAACGTGCTGTACGTTTGATTACCAATTCCCGTTACTTATCCCCATCCAATCCCCTATTTCGTCAACTAAAAACACTGAAAATTGAGGATCTTCACACCTTTCAAACTGCTGTTTTTATGTATGAATATACATTTAATTGTCTTCCAAAAATTTTTGATGGCTTCTTCACTCCAAATTCCACCGTTCATTCATATCCAACACGTCAGTCGTCCGATTACCATCTCGAAAACCCCAGAATTATTTAAACTCAAAAATCATTAAAACATAATGGACCAGATATTTGGAATTCTTTACCCCCTAATTTAAAACAATGTACGTCGTTGAACATTTCAAACGAGAACTAAAAAAACACCCTCATAATCCAGTATACTTCTGACACATAAATATTCATACCACCTGGTCACCAAACACCCTAAACAATGAGTTCACGGCCATAACTGAAGTAACATTCACCTCATCACACTGATACACAAAATAACACTCAACGTACAAACCAAGATTCATCCCAACACAATGCACACCGCACTGCACCGCACGCGTCCTTCGCACAATTACTTCCCACTCAGTGAGTGGCAAGATTTTTTTTTTATGTATCTCTTTATTGTGCCCTTCGCACAATTACCCCCCACTCAGTGAGTGGCAAGATTTTCTTTATGTATCTCTTTACCTGGGGCCATCTTCCTCGTCAAGCTTAGCTTATGATGATGGTCCCCTGCATTTCATTTTTATCATTTCCTATTGCTTCCTTTCATATATGATATTCGTTCTTGAAAAAAAGATGTATGTAAGATCCAAACGTTACGAATATTAGCTGTGTAAATGACTATGTAAGTATTTTGTTGATTTGTATTGATTTTGAAATGCAGAAATAAAAACTGAACTGAACTGAACTGAACATAACATGCCCCCTACTTTGCATCTTTATGTGAACATTTTCACTATATACATAACATGCATGCAGCATGGAGCATGTCGTAAAAGAGAAACTGAACATTATCTTATTTCTTTTCAGATGATTTTTTTTTCGATTTTATTTTCAAAACCACATAGTGTGTGTGTGTGTGTGGGTAGGTGGATGGATGGGTGTGTGTGTGTGTGTGTGTGTGTATGTATGTATGTGTGTGTGTGTTGGGTGGGGCCTGCTGCAGCCCCCTGCCCCCAACTCCGATCACTGGATATACAATATATATAAATATAATATGGTACCATTGACCTCATTGTGATATTAATCACAGATATGTGATGATCTTGTCGCTGTCATTTGCATGCATTCGCATTGAGTGGAACAAAGCAGCAACGATTTGGCATGACATTCCATAGCTTTATGCTGTCTCCACCCACCCCCCCCCCAAAAAAAAAAGACAACCAAACTACATAGAGGAAGCTAATCACATTAGTCGACACTATTTCGCTGTAGGGACAAAGACAGGTGCATGGAGCCATGCAGAGTTAAACAGTCCGTGACATTTTAATTCAAGCACTGATCTCGCAGCACATCGGATTCCTACACGAATATATAGTTATAGTTCATGGCTGATAAAACATCTTCACAAAGAAACCACACAGTGCCACATATGCTATAAAACGAACTCCGCCTAATCAATGATGTATGGATAAACTATTGAAGGATAGCTAGGTAAACACTGACCAAAATGTAGCCACAATCATGCAGTACGTGTTTATACTATGCATACGTAATAATTATACTATGCATACACATTTAATTGTTATTTGTAATAGATATCTGCGCTTAAGCAGGGAATGGTTAAGTGCCAATGAGATTTTTGATGCCCGTCATTATTAATAAATACTGTATAATGTAAAATGAATTCTTGCCAGGTAACAGCGAACGGCTGTCAGACTATGGATTTTTAGAAACATCTGAGCCAGCATTTTGTATACGTGTTATAGTGTGGACTTTATTGCATGACTACACGACCCCCATAAACTGTAGTATACAAATACATGTTTCCAGTTCTCTATCTCCCCCCTCTCTCTCTTCCAGTAAAAGAAAATAGGAATGCCGTTTGTACGAGTTATCATCTGTAGATAGTAGGCTATACATATAGATATCCGCGTACTGATTGCATTTCATCATAACACGACCGTTCTAGAATACACACTTTGCTTGAGAGTCCTATAATACGTGACGCCGTTTATTGCCTGTCAAAACAAGTATGGAAAAGGGAGGATGCGAAGCTCCCCGGCTCTCCCTATGTCCACAGCAATTATGTGAGGTATGTGATCGCCTGCCATTTCTAACTTGGAATACGATTCGCGTTCCCAGTAGTCAACAAAACAGTCATGGTCATATACACACTTCCATCTGACACATGTCCTGTCTGATAAGGCCAAACTACAATACTGGATTAGTGGATGATATTATACACCAACCATTCTGCAGCCACTGTAGAATTTATTAAGTTGTCCAAATCATACCACCAACACCATAATGATAATGAGAACGATAATGATAATGATAATGACAGTGATGATGATGATGATGATAATAGTAATGATAATGATGATGATAATAATAATGATAATAATAATAATAATAATAATAATAATAATAATAATAATAATAGCAATTAAGATATGACTTATATTGCGCCAAATCTACGCTTCAGAGTGCTCAGGCCCAGGCATACTGTTGCTTTGCCTGTTCATCTAACGAAATCAATGAGAGTGTGAACAGTTTTCATCAAAGTGACATTCACCATGACTTTTCTAATTACTGAATACCCATCTATGTTCTCAACCGTGGGTGCAGGTAGATGAACACATGGATTTTGGGGAAAATTATTTCAACCTCGACTTTTGAAGCGCTGGCAATTATTACACTGCCTCACAGCCTCGCTCTTTTAGTGCAATGATAATAATCTATTGCACGAGTAATGTACTGAGTAATGTACTGTCATTAGTTTTGACTGTGCGGGGCTGAACACTAGTTACGTCTCATTTGCTTTCTACTTGTTGCAGTTTCAGCGCGACTTAACTGTTCATCAAAAGTGAAATGAACACTGCGAAAAAAACATAGTTAAGAACTGATGACGGA
Organism: Diadema antillarum; assembly: GCF_040938485.1. Taxonomy (NCBI): domain Eukaryota; kingdom Metazoa; phylum Echinodermata; class Echinoidea; order Diadematoida; family Diadematidae; genus Diadema; species Diadema antillarum. The sequence continues at coordinate 1,087,997 of NW_027271035.1, read as the reverse complement.
GCTTGTTAATTGGTTATCTGCTGGGTAGGCCCTAAAAGCAAATCTTGGTGAGCAAAGCGAATTACGGGAGGGAAAACGCTGGTATAACTTACCAATGACGTGATCAAAGGATGTCCATCAAAGTCGAAATGCGAATCAATCTTGGACAAGAAATGTGTATTTTCCCTCCTTTGGATAGGGGCAAGATAACTTCATGCAAGTAGAGTGCATCACCATGGCAGAAAGTGGAGTTAGTAATAAACAGATCCGGGGTTGACCGCGGTACTTATTCAATAATGGTGCCATTGGTGTCATACGATTTAGAGTTCACCATTATGATTGGACGTCAACTTGAACCCTCCGTCTGTCACCTTATATACACACAACCCACACACATACAGACGTACGCGTATGACGTGGAAAGCCCTTGTGCGGAAAATTCGACAATCGCTGAATTGTTTCCCATAACGTTTCCTATTTACTTCAGAAAAGTTACCCAACCGTACAGACACAATCTCGTCATTACAAAGGGTCAAATTTCACACTAATCTTAATAAAATTTCATGTCAAGTATCAGACATGATTGTCAGAGAAGGTATAACCACAGATTTGAGGTCATTTCTTTATACATGAAATATTTGAAACATCAAAGTATCTACAAGTTAATTATGATGATAATAAATGGTGACTGCGAAACAAAATTATGCTATCCCCAATACATCTAAGGTAGCGCCAAATATCTATTGTGATATGAACCACCTCTATCAGAAATCCACTTATGTTTTACAAACTAAATGGGAGTCCAGGGAACTCTAACTGTACCCTGAAAGAGCGAGGTGGATTATCATTTCTAACGTTTTATGGGTTAAAATACAATAATATAATTGTGGTATTTTGCTGTAAAATATAAAAAAGAAATGAAACAAAAAACAATCTCACAAACAACACCGTGTCTGGGATGAGTACAGATCTCGCCCTTTCTCCATCTATGTCCCTCTCTCTCTCTCTTTCTCTCTCTCTCCATATGAACATTATACTGTATGATATTCATATAACACCTAGATAGATCCTTATCATTTTGATTGGTTGTTTGACATTGATCATTATTTTGTCCCATTTTACTATTACGCCATTCGGTGAAAGATGAAATTATTGATCCATTCAACTCGGCTGCGCCTGATCGTTAAAAGGATCATTTCATCTTTTACCAAAATTCACCAACATTCAATATATATATATATATATATATATATATATATATATATATATATATATATACATAATTATAGTATATAATATAATCACATTAAAATGTGTAATGTGTATATGTATGTATTTATATATATATATATATATATATATATATATATATATATATATATATATAAAAGGATTTTGAAAAAAAAAGAACTTTTTTACATGCATCTATGTAGGCCCTACAGAATATACAGAAAATTTCATTGGATTGTTGGGTCTGTTAGATCCCATAATGCTTGATGGTCTTTATTGGAAAAGGCAAGCAACCAATCAGAAGGCACAATGCTTTCTAAACATTTCTCTCGGATGGAAAGTCGTTACCGTGTAACTGCGGTAGAGCTGTTATCATCACATCACATTGTCTATATTACTTAGATTTTCGATTGACACAGCTGATGGGACGAAATGTTTGCGAAAAACCGAAGCGTGAATGAGGCCCAAGAGTGATATAATATAGTTGGGCATTGAAATCGCTTGTTATTGACATCACTGTCTCATAATGCCCCGTCGCGGTATACTGCCGAGGTTCCGCCTTGATGAACATGCTGCGTCGCATAAAAAACGGATTTATCCGGCTTTTTAGCAGGAAAACAGAAGAAAACACGTACAGGATAATCCCCAATGTAACTGATTGTTGCATGAGAGTTTTCCCACAGTATGTTTGAGCCCCTAAAACGTTTTTCCCCTTTACAACACCTTCAAATTTACGACTCCATTGAGTGCATTCGACGAATAAAAGAGAATGATGCAGAGACTGTTTGTGTACAAATTGATTGTGACATCTCACTTAAGTTGGGCCTTTTTTTCTCCGCACTTCACCTGTAAAGGTTGCGGAGTTTTGTTCGTCGACATTTCCCGCAGATTTCCCAAACAACCAGTCTACACGACGTAAAGAAGGAAAATGATTACTTCATGGAAAAAAAGCTGTTGTTTTTTTCCACTGACAGAATACAGCCCATGAAGATTATTCGATCTATGTCATTCAAGCAGAAATGCACTGCTGATTAATTGACAGTAAAATATGATTCAGATATGTTTTCTAAAAGACTGGTTGGCATGTTCTGAATTCATGAATGTCCCCGACCTTACTGGTATTCAAGCTTTTCATTTCACCGGCTTCATTTATCCTCCTCCAACTACCCTTCTCCCTTCTTCCCATCTGCATGCAATTTACTCAATGGTTTCCTTAATTGTCTTACCAAACCTAGACAACCAAAGGTGAACTCAACAAGAAAAAAATAAATCACAACACCTAATTCTTCAGGTAAAATTACCAAAATGTATGATAATGATAACAATTAATTTCAGTTTAAGACTTGTAAAAGATGTTTCGATATAGCGAAAAGGTCTCTCATTAAACAACAGAGTCACAGCGAGAATATTCTTTGGAGATGGAGAGGGTGCGTAGAATCAGTTACCCGTTGAGGACGAGTCCCGAGTATACTCGGGCAAGTGTCCATGGGAAATGCGTGTTGTAGCAAAATCAGTCCGTCCTCAGCGGGTTAAATCTAAAAAATCGGAATTGCATGGAAGACCCGATGGTGATAGTGCTTGCAAGGCATTGATAGGCATATACACGTTTGTTGCTCACGTTGTTGATTTTTTCAACACTTTAAATGTGAACACTGCGCCGGTAGTGTTGCCTATGATAGACTGATCTACTATCATTCAAATTCATGAAATTCTTCCGTCAAATGTTTTTTTTTATGCAACTGAGTAACAAATTGCCCTACATCGGCGTAAATAAGCACTGAATTGATCAGTGTTTTAGTAGTAGCCATGATAAAAGAATTCATGGGCGTGTATCCATACGTACTCGAGCAGGATTCGAACCTACGACCTCTTGATCTTCAGTGCTTATTTACGTCGATGTAGGACAATTTGTTGGGCCATTCTCCGAAAAAGTGTGCAATTACCGTTGTAGAAATGACAAAAATTCAACATCGGAGATTTCATTTATTTTTCATCATTTCAGAAACCTCAATCCCTTAGGAATACAAAACAATCAATGGGTGATTTTTGAGAGCCCATGCTTTTCCTAGAAACATTTCCAAACGTAGAGTCCTTTTTTGCATAAAACCAAATATCAGATACGTTACCAGAGGTAGCATCTTACAAAACTGTTGATTGTCTGCTTATTTCTTGCTTTAAAATGGCAATGATAAAGTAAAACTACAAGCTTAAACATCTACAAGCATCGTGGAAACATTTTGGAGTCAACTTTGATCTAATCTGTAATAAGAATGATCGTGATTTATAAAATGAAGGCTAAATAAAAATCAAGAACATGTACATATTTCGGCTTGAAATATGTTGCCCTAATCTAACTTTTTACCTGCATTTGAATCATAACAATAATCTCATTGATTATGTATGCAACTTTATGAACAAGTATTATACTTCTCATAAATTGCAGATGCCAGGTAACATCTCTACCAGATTAAATACATTTCGGATCGAAAGAAGAACGGTGTGTGGTAACGTATCTGACGCATCAGACGTTCCGTTACAATTTTAAACCCAACACCAATCATGCCAATATATTTATTTTAACTTGTAAGAACATCACAATATGATTATTTTCGTTAAAACACCGCACTTCTAAACGTAAAGAATGTTCTCGTCATAGATAGAAGATTAGATCATTCTTCAATAAAACTTTGAGATGTACGTGAAATACGAGAGTCAAGCAGGCACAATTCCACAATGCTTCTTTTCTGATATGGTTCCGAAATTTTGTTATTATGATACATGGAAGACGGTAAGAATGAAATTGGAAAAGATATAAGCAAGTGATAAATATAAATTCAATTGTTCCTGTCTGTAATGAATTAGGTCTGAAAAACCAATAAGCGATGGTAACGTATCTGACAAAGTATTTATGTTTATTGACATAATAAACTATCGATTTACATCAAACCCCGATCATTCAAACATGTGATTCAAAAACCTGATGCAAAACGTTAGACATTGTTAGACATCAAATCCTATCGTCATTTTCAGAACATAAACCTGCAACGAAGGGAGTGATCTTGACTTTAACCATAATACTAACCCCATTTTATGTAAATAAGATGCAACATTATAATGAAAGGTAATAATGAAAGGTAGACCGTTCATGTAGTTGCGTTTGCTGTGAAATTGAAAAAAAAAAAGGTGGGTACCAAAACTCAGCCTCTAAAGTCTTTCTATGTTATTGTGGAACAAAACACGCACACAGACACACACACAAACACAACAAAGCAGAAAGAAAATGAATTTGTAACATGTCTGACGGCACTTTTTGTAAATGCCACAATAAGTGATAGTACATTTCTGGTTTAGATGAGTATAGGTTTTAACCTTTTGCAAGATAATCGAAATCCACTTACACGAAATACTTTACAGCATATAACTCTAAGAAGAATTAAGTATTTACTTCATGAAAACGGTTTTGAAATGACTGAGATGTCCAAAATAAAGTACAAGAAAGATGTCCAAATAAAAGGAGATGAGCCACCACATTTTGTTAGAAACTCATTCTTTTACTTTATATTGGATATATCGTCCATTTCAAAACCGATTTTCATCAAATAAACTTCTAATTCCTCTTAGAACTATCCTCTTAGCAAGTCATAATAAGAGAGCACGTTGTAAACCGGTTAAATCCGCGCGCAAAAGCGCGGCGCGGATAACCTTGCTGCACGATACATTTTATTGGTAACGTATCTGACATGTTTGATGGTAACGTATCTGACGTGCCGTTACCGTTCTCATACTGTTATCTACTAAAATATTCATTTTCTCAAACAATTTCTGTTGTGTGATTAATCATTACCTTAAGTATTCAAAAGTATCTGAGCTTCGTTTTTATTTACAGCATACTTTTTTCTAAATGAAGCAAAGTTTAAGTAACGTATCTGATATCAGCTTATCGTAACATGAGGCTTCCGCGGCTTCGGATCAGTATATATCTTTTGTAACAAGAGATTCAATGAATAAATCATGGTTCCATGTATGCGTTAGGTTGACTTTGTTTGACACATGAAATTACACTGCCATGCGGTATTTCTTTGATCTTCTCTCAAGAGTCTGAAAAAAAGGTAACGTATCTGACTGCGATTTGGCGACATGATACAAATTATCTCTTAGAAAAATATCAAAACATCATATTGTTATGTAATATTATTTTTCATTCAGGCACTCGAGGGGCAATGTAATGAGGTACAAAAGATTTGATCTGAATGATATGTTAACAAGTAACAGCTTGTTATATGAACACTTCCTGTCCTGGCGACATGGGGTTTTTAGGGTTACATCAAACTTCGGATCGTATTTCTAATATTAGCTGTGTCCAGACGGAGGCAGTTTTGGTCGGAGTAACTTCGGAGGAAGGGTCGGAGTAGTGCCCGTCTGAACAAGGTCGTGGTAACTTCCTCCGATGGGAGGAACTTACCACGACCTCTTCCTCCGAACGAGATACTCCTGAGTTTTCTCAGGAGTATCTCGCTACCACGACTAGCCGGTCGGAGTAAATTGCCCGTGCGGACAAGCCCTCGGAGTATCTATGAACTTACATACCTTGCGACCTAGGTAAAACTTCCTGGGTCAAATCGCAATGTTGACATTTTGCGACTACACGTGCGCGGTAGTGCAATTTTAACCTAGTTGATCGCGACGAAGAAGCTATAGCAATCACGCAGAAATTTCCATCAACAAGAATGGAGAAGACAAATGCCACTGGTAAAAAAAAAACAATCGCATGGTCGACGTGCGCGGCGCTACCACTTCCGGAAGTTACACCGACCCTCTTACATAAATTAGTCGGAGTATCTTCCTACGACCGTCGTGCGGACACAAGGGTCGTGGTAAGATATGCATCAATTTGAATTTTTAATTGCCGTGCCATAAATTTTCACTCCGACTAGAAATACGTCTGAAAATGGCTGCCCGGATGTCCCAATAGCTTTATTGATATGTATTTTACAGGTCTGACCTCTCAGATGAATTTAAGTAAAAAATTTGATTTCTGAAGGACAAAATATTGATTTAAACTCATAAACATGCTGGCGACACGAAAATCGCAGTTTTGCACACTTTTTGGGAGAATGGCCCTGTTAATTAGTTGCATGATCTATTATTTCCGAGAAGGATGGAAAACTGACCTCCCTTATCGAAGCAGGAGCTGTCGTCATGGCTTATTTCATGTTTCCTCCTTGCGCAGAGCTCTGATATCAAACATTTCTAAGAAGGATAGAAAGCCGGGCTACCTAACCGAAGCAGGAGTTGATTCTTCAGTGTCATATTACTTGTCACGTGTTTTCTCCTTGCGCAAAGCTATGACATCAAACATGGCGTTGTCCTAGACAATCTGTCCTTATAAACATACTTTGCTATAGATAAAGTGAAGCTAAGCTTTGCCATCAAAAGCTATAGATAATTTTTCTACTTCCTCGTCGCTCTTTCTTTGGTTTTTTTCCTCCATATTCTCTTCCTGTTTCACCACCACCTCCTATACTCAACCTCATACTCAATATTTCATGCGAAGGCGCCAATAAATCTCCTAACAATGACGACACACACTGTGTGTGCTTGGGAGATGTGCTTTTTGTCATGACTTTGTATGTACATGTATGTACTGATATATGTGTCTATTGTTGATTCTCTATAACGGTAAATGATTTTCATTACCAGATCGTTCCAGGCTTTGCAATGAATCCTTTTCGTTTTATGGAACAGTATTAGAGGTAGATCACTCACAATGCATGCACAACCGAGAACAAGTGATGGGTACATAAGACGCTTCACTAGATTTTGTGTTTTAGTCCTCAGGATTTTAGGAATTATTAGTTATTGACATAATGCACTTTAGTGTTGGTTGCAGCGCAACAACACAGATAATCTGCAATTAATGTTTATAGAAGCAGTTCCGTAAAGCTGAGGGATAAGATAATATAATATCCCCACCTGCTAACTATGTACGGAGGAAAGTATAGTGCCCACGTGAACGACTCATAACACCTGTGGTTTACGTTGACCCATCGACGTTAAAGAGAATCAATCCATATCGATACATGATTGAACGACTTCGTTTCCATGGGAACTGATGGTGTGTTGTCAAACAAGTTTTCCCCCACAATACTTACCTCGCGGTTTTCGATCAGTGCTCTAGTCGTACTGAAGGGTAAGAAGCTAAAGACATAAAGGTGTTTTTTTTTGTTCGTCATCGACAAAGCAGCGTGAACGTGAAGAACTGCTAACGTGAAGAACTGCTCACAAGTTCTTGACCCTCATCATCGCAGAATGCGGCCTTTGATGACGGGCCTTTGAGACGTGAGGGCCACTGCTAGGTTAGTTATTCGATGTATTTTCCCGGAGCGCGGCAGTGAAGTGGGGCATTATCATTCGATTGGCCTCAATAATGATTATTTTGCCCCAACAACGTATACGAAGCTCAATAAAAATGGAACCTTCTTCTCCTTGTTTTTTTTTCAAGATGTGTTGTCAGTGACGCAGGTAAGATTGGGCCCATAGATATACTATAAGCGATGTATTATGTCGTGAATAATCCGCTGTCAATGACAATATGACGATGAGCAACCACTTATAATTGATGAAATGCAAGCGAAATTTTTCGTCGTTCTTGTTTTGATTTGCTTTCTTTTGGGGATGTTCAGGACCCCATGAATTTCATGAAATATGTTAGGATACCAACTCGTGTTAGAATGGCAACTTTCCATTGCAACAGCCAATCCGGAAACAGATTATTGTTGTTACCATGACCATGATGACAATTGCCATTCCAGCAAGATGTGCATAATCGTATATCAACATTTTTTTTTAAAAATGATATTGGGCCCAGATGTGTTGGATGAAGACAGTATTGCCGAGGATATATCCTCATATTCGGTCCAATGCTTCCAACGCTTCTTCCAGCGCATTGACGAAAAGTGTGTTTCACTGAGTTGATTTAATCGCGCTTTTAATATCGAATTAATACACCTCCCCGCTATTCAAGGTATCGTTGGGTGATGTCATCTCCAGGCATTTAACTGATTACAGCATATGCTTATCTTTCGATAAGATATCAAAATAATAAGACAGGACACTATAAATGCTAATTTCAACACCATTTCCAGTACTGACTCAGCCCCAGATGCTATACCATATACAGACGGTGTAGGCCAATAGTGATCATAATCTTTCACAAAACTTACGGTGAGAATCGTCCATCTCTGCGGCTTTGTAAATGAATTATATATATATATATATATATATATATATATATATATATATATATCATATCCCCCGTAATATGAGATATCGTAAATGTACAACATACATGTATATATACATATATATATATATATATATGTGTGTGTGTGTGTGTGTGTGTGTGTGTGTGTGTGTGTGTGTGTGTGTGTGTATGTGTGTATGTATCTATGTATCTATGTACATATATATATTAATATCATCGATTCCCTTGAAAACGAAACGGACAGCGCATGTATGATATACGCAAACTGTATCCCTTGTATGCAGACTGTGCGATGTTGTGGAATTATGCCAAAGTTTCGATGGTATATTTACGATATCTCATATTACGGGGGAGGGGCACGGGGACGGGGGGGGGGGGGGGATCACTTCCAAAGATTGACGCTGGTATAGAACGTGCTGTAATTGTATGTAAATCTTGCACAAAATGGTGAGAATCATTCTCCTCATGGGCTTTGTAAATGAAGGACATTAATACTTTACAGGCACCTTGACGAACGAAACGGAAAGCGCATCTATAGATACACAGACTCTATACGCAGGCCGATGTCGCGAAATTAATTCCAAAGTTTCGATACGATTGCAGGAGAAAAATAAAATCCCATCATGGAAAGCTTTGCGTTGGTAGAAAAATTAAATTCCTACCTGGTTTCTATTCACACGGTGCACATTTCAGCACAATATCAATGCCTTGATGACTTCATTACACAAAACCGCTTCCGACGCATAATTCATGACAATGTTTACCCAAGTCAATACCTCCCCTCTGACCACAACTATTATACATCCGTAATTGGTGGGAGTCAGTTCACCAATGTCAACAAGCACGATACATCCGCCTGGCATAAGAATTTGTCGTTTTTTTTCTTTTAATCTACAGCACCTTTATCTTTATCTGCAAATTACTATAGATGTGATATGTCAACACGAGCGCATTCCATCAATAAAATAGCAGATTTGGCGATCAAATCTTATAGGAAAAGAAATTTTACAGTTGCGCAATAGGAAAATAGCCATGGACAACCATTCATTCGAGGCTATAATTAATTGCATGGAACAATTCGTGAGATATTCCAGGGGACAACTATGTATAAAATGAAATACAAGGGCCCGTATCATTCAATGCGACTGCGAGAGAGAGATAGTGTGTGTGTTATACAGTAGGTCCTATAATGTTTACGTTAAGTATAGATCATTATAAAAGGTGTCAAATATTGTACGGATTGACGACAAAACGCAAAAACGCATAAAACATTATCGCAGGTCAAATAGTGTATCCTAAAATATTATTATGTACATTATTTGCAACTACTTAACTTACAATGTTTTTTATTAAACTTTGAGAACTTGGCATGCATATTGATTCCTAAATGTATAATAATGTTATATCAGATGTAAACATCCACAGCGCTATTCACAGCTCAATTAGGGAGCCGAGCATTGTTTTTTTTTTAGTTTTCCATCAAAACCCTGCATGCTAGATTGTGAAGTTTCTTGTTTTATTGTTTATGCAGTTTGTTGATTATAGCAGGGAGGTGAGACACCTCCCTGATTATAGGTCTTCCACTGAATGGTATAATGGTTTAATAGTTTCGCTTTGAACCTGTGCACCGGCCATTCAGTCTAGAGATGAGCATTGTCGTGAATAACGTTGATGGGTATGAGATTTGAACATCATCAGTGAACCCGCCCACTAAAATTCATCCTTAGGCCCTACATGCGCCATATAATGGCCTATTATAGATGCCCCATGATTACCCATAAATTATAGGTAGGCCTGCATGCTATGTATGAAGTCTTAACTTCAGCGACAAGCGCCTATACTCGCGCTCCCTTATACGGGTTAGAGCTTGACGAAAGAATGCTATTCACGATATTATCGTAATAGACAGAAATTATTTCGTAAGATTGTTTAACGGCCTGATGATCATAACTGTAGTTCCTATACAGTGAAAATGTCGCAAACCGCAACAAGCATATACTTGCAGTCATTGGCGTGATTAAAAAAAAAGAAAAAGTTATAAAAAAAAAATCACCATGATTGTAGAAAGGGCAGTTCAGAGATGAAGCATTTTCGACAATCTGTTGTGGATGATTCGTGTTCTGTAACAAGCAAGGGAGAACTCCACTGGGAAATTGAACCGTGCATTAAAAAACAGACAAACCTTGATGGCTTTTCAATCATATGTAGTATGAGTGTGCAATTCATCATACCCAGGCTAACTCCTGACCGGAAAATGATCAAGCTGGAATATATTCGGTGTATGACCGGTATAGAAAATCATGGATGAGCTGAAATTTCTGGAGACGTTTTTTTTTTTTTTTTTCTAGATTCCCAAATTGACTACTCATCCCTATCACACTCTTTCCCATCGCGGCCGGCGTATTGCATTGCTGCAGAAAGTTGATCACCTCCCTGATCGCTGTAGTACACAGTACAATGTTGAAGTCGAACGATGACTTTCCACTTTTCACTGAAACACAGCGTGTTGTCAACCTAAAGCCATCAATGACAAGTCTCAAAGGCGCCATGTTTGTCCTGAGATTACCCGTGCCATTGTTCATCCCAAATATTAGTATGGTAACCTGTCCAGCAAGACAGAGAGACTGACACGGCACTATTAAAATCGCGATCGACTTGCTCCCCCCCCCCCCCCCCCTCCCTCTTCAAACATTGTCAAACAAAGGGAGTCTAATACCTATATATTGTATATGCGCGGGCATGGGTAACGGAATTGAAACCGTCAACCATGTCTGAAGGTGTCATTGAAAGCATCGCTACTGTTTTTGCAAACATTTAAATCAAATTGTCAACAAGATACTATCTCCTGGCGTCAAGATACATCGCTCATTGTCAAATCTCAAGTTTTCTTTATCTAATTTTCTTTGAAATGATGAGGAATTCTATGGCATTTCTATGATAGGTATAGGGTCCTAATAGGTATCGTCGTTATACAGTCTTTGCTATTTTTTTTACAGTTTGACAATTTTCATTTAATTTTTCTCCAGAAGTCATTCACTGATTCCGTCTTTTTCAATGAATTACTTTATTGAAGGATTTTCATAAAAATCGAGCGGTTCCCAAAATGATAAATATTCTTTTTTTTTAACCCTAAACATCAATTGATCATTTTTTATATGCTGGTGATTTGACGTAGTGATGAAATGTCAGAATGAGTTTACTTCATCAGAATAGCCAGAGTTCGAAAACACATTTGACTGGGTTTTTAACGAATGTCTCGTATCTTGAGGAGCGAAAAATTAATGTGGAAAGGTCATGCATCGCATTAGCTTGACACCTGTCATTCCGAACACGAGACACTGACATGAACCGCGTTTTGAAGCGGAAAGAAACACTGCTTAATTCTTTAACTCCCTCATCACGCTATCCGTTTTTAAAGCTTGTCAAAAGAGTTTGAGTACACTTGCCTGAATGTGTGTGTGTGTGTGTGTGTGTGTGTGTGTGTTCTGTGTTTGTGTTTGTGCTGACCCAGTGCACGCGACTCGGTTCAAGTTGCAGAAGTTGCTGACTCATTTTCAGGAAGAATGGCGGCAGTGGACATGATGAGGGTTTTGCAATATTTACAAGTAAACAAACTCAAACAGCAATCAGCTGCACTGATCTGGTATCTAACGAATAATTATGTTCTGGTGCTTGCAACAAGCGAATGTGGAAAAAAGGAGAGATAGTCTTTTCCCCCTTCTTGCAGTTATAATCAGAGGTTAGAAAATAGAGCATTTATTGAAAAAGAAAACGCCTTCATAAATCGTAAGTTGCGCTATAGTGAAAGAAAGCTTAGGCCTACAATAAGTCTGATATCAGGGAGGTGGGAAGCACCTCCCTGCTGATGTGGAGTTCTTACTACTGATCTTTCAGGTTGTTTCAAGAGCACAGAATAGAAGCATCTAAGTATCACATTCGCATAAAAAACAAATCACACACAAACACACACACACACACATACACCCACACACACACACACACACACACACACACACACACACGCATACACACACAAACGAATACTTACATGTACATATGACACAAATATAATGCAAAGGCACACTCACACGTAAGCTGCTTTTCTTTGGGATACACAGCACTAACGGATTTTGGACCTCGTAACCACCGCCCAGGAAACGGTGCCTTCAAAAGCACAAGCCGACATTATGAATACTGTGTAATGCGAGTATTGTGGCAGCATCCCTAGAAGAAGTAAATGTGTTTGCAGACATAGTTTTTGTGCAATTATACTCCTATGTATTACCCCATCCCCCCCCCCCCCCATCCCCCGGAAAAAAAAAAACAACTGAGTAGGTCTAACAATACATTTCTATGTTATACATGGGGATTGTTATAATTTCATCATTATGCGACCATTGTTGGAAAAAGTAAGGTACAAAGTGCCTCTATTAGAGTATAATATACAAACGAGAATTGGGATCTCACATCTTTCAGTTTGTGTGAATGAGTTCGCCTATACATCGGTGCCAATGGAATGTAACGTATGTCCTTCATCTATTGTTTATCTTCAACTAATTATGTCTCGCCGTCTGAGGCTATGCTCCTCAATAATATCCATCTTAATGCATTCAGTCCTTACAGCTTTTGGTATATACCCCAAGTTCTCTTTTACATGCTATAATTATATACCTGTATATAGCACCCACATAATGTATACTGTCCGGCAGCATGTCATGCATACTAGTACAATAGCAGTCTGTCGCGCATGAGTATTCATGACCAAACTAACTGAGAGATTTCATCTACCAATACCTTATGAAGCTCTCAATAACTGGCTCTTTAATCAATGTCTATTCTAGCCCCGAATCGTTCAGGCATATATAACTTCTATACGTTTCTTCTCTTCCATAAGAAATGGACGTATCATTCCACCTAAATAATATGCCCACGAACCACCGGGAAAGAGTGGCATACTATGCACATCATACGACCGTTGTTATTCATTGGTAGTATAGGTGGTATATGGAATACAATGTACATGTACCATGATACCCGGTGAATATCTATCGAAAAACTCTTCTCTGATACCTGCAATATATACTCTTTCCTCTCATGACAATTAAAATTAAGAGCTTTTGCATCTCTCCGTTGGAAAACATTCCAATCCCTCATGTCTGTTTCGGGACTGTACTGTTTCTTTAGGATAAATGCTGGATTAAATAGGTGCCAGAAACAATACCTCTGTGTCTGGGCTATCAATCCACAAAATACTATACCATACAGAACGTGGACTCCCGCCAAGATGGTTAAGGATTTCTGCCAAGGTATACGTGTATTTCACAAATTTCGCAAATTATTGGCAGGACCAAGTTAATAATGCAATATTCAGAAAGTATCATTACATTGCGTATATCACTGTATAATGCTCTTAGGCGAATGGCTAATCAGATTATGAAAGCAGTGGTATGGAATTGGGACACCCGATCACGACAAGCCAATCACCTAATCAGAAAGTGGGGCATTAATACATTTATCGCAGAGCGAGAGCCACAAGAGCTCGTTAATTATTCACACCATATAATTTTCAACTATAATTATAATGATAGTTCTGATGCCCCTCCAGATTTGAGAAAATCAGAGGCTGTCAGTTTCTCTCCAGGAATGTACTCCAGACCTGTTGTCTTTCTGTAAACGACTTTTGTAAATCCCTTTGTGTGTAGGTATATAATTACATGTATGAACGAACCGAGGCGAATATCATAATCATGTATACATAGAGCATATTATATAGTTTTGTTATCATCAGTTTGTCATTACTCTGCTAAACATGATTCACAAAGGTTAATGTCATCTGAACAGAATTCAGTAATACAGAATTCAATCATTATGATTTCCACACTATGAAGAGATATGCATCGTTACGTATTTCCGGACTGATTCTTTTTTCTTTTGGGACATTTTTCTCCCAATGTCCTTTCCTTCCTGAATGGACAATGTTAAATTACAAACGCAGGACTGAATACTTTAATATCGCTTCTTCTGCAGCACGATAACATTGTATTCTGCATCCAAACGACGGCTATTGTGAATCACATCTAATGTTCCCAGGTTAATAAAAAAAAAATCCAGTTATTAAAATAAAAAAAAAAAAAAAAAAAACATGCTTGGACATCCTGCTGGAAATAAAGGTTTCCAACAGAATTCTTAATGTGTTAACCAGAAGCTAACTGGGTGTAGCGTTTTTTCCTTCAAATAGTAGATTTTATCCCAGCAACACAAATACTGTATACTTTGATAAATAATATTCTCCTCCATAAGGATGCCTCGCCTGATGTAACTACCACGCATAGCATTCTGTCTTACCGGAACAATATCACCTACAGTGCGTGACACTTTTCTATAAGATGTCTATTGTCCGCTAAACATATTTGCTTTCTTTAGGCATATCTTATTTCCAAATCTCTTTGGTTGTTTGTTTGTTTTAGTGACCGGTGGTGTAATTATCGGCTTTTATGTTGTTGAACTTGTTTATACTATAAAAGAATCAAATCAAATCAAATCAAATCAATTCAAATTCAAATTCACATGTCAGATTTATTTAGAGTTTTCACATTAAACATATTACAAATGAAATACTATAGTGTTTTCTTTAAAAAAATAGAATTTACATATCGGTATATTCAAATGTATATTTAGCTAAATTTTACGTGTAAAATAGACCGAAAACAAAATCATTTTAAAAAAATGTCGCATAAAGGAGTAAACAGTGATCTCACTGGATTATGGTAGAATATATTGTGGGGTTGGTATGCCATGAGGGGCTGTCGTTAAACAAGCAAATAGCTTGAAGAGACGAAAGACTGAAGAAAAGGTAAAACTAAACGTATTCAAGCGATTATTGACTGTAAACAAATCGAAAACGACGCCAGGTCGTCTGAATATTCTGACGTTGCATAAAAACTACAAAAATAGATTGTTTATTAGGTATTAACATGGTTATCATGAGGTGAGTGCAGAGAGTGCTTGTGCAATAGTAAATAAGTTACAGCAAGTGAGTGTGCGCAGCATACGCGCGGCATAATAGGATATGTATATGCCTTCTTAGCTAAGACTGAATGAGTTTGTTAAACTACTATATGTTGCATAAATTCATGGGGAGTGAGCAAAAACATCAAGTGCTATAAGGGCATTTTGTGGTTTGAATAATCAGAAGAAAATGACTTATCCCCATAATTTGATATGATATGTGTTTTCATGGTGGCTTTGAAAGAAAATAGTTGTATGCAATCTGTTCGGTATGGGAAACGGCGGTGACGGATAGAGCTATGGGCGAAGAGTAGCTTAGAGTTATTTTAGAAAAAATCCACCCCAAAATAAATAAACTTCAAAAGAAAAGAAAAACATCCCCACAGAAAGGAACAAAAATGAGAAAAATCGGATAGGAAATAATGAAGATATGACATTTTGTAATTTCAATTTTTCTTTTCGGAAAACATTAATGTTTTCTTGACCAGTCCTTATGAATATTCAAATGAGCAAGTTGACGATGTTACATGACCTTGTATGCTCTCACAATTTCTTATTCATTTCACATACAGAAATGACAAAAATGTCATATCTCAACTACAAGTATATTGAATTGTCTTAAAATCACCCAAAATAAAAAAGAACAAACTCTGATATACCTTGAATATATCTGAATTTCATCATATCAAATTGTGGGGGATGGCATCTTTAACTCGCTCATTTGAATATTCATAAGGACTGGTCAAGAAATGTTTTCCGGAAAAAATGTGAAATTTCAAAATGTCATATCTTTCTTAGTTCTTATCTTTCATTATCTTTTTTTCATTGTTGTTTTGTTCTGCAGGGAATATTTTTTTCTCTTTCTTTTGACGTTTATTTGTTTTGAGTGCATTTCCTCTTTAAATGAAAGTTATTGCGATGACCTGTGAGCTACAAGACATTGCAATTTGGGATGAATGCATCGTGAAAGAAAATTAGTATTGTGTTGATGTTATTTGAAATTAAAAATAGCGGATTGCTATGTGTGCGGATCGGGTGTCAGGGCTTGTAATTTGACATGTTTGAATAAGGATCGGTATGATCTAAAACGGCAGAATGTGTAGAAAGTCGAATGCCTTTTTCCTCCTTTTATTTTGATAGGCATGCAAGTGTGATCGCAAACATAAACACACACACACACAAACATTGATTTATGCATATTCGATATTGTATGTATGCGAGCATATCACTACACTGTATATGTCTTCTTGAAGAAAGGCAAGTGATGATTATGATCATCATTGCACTTGAGACAGTATTAAAATGATCATAGAAAATAAAATGCGGGTTTTTCACCGCACCCTCGCCCAAAGCGGATGGAGGTAAAACTTATAGAAGATGATTTAACTATGTATAGATTCCATAGCCTTTTTTTTTAGTGTGTGTGTAACATATTAAGAAAATATATTTTGTATCGCACATACATTTTCCATTTTTTCTGGCTATACGTACACATGTCGCAGTTTGGTTGTGTGTGTTTTTATTACATCCCGCCATCATGGCACTCGTCAGTACTAGCTGTATACCATCCACGACGTTCAACCAGCCAGGTATACCAGCAGAAAGAAAGGGATTTAATGGACCCGCACAGGCATATATCAGGTCCCACGTGATTGGTGCCCTCAACATAGAGATGAATGAACGTCACACATGGTCTTCACTAATTTATCACCAACCATTTCCCGTCGTTTCGAATACCAAGGGTTGATCTTGGCTACAATTTTCGGCTTTATAAAAGCAATGTTAAAAACCCAATTAACATGCTGCATTATAGCTTGCGTGTACCTGTACTTATTACAATATATAGGCTCCCTCAGCCATTAAATTATGATACATTGACACTGTGATGTTTTGCTATTGCACTTTATGCAGTACTTGTGTATACCACTTAGACAGCCATGCAGAAATGTAATGGTTAGCGTGTTTTCTTTTTTGTTTGTTTAAGAATATCAGTGTTCATGTACTGGAACACTTTGAACTCTTACCATTCTGTAATCTTATGATATTTATGCAATTGTATGAAATGAATTTCGAATCCTGGATACAGTGATCGCAATCTCCGGATACTGATGGTTTTTTTTTTTTGTTTCTTTGTTTGTTTGTTTTTTGTTTTTTGTTTTTTTGTGTTTTTTTTTGTTGTTTTTTAATAGTATAAACCTGCCCAGGACATCCGGGCCCTGTTTTATGAAGAGTTATAATTGGTTATAATGGTTGATTTCTATCATAAGTCAATGGCAGCCTGTGTGGTAAGGAAATTTACAATCGATTTTAGTATACCTTATGATAAAACGGGGCCCAGATCGTGAGATGCCAGTTACATCATAATGTTCATTCATTTATTCAGTCACATCAGGCTATTATGGCATAAATAATAAACTTCATCGGGTGTATCTAACACTGATTTACTGAAAAGTAAGATATTGTAACCACTTACCACCATGCATCTTCTGGAAGATTCTGTGGCGCCGTTTTATCGCAAGTAATGTACGAGATCAGTCCAGTGCCAGAAACTGTGTGACCGCAAGGGCGTATCTAGAGAGTCAGGGGTTCCCGGGTTACACCAAGCGCTTACCCCCTTTGATCACGTTGTCAAAATTCACGGATGCAATGTGTCAATGGTTTGAACAGTATACCATGTACAGGTAATTATCCCCTTTTCACAACCAGCTGGCGGTCCCGTTGAGTGCGCAGACAGCTTTCAATTCGCTAAGTACAATGTACTATAGCGGTGTGAATGTGTGTGTTTATGTGTGTTTGTGCGATAACTGCGTTGCGTGCAGCTTCTGATGTAACATACGCCACCTGAGTGCACTAGAGCGAGAAGCATGCGAGAAGACCGTGCGTTGATATACAAATGATGCACAGGATAGAGTGCGTTAGTGTAGGCGTAGTGCACTCGAGGGTATTTACAATTGTGAAACATGCACGAGGCGAAGCCGAGTGAAACTCCAGTGACAGCGTACTCGGACACCAAAATAGCATGCATGATTTTACCGCCACAAATCGAGCCGGACTGTTGCACTTGGTGCGACTCACCTTCTGTGTAAGGGAAGCATCAAAGGCCGTAACTTTTTTTTTTCGATTCCCCTTCATTTCTTAACATGAAGACACAGTTCCTTTCAAGTTCTATTCTCTCCCACCTGTTATCCCGATTGTGAATAACATCTTGTTTCGTATCTCTTACAGGGTGTACGTTAGTTATGTCTAAACAGATTTTTTTTTTCATTTTTTTTCATTTCAATTTATTTTCATATTTCTCACATATATCACAATAAAGTATATAAATAAGAAAATTATACAAAACATAATTCAGATGAGACTTCATCAGAATGTACAGAAGTTTGATTTGGTATAAACATGAGGTCTGTATGCATGCGAATTACACTGTGGTCATAATGCGAAAAGAAATATGATGGGGCCTGCGTAAAAGCATTAGCTTGTACAGCCGCAGGTCCCGTGAGTAATCAGATTAGGGGAAGTTTAAAGTACGGATGTTTTTTAAGACCAACTATATCTGGGGAAACCGATTAAAACAAACAAAACAAAAAATCCAATTAAATATATATCACTAAATAAAAATACAGAAAAACAGAAAGCTGAAAGGTCACATGTTGCAGCAGTGAGCAACAACTGCAGAGATTCAAGGGGTGTGTTGCAGAGTATAGAAAATGGCGTAACTGTATGTCATAAATACATAAGTAGAAGGTGGGATAATGAGATTTGTCGTGAATGTAAACAATACCGAAAGCTCAGGAGTAACATTCCAGCATGGGTCCTAAAACCAAGCATTCCGTGTGACCATAGTAACCGACAGCTGTCACGCGCGAGAGTTTCGATAACCGAGTGGAACAATAGGTGCATGAACTGCGCAATAGGCAGACTGTTCAAAAATAGTGTTCATGGTTAGGATCCCGCCGGACTAAGGTGGGATAGACAAGGGGTAACATGTAAAGAGTAACAAGAACTATACACTATGCATGCCGTACAATGTAGCTGCTAAGAAGATATTGCTTCAGTTTTCGTTTGAATGAGGTTACAGTGGTACAACTTACAAGTTCCATAGGGAGTTCGTTCCAATATTTGGGCCCAGCGAACATAATGGTTTTTTTCGCGAAAATTGTTCGGGTACGTGGAAGGTGATATGCGTAACGTTGACGAGTTGGATAATCATGAACTGTATAATTTCTTGTAAACATTTGGGAAAATACGTCTGGTAATTGGCCAGTTGAAAATTGAAACATAAACAGGCCGACGTTGTAATAAAATAACTCGGGAATTTTCAAAATTTTATTACTTACAAAAAGTTCGTTCGTGTGAGATAAATATCCAGTGTGGTTAACAATTCTAACAGCTCGTTTTTGTACAAGAAATAACGAATCGATAAGGTTTTTAGAAGCATTTCCCCACGCCAGAATCCCATAGTTGAGATAGGGAGATATCAAAGTTGAATATATGCTCTGTAGAATATTACTTGGAAAATAATAGCTAAGTTTGTTAAGAACCCCGGTATTTCTAGCAATAATTCTGCTTACATAATTAACATGGGTTCTCCAAGACAAATCACTATCGATATGAAGACCCAAAAATTTTGTATTGTTGACCTGTGACAGATCAATGTTGTTTATCTTGACAGAGAGAGGTAACACAGGTAGCGAATTACTGAATAACATATACTGAGTTTTATCAATGTTTAAGGATAATTTGTTCGCAAAAATCCAAGATTGGACAGAAACAAGTTCTTTATTTATTATGTTTATAAGCGCATCAGGATTTTGATGAGAGAAGAACAAATTTGTATCATCTGCAAAGCAAACGAAGGAGAGAATCTTAGAGGAGTTCTGGATATCATTAATATATAAAATAAAAAGAAGTGGGCCTAACAAGGAACCCTGTGGAACACCACAAGAAATCAGTTTTGGTTGGGAATCGTGACCGTGAATACTTACAAATTGTTTTCTATTCGTTAAATAATCAGTGAACCATTCTAGCGCCCTTCCCCGAATTCCGTAATGATTTAACTTATAAAGTAAAATGTCATGGTCTATTGTATCAAATGCCTTGGAGAAGTCAAGGAAAACACCGACAGTGTGAGAAACATCATCTATAGCATGAGCTATCTTATCAATAAACTTGAGTAATGCGTGAGTTGTACTATGTTTTTTCCGAAATCCAAATTGAGATTCAGTAAATATTTTTGCCTGAAGAAAAAAATTAAGGGTGCGTTTATACACAAGTCTTTCGAGTATCTTTGAAAAAGAAGTTAAAAGAGAAATGGGGCGATAATTATTGACACGGTCTTTTCGCCCTTTTTTAAAAATGGGAACAACTCTGGCTACTTTCATTTTTTGAGGAACTTTACCAGTAGACAAAGATTGATTGAAAATATAAGTAAGAGGCGAGATTATTTCATGAATCACATTTTTTACCAAGAAGTTTGTGATTCCATCATATCCCGAACTTTTTTTATTATTTAACTTATCTACAATCTTTATTATTTCATCTTCGACAATTGGGACAAAAAATAAAGATTCCATATTCCTACTACCCAGGAAAGAGTGAAATTCTCGCTGTGCTTCAGGAATTCTATCAGCCAGATTTGGCCCAATGTTTACAAAAAAATCATTAAAAACTTCAGCTATATCTATGGGGTCATCAATACGAACATCATCCTCTTGAATATAACTAGGCACGTTATTATCAGTATTACGTTTCAACGCTCGGTTTATCACCCTCCACGTACCCTTCACATCAAATTTACATTTGTCGAATTGATTCATAAAATACATCCGTTTGGCTGACCGTAATGCAGAAGTGAGGATATTACGATACTGAGTATATCTGGACTTGTTTGTAACTGTGGGTACTTTGCGATATTTATGATAAAGTTTATTTTTCTTATTGATTGATTTTAAAAGTGATTTTGTAACCCATGGCTGCCGGGGTACTTTTTTATGATTTGAGTTAGAGAATTTACGACAAGGGATAGCAATATTAAGCTGAGTTATCAAAATATCTATAAAAATATCAAAAGATAGATTTACGTCATTTTGATTATATACAATCGACCAATCAACGAGTTTCAACCTTTCTCTAAAACTATTCAGGTTCGAGTCTGACATAACACGAAAACCGGATTTTTTTTGCACACTGTCAGCAAGAGGGTGGATACTACCAATAAGTGCATACACAGGAAAATGATCAGAGATATCCGTAACAACAATACCAGATGAAATATCAGAAAATGACTTGTTAACAAATATATTATCTATTAAAGTAGAAGAGAGGTCGGTGATTCTTGTAGGTCTTCTTATGAGAGGAATAAAAGACTTAGACAACAGTTGATTAAGAAACTCTTGGCAATTATGATTATCATAATTTAAAAGATTTAAATTAAAATCACCCATAAGAAAACATAATTTATTCTTGAAATAGTTATTCGACAAAATACCGTGGATTAATTCACCGAATTCAGTAAAATTAGAGTTTGGTGGCCTATAAATTTCTCCAACATACATACATAAAAAAAAAAAACCGGTTTGAGATTTTTTTTTTACCTTGTTACGGCAAAATGTATACTTTCATAGTTAAATATTTAATCATCCATAACATTATCCGTGTACTATAGTAGTGTCTATATACGAAAATCTAAAGTGTAACGCATGTAGTATAATAATAGTCAATAAAATTTCCAACATTTTATTGTTAATAAGAAAAATAACCAATATTGTTCCTGCAAATTTTAGATCTGTTTTCCAACTTTGTTGCTTTATAACAAGAGCAGCCTTGAGCTCTTCAGATATTAAAGACAAGCACACACACAAACAACAAATCATTAATTCAAATCTATTATATCGAGTAATTGCCCTACCTATCTTTTCTCATTCATCCATTTACTGGTTTCTGGTTTACTGTCGCGCGTTTCTCTTAGAAAGCAAAACATGAAATACAATGAAATAATCAATATAAAAGTATCGAAATCATTCTGATTTACTGGAATCATTGTAATCGGAATTGTATGTTTTTGTATAATCTTTCAATTTTTGAGCGCATATAGGGACATAATGCACTATAATGTGTTATGAGCTTATAAGCACTGTTAGTTATCATTATTATTATTATGATTTTGTTCTAATAGTTCGATCATGTAAAATATTTTACATGCCATATCATATAGTATTTTTATGGGAGATCATGGTTAATGACAAATGACAAATGATAAGAACTTGAAAAACGGATACAATTTCAGATTGTGTTTAACCTGTGTGTGACAGTTCGGAATGCAGTATTATTTTTCAGGTGAGAAATATGAAGACATATTAGAGGGTTCATTATAAGAAATGGGAAATTATCATTTAAAAAGTAATGGATAAAGAGCAAAAAGCATAACCATGTAGGCTTATACTTACTGGAAATGCAATTGAAACTGAAAAAAAAACCTATGGAAGTTACCAAAAGTTGTCATGTACATCTTTACGCAACATTGTATAACAGGACTGGCATCAGAAATATGGCCAGGTAAAAACAACAACAGCAGGACAATGACACATAACAGACGGACAGCGGCCTATCCTTTATAGTACGGCAGATAGGTGAAAGAATTGTGGGTTTGGTGAAACAAGCATGAAATTTGGCATGCGTGTAGACTATGCCCCAGTGGTGATTTTTAGATATAGGGCCATCGCAGATTCGGCCTGTGACAAAAATGGCGACCATTTTCCAAAATGGCCGCCATCGTATATATTAAAGTCATTGATATTGGAGGTTAGATCAATTCTTGGGATGAAAAAAATCTTTTTCCATTATGTTATAAACCACACATCAGTAGTTTTACTGTTCAGATAACATCTCAAATTCGATCTGTTTGAAAATGGTGGCCATTTTTCAAAATGGCCGCCATTTCTCGTTAGAAATTGTTGACATTTCAGTGTAAGTGAGATCAATTCTAGGGGTAAAAATCTTTTTTCATGCATTAAGAATCACCCTTCGGTAGTTTTACGTTCCACAAAACATCTCAGATTCGACCTGTGACGAAAAATGTCGGCCATTTTCCAAAATGGCCGCCATGGCTTATATGAAAGTGGTTGATATTGTAAGTTAGATTAATTCTTTGGGTGGAAATCTTTTTCCATTATGTTACAAACCACACACCAGTAGTCCTACTATCCTGATAACCCCTGAAATTCAACCTTTTTCAAAATGGCGGCCATTTTTTCAAGATGGCCGCCATTGCTCATTAGAAATCATTGACATTGTAGGTGAGATCAATTCTAGGGGTGAAAATCTTTTCTCATGCATTGAAAATCACCTTTAGTAGTTCTACTGTCCACACAATATTTCAGATTCGACCTGTGACAAAAATGGCAGCCATTTTCCAAAATGGCCGCCATCTCTTATATGAAAGTCATTGATATTGTAGGTTTGATCAATTCTTGGGATGGATTTTTTTCCATTATGTTATAAACCACACATCAGTAGTTCTACTGTTAAGGTAACATCTCAAATTTGACTTGTTTCAAAATGGCGGCCATATATCAAGATGGCCGCCATTTCTCGTTAGAAATTGTTGACATTTCGGTGTAAGTGAGATCAATTCTAGGGATGAAAATCTTTTTTCATACATGAAGAATCACCCTTCAGTAGTTTTACTGTCCACACAACATGATCTCAAATTCGACCTGTGACAAAAATGGTGGCCATTTTCCAAAATGGCCGCTATCGCTTGTACATGAAAGTCGTTGATATTGTAGGTTAGATCAATTTTTGGGGTGGAAATCTTTTTCCATTATGTTATAAACCGCACATCAGTAGTCCTACTATCCTGATAACCCCTGAAATTCAACCTCTTTCAAAAGCAAATGTATTGCGTTTAAAGTTGGTTCTAATGGATGGCAGTTGTAAGAAGAAGACTGCCGAGTGTAGTTATTGTGCACTTTTTCATTTATAACAAAAAGTGACGAAATAACCTGTGGAAATTCAGAATCCTTCGTTCTGTACATAATGGACCTTAGATTTATAGAATGTATATCATGTACTTTTAGAAATTTATTTTCATAGAAAAGCTCAATAGCGTTAGAACGTGATGTTGCACCAGAAAAATAATTCTCACTGCGCGTTTTTGGAATAATAATAATTCATCCAAGTAAAGTTTTACTGAGTTTCTCCTGGCAAGAACACCATAATTGAGATAGTGTAGTACAAGGGTTGAGTATACAGTAGTATACGCACTATATTCTTTGGAAATATAGATTTTATATTATTGACAACGCCAACATTTCTGGAAAAAAATTTACCAAAGTAGCATATAATATATGAATTCTCAAATTCAATTTGTCATCTATGTGTAGGCCTAAAATTTTTGTATTCGTGACTTTGTCTATTTGCACATTATCAAAGAGTATAATAATGGCCTGGCGAGGATGATAATGGACGGTTAAATAGCACATACAGTAGTTGGTTTTCAAGAAATTTAAAAATAACCTGTTTGCACTGGCGTATCTACGGAAAACTGCGCCTGGGGCAAGCGCGAAAATCGCGCCACTATAATTTCTGAAAAAGTTAGAGTTCAACTCCAACCCCATCCCGGTAGGGACTTCAGAAAAGTTCACATGATATGCTTTCTCAAGCACTTAAAAGGGGTCTTTTGAGGGTAGTTTAAAGGACAAGTTCACCTTCATAAACATAAGGATTGAGAGAATGTAGCAATATTAGTAGAACACATCATTGAAAGTTTGAGGAAAATCAGACAATCCGTTCAAAAGTTATGAATTTTTGAAGTTTTTGTGCAGTACCCGATGGATGAGAAGACTACTGCAGTGTATGAATAACTTAGATGTCACATGCGTACAACAATATAAGGAAAATAT
This sequence comes from Diadema antillarum, assembly GCF_040938485.1. Lineage (NCBI taxonomy): Eukaryota > Metazoa > Echinodermata > Echinoidea > Diadematoida > Diadematidae > Diadema > Diadema antillarum. The sequence goes on along the minus strand of NW_027271035.1, from coordinate 1,062,614 downwards.
AAAGAGAATTTCACAAAATTCCATCTTTTGAAAAAAGTACACATTCCCCTGACTCGTTACCGACAAATGTTATGGGTAATATTATTCCCCCTGCCTTTAGAAAGAGGCAAGTCAAGTGCACTTTTATTATGCCAAAAAAAGTGAAAATATGTTGAATTTTCTTTTACGTTTTCTTTATACTGTTGTACGCATATGACTCACAAGCTGTAGTAGTCTCCTCATCCAGCGGTTCCAACACAAAAATTCATAACTTTTGCATCGATTGTGCAATTTTCCTCAAACTTTCACTGATGTGTTCTACTAATATTGTTGCATTTTCTCAATCCTTATGTTTATGAAGGTGAACTTGTCCTTTAAATGTAATAAATTCAGATAAATTTTTAAAAATATTTTTTGGCATCATCATCATGTTTTAATCTCCTCTTTTTCTCCTTTTTTTGGATAAATTCTAGCGAGAGAGCGCTGCGAGCGAGCCGAAAATTTGAGTATTTCAGCTTACAAAACAGGAAATTCTTATCATTTTTTGGCTTATTAACTCTTACATTTCTAATCAACATATATATTGATGGCCCTATTAAGATAACGATTTATACCAACAAACTGAGGAATTTAAAAAAATACTCCAAATTAGTAAGCACGATTGAGCCGAAATTTGCATATTTCCGCGCCATAAAGTTTTGTTAATATTTTTTTTTATATAAAGTTTGGCAGTGAGCGCAGCGAGCGAGCAAAACATTTTTATATTTCAGCTTACAAATCATGGAATTCTTGTCATATTTTACTTATTAAATCTGAAAATTCCAATCAAGATAAAGTGACGACCTTGTAGATAACGATTTATACCAACAAACTGAGTACTTGAACAAAAAAAGAAAAAGATATGTGCTAGTGAGCCGAAATTTGTATAATGCCGCGTCATCATTATGTTTTGTTCTTATCTTGTTTGATTTTTTTTCGCCCCCTCCCCCCTCCCCATATGTTCGACACCTTTGGCGCTCTCGTTTGATCCAATGGGCAATCGCTTCAGAATGAAGGAATTAATTTGCAGCCGGTGCTCCGTGTAACATGTTGCCTTCTAACGATGGCATGTGTGAACAAATTGCTAGTATACATTGTCATTTTGTCCGCGTCATCATAATGTTTTGATCTTATCTTCTTTTTTATATACATGTGTATATAAATTTTGGCGAGCGAGCCGAAATTTCAGCTTACAAAACATGGAATTCTTGTGTGAACACATTGTCATTGTTTGTTTTTGTGGTTGATTTGGTTTTCTCCCTCCCCCATTCTCCCTGCCCCCCCCCCCCCCCCGGTCCGGTAAAGCTTCTTTTTTTTCTTCTTCTTCTTTTTTTTTTCCTTCGTTTTTTTCATTTTCGGCGCCCTCAAGTAGTGGCGCCTGGGGTACGTGTCCCCCTTGCCCCCCCCCCCCATTATATGCCACTGCCTGTTTGCATGGATCCATGCCGATTTCAGTTCCGAATTTATAATATTTGGTAGTTGGTGTGGATTTTTGCGAGAGAAGAAAATACTAGAATCGTCGGCAAATGATATGAAAGAAAGAAGTATGGGAGGAAATTCGGGAAAATTGTTCATGTACATAATAAAAAGTAGGGGACCAAGCAGCAACCCATGTGGAACATCACAAGAAATGGATCGCAATATATATAGACTCCGCATCATTTAAAGAAACAAATTGTTTCCTATTAGTTAGGTAACTTTTAAACTATTCCAGGGCCTTTCTTCTGATTCCATAATTGGATAGTTTGTACAATAAAATAGTATAAAAATATACCTACAGTATGTAACTTCTTCTCAATTGCCGAGGCAACATTATCTATAGAATATAGCATCGCATGTGATATTTTATGAAAGCCAAATTGTAAATTAGTTAATATTTCACATGACTTAAAAAATTTGCTCAAACGAACATAAATATGCTTTTCAACTGATTTTCAAATGAAATGAAAATTATAAAAGAGCTTTTCGAGGATTCTGGAAAAGGTTGTGAGTAAAGAAGTAGTGCGGTTTATAATTACGTACTTCTTGAAATTCTCCTTTCTTGGAGATAGGTACTACTTTTGCAATTTTCATATTTTGTCGTACGTAACCGTTTAAAATACATATTGAATACATGAGTGAAAGGTTTCACAAAAAATGATCCTTGGGATGTGTTTATCTTGAGGTTACTGACAATATCAATTACCTCCTCTTCCACATGACTGGAAATAATGATAAAAAAAACGTTTCAGAATTTGGACTTTCTAAAAAGTCAAAGGATTTCTTTGCGCTGTTTGGAACATTTTCTGACAACCTTTTGAATACATTCACAAAGTATTCATTAAATGATTCGCTATTTGTCTCCAGTTTGGTGACCATTAATCATAAGTTTTGTGGCTTCTGTGAGTTTTGATTTTGTTTCATGTAATTCAATAATTGTCTTATAACTTTCCAAGTTCCTTTCATGTCATTAGATGTAGCTTTGAATTGGTTACAAAGCACTACGCATAGTGGTAGTAAGAATATTCTTATATCAAGTATACTTTTGCTTTGATTCTGGTGTTTTTTATACTTATATTTGTAAAAAAGCCTATTTTTTCGTATTTATAAAATTCACTAAAGAACATGCAATTCAAGGCATGCGAGGAGTTTTCTTAGACTTACGGGATATCTTTTCTAGCACAGGGAAATTTTCATTGAATAACAAAGTTATTATCTGCCTTAAATTATCAAAAGATTGGTTCACATCAGTTTCACTCAAAACAGAGGTCCATTCTTCAGCAGTAAGTCGTCCTAAAATTTCTGTTCATTCTCAGGGCTGCAACTTTATATATATTCTTTGCAAAATTCATACCGTTCAATCTTTAGAGATAAACTAAAAAATATAGGAAAGTGATCTGAAATGTCACTTACTAGGATCCCTGTTGGAATCGGCTGTAGATTTGTAAAGAATATGTATATATAGAATGAGGTGGTATCAGTGATTCTGGTTGGCTTATCAATGAGTGGGAACAAAGAAAATGAGATTAGAGTTTTCAAGAAAGTGTTCACATAAATGACATCATACAAACAAAGCAAATGAGATAAAGAGTATTCAAGAAAATATTTACACAAATATTTTCTCCAAAATTGTAGGAGGTTTACGTTAAAATCCCCATTAGAAACAATGTTTTGTTATTCAATTAAGGGCTCGAGAGAATATCCTGTAATTCATTAAGACAGACTTCAGAACAACTCTGTGGCGGTCTATGTATAATTCCAATTACAATATTTTTGTGGCCGGGAATAACCAATTCAGCGTATAGAGTCTCCAAAGCTTAACTCATAACAGTAAGTTCTGATTTAAGCTTGTATTCAAAATTAGAGAAGATACACATATTCATTTTTAAAGCCCCATGAGCACTGAGAAGTGGACCCGTGCGCTATACAAGTAGCCACCTGGTGCCCGTTGCATAAAACTTACCATTGAAATTCAATGGTAACTACCGTCAAAATTAGGTGTCACAGCCAATCAGCATCAAGGATGATAAAATTTACCGCTAATTTGAAGACTTACCGCTAGAAAGGAGCGGTATATTAAGTCCAGCAGTAAGGGTTTTATGCAACAGGGCCCTGCCCTATTCCATGTGTATTCAGGCTACTTAATTTGTAATTGGACTATGATAGCCAGGAAGAGCAAACATGCCGTTGCAATAAAATTGTGAGAGGTCCATGTCTCAGTAAGTCCGACAACATATTTTTTTTTTGTTTATGTTATTTAAGAGTAAATTCAACTGATCAAAATTTTTGAATATTTAAGTGAAAATCATCATTCGCATTTTGGTGGTCAATTTCCACTTCCAAATGTGCACGTATGCCTAAGAAATGTGTGGAATAATGCTGTAATAACAAGATATGCGATGGTTAACAACGAAAATGCGAAATAATAACCAAAAGGGTTCGCCAGAATCACAGTCTCAGAACTTATCCGTTCGGGGTCAGGCTAAACTCGAGCAGTTTGACGGGGGCAAAAGTTAATGAACATATTATTATAATGAAAGTTTGAAATTTACATCCTTACCTTATTTCTTAGAGTTTTGTTTCTAACTCGTCAAGAAAGACAACGCTATATTGTTCATTTCAAGGATTTATTCTTTTTTGACTGCTTGATTACAGAATAACAATGGAAGGCTTGCACTTTACCTATCGCCTTCCTTGAATGTTTCTTGTTTGTAATTCTATGTTAGCGCAAGGAGACACTTGTCAGTACATTATGTTATATGGTATTTTGTGCGTTTTCTTATTGTTTGCTTTTATTGAATGAAAATGAGAATTAGAATATGAGGTGATGATGTCATGATGATGTTAAAGGCGTTATTTGCCTTTTGCAGATGAACCCCCCCCCCCCCCCAGATTGAGTGTTTCAAAGTAGTTCTAAAATGTGAGTTATGGTTTAGTAGGAAAATTGTATCTCCTTGTATTTTAGGCTTTATTACCATTTTTTTATTTTGTGATACAACTCACCTACACATATTTACACAATGTGATATCTTGAACACTTTTAAATCACTGCTCTCAATGGCAAACAGTACCTCTAGTGAACATAAAAAGAAAGTTTGAAATTTGTGTCCTAACCTTATTTCTTAGAGTTTTGTTTCCAACTCTTCTACAACTCGTCAAGAAATACAATGCTACTGTTCATTTCAAGGCAATTATTTTTTTTTCAAGGCTGCATTCATCGCAGAATATTGTACAATGCAAGGCTTGCACTTTACCCCTCGTCTTCCTTGATCATCTTCTTGGCTGTATTTTCATGCTATAGGACAATGAAACATTTATCAACATCATGTTTGCTTTTATCGTTCATCAGAGTGATTTAGAACGAATTATGAGGTGATTATAATCATGATGTTAATCGATTCATGCGCAAACAGCTGTGGTAATTTTATATTTTGAAACAAAATCAAAAGAACAGATTATAACATCGGAGTCAAATAGCTGAAATGATAAAAGAGTTATGGTGAATTATTATTTAAGTTCGTTATTCCGAAGATTAGTGTTTTCCGAAGGTTCGTCATTTCGACGATTCCTTAATCCAAATATTCATAATTAAAAAAGTTTGTCGTTCCGAATGTGGAAAAACAAAGGTTCGTTATTCCAAAGGTTGGTTACAGAATAATTCGAAAACGAAATAAAATTCGTAATCCCGAAGGTTCGTTATCAAGATGCACCTTTTATTTATTCTCTGATTAACGAACCTCAACTTACAGGCGTTAAGGTCGTATGCTGAACGCCTGTTGTATGATACATAGCATACACTATATCATTTTTAAGCGTAGATTCATAAATTTTGGAGTGGTGATATCGTAATCCATCTTGAAGGACCGCATAACATATACTTTGAGCCGGAAAGGTGGAGGGGAGGAGACGAAGGCCTTGAAATTTTCAGCACGGAAGTGAACAAGATTGTTCTACATGTACTTATTATATGAAACATGAAAGACTCTGAATACGTATTTCATATATTGATTTAGAGATCAAACAGAAATGTGATGTATAATATACGAGTGGATAATGTGTGTTTATGGGACCAGGGAGGTCTCCCTGATGGGACCGACACCGAAGTTACTTTATATTGGATGTAGATGGCGCTATTGAATTTCTCATTGAACACAACATTGCGTTGATACTAACTTGTCACTCACTCACTTCGAGTGACGAGTTTTGGTCATCCCTCAACTTTATTGGAAATAATAATATACATATAGACTGCTTTTATGACATCAACGTCCTATTCTTCCTTGTTAAGATGACAAGATAGCTGTCGTGTAATATAACAGCCACACATCCACGCGCTAACTCGTACACCGGGCGCGATGTTACATAGAATACACCGCATCAACAGGCCAAAGAGATTCTCTATACTTTGCAATATGCATGCCTTTCTGGAAGTGTTACATAATGTACTAACATAATTTCACACGTAGTCAATGATTACAACGATTCCATCTACAGCTACCAAACACTTGGTACAAGGTTGACATAAGCATGAAAAAGAAAATACCATCGCACCATTTCCTCCTTTCCTTTTTGACTGTAGGCCTACTAGTACGTTTATTATACGGTGTGTTAAAAGTAAGCACTGTCTGTTGTTGATCATCAGTCTGTTTGGGCTCCATGCACCTGGAATGGCAAGCATTACTTATAAGGGTGATCGTCTGTTGTTGTTGGTTTGTTTTTTTATCCCTCTCGTATTATACTTTTGATAGTACAGTAATTGCTTGGACATTATGAGGGACAGTGTTGCCAGTGGTGACTGGTATTAAAGAGTTGAAATTCATATTTTGATACATTATAGGCATCTTCATACTCTTTCTGTTTTGCACACATGCATACAGCTATCATTGGAGTATGGAAACATACCGAGATCAAATCAAAGCAAATCAGAAATTCGTTTTGCCTGATTAATATGTGGATGTCCCCATCTTACCAGTCCTCTTTCGCGGGGTCATCTTCCCACGAGCTCGACACCCACGAATCATACGGCCCAAGTCAAACAGACACACATTTTTTTTCCTACATAATTATAGCTGGTCACTAAATAAAGCAAACCAGCTATACGCCAATGAGCTCGACACTAACAGGCAAATAAAATGTTATTCGACACTATATTCATAAGAAAAAGAGGTCTATAAGAACTCGACGCTATATGCGTACAGTAAGTCCCCGTATAGCGATGTAATGTTGAGCTCGTGGGCCTATTTTAGTTGGTACTTTATATAGCTTGTGGGATCGTGGACTCGTGGGTGTCGGGCTTGTTATTTCGCGTGGTGATTTGCACTGATCAGTCAGCGGAAGGTCACGGTGATGAATTCCCTCATGTTTTCTATCATATAGCCGGTATAGGGTGATTTTCGTAGGGGCCGAAGGTGGTATCAAAAGATTTTAGAGCCTATGGCCGAATAATGTTACCGGCTGGTTAGATTTCGTGACTTATTCTGATAGTGTCATTTTGAAGGTTCTGTACGCTCCATAATTATAACAGGGCCCTATTCTTTTCATTTTCGGATTAACGAACCTTCGGAATAACGCTACAAAATGAAAACAATATCAATGTTCAGGGATTGAGAATTCGTGTTTCACGAACATCGAAGTATAGGGATTCTGTGTGTTTCGGATTAAATCCGAATACAAATACAAATAAAACATTTACTAGGCTACAAATAATTTTTACTAAAAATGGATATGAGATACGACCTATGATATACAAAATCAATTAGCACTGTATACTGAAGAAATATTTTGAATGGCAATACAGTGCAGGCTGCAGTGACTTTCATAACTGCATGTACCGAAACTAATTACTAGTAGTTGTTGAAAAAGGAAGATTATACACCCCAATATTTTCCTCATCAAGCACGGGATGGGTGGGGGGGGGGGGGGGGGAGCGTTGACCCTTGACCCAATCATTGCACCACAAACGCCGCCTCCGCGTAGACACATGTCATATCAAGATACAATATTTCTCTTATGCCCTTTCACTACATAAAAAAAAAAATGAACAAACAAAATTGAAACGAAAAAAAAAAGATATTGTCTAGGTCTATATATACTCGGTTATGTATCCAGTGCATGTTATTCTATGTAGGCCTAATGTCATTCATGACTTTGTCTGAAAAGTGTATAATAAGATAAAACAAACATGATTTAAACACAAAAAGACTCGGGTAAAATAATAGGAAACATATAATATTTAGTACTTTCTCTTGGTAGCAGTGTACGGGATGTTAGACGTCCCCCGGGAAATTATGCTTGTTTATTAACAATAGTATATATGCGACCTATAGTCTTTTTGAGAAAGCTTGCTGAATTTTACAAAATGAGATCTAAAAATGACACTAAGTAAGGATGCATGTGTGACTCGAGGAGCTATCTTTTTCACACCAACAGGTATAAGTTATTATCAAATGATGGTGGTGACATATTTGCTCCTATTTTCTCCAAGGACTTATACGGCAATAGGGTTATGGTTGTGATAGAGCTTTAGGTTTACCGTTTAGTTTGATGTGGGGATTAGGATTAGGGCTTGGGTTATGTTTGTGGGTATGCTTGGCTTAGCGTACAGAGATTTCATTGGAGCAAATGTCGGTAACTTCATCCGTTGTTTTATAGAGTGATATTGAACCAACATCCATTCACTAAATATTACCAGTGGTACCTTGTTGAATCCATTATTCTTTCTTCTTCTTTTTTTTTTTTTGTCCTAAGTATATACACAGGCTCATATGAATAGGCCTATACAGAATGGATGATGATCTCAACACATCGACCATGATCAAGACCTTAGGTCAAATTGTTGCGCCTTGACCTCGGTCAGATCGGAACGTCTCTGACTTTTATTGTACGAAGAAGTCACATGGTCATGATCAGTGGTCTCAAAATCCAGACTCCCTTTTTAAAGGGGCTGCAACCTGTTAGTTTCCATTAGGCCTACGCCTCATCAGTGAAAGTTTTGTGGATCAAAAGGATATTTATTTTTTGTTTCGTAAGAGAAACAACAAACGAAAATAACACATGTATTATTGGGTATGGAATATATGCCAGATAGAAATATATACCGGTAGTTTTCTTTTTCTGTTGTGAACATCACTGGCCGTCGGCAATCACCACTGATCACTGATGTCTTATTATACAGTACTCTGTATAGGCCTACTTAGTAATCTTTTTTCAGCTTCCCTCTGTCGTCGCACTTAGAATGGAATTATATACAATGCTAGGAGGAGCCTACTACTAGCATTAAGTAGGCCTACTTTTTTGCTTTATAGTACGATACAGTACTGTTATAGTCACATAGTATTTGTACAACCCATATCTACTACTCAGTACTTGAGAAAGTTGAACACGAATAGTGGTAATTAATCGCCAGATGTTTTACGGACACCATAGATAAGTTGTGTTTCCATTCCCACCAGTGCAGTAGTGGACGCGCACAGCTGGCGTAGTTCTTATCCGCACACCCGTCGCCACGATATACTAGTACCCGCCGAGTACCTGCCCGTAGCCGCCAGCAAGCTGTACGTTTCGATACACATACTAGTGGGGTGGCTTAGTGACAAATATACTGATAATCGTGACACGCCGGACAAAAGTGTCATTTTTTCCTCAGACATTTGTATATATATGAGGATCAAAATTAGGGGGTGCTCCAAGAAATCCGCTAACAGAAAAAATGAGAAAATGCCCTTAATTTGTACATAACAATAATGTCTGAATTCAAAGACTATACACAGGGCATTCGCCAGGTTTCTGTACAATGCAATGCAATGTACATGGTTGCTAGTCTTAAAATTCAGACCCATAATTCGACATATTATGTGCATGTTACCAATAATACACCATTTTTACTGGTGTTCCTATGGTAGCAGGTGGTTAGTCTGTGTTGCAGACCTGAGGGAGGTGTGTTGGAATAGTCCAGTTTTCTTAAGCACCTTTTCATTAAATAATTTGATATAATTTCTGGTAAAGGATTTTTTTTTAGTACTGTCTACCTCCTGTAGAGAAATGGCAAAGAGTGACATGTGACTCTGGCTCAGATACTTTAAATCTTGGGCAATGACTTAGCCAGGTGTAGGACTATGTCACAGCTCATTTTTTTCTCCCAGAACTACTAGTTTACCAGTAGAAGAGCTGCATATTCCATTGAGAACTTAAGGTTTTGGGTATTACCCTACATATTTCCTAACAAACTTAACCTGTTTCCTCCAAGATTGTGTGAATTCCATAGGTTTAGCGCAGGGATTACCTGGTTCCCGTAAGCAATTTTTATAGTCCGCACTTCCCCTCTCTATATGTTTCTTATTTCTTATGGGGGTTATTCAAATGTTTAAAAAGGTTAAAAGTTTGTTTTCATAGATGAAGTTGAATTTAGACAATTTGAATATTCTTAAAAATATATTGATATTTGTAATTTCACTCATAAAGACTTAAAGCGGTTTGAATATTTTTGGTCTGATAGCTATGTATAGACATGTTATTAAATAGTAAAAGCAATGTTTGATTGGTTCACATTATCCAAAGAGGGTGGGATGTAGTTGGCTGGTGAACAAAGTCTATGGGGGAGTTTAAAAAGTTGATAGAAATAAAACAAAATCGGCATAGAGCAGAATCTAAATCACAATACAATATGACAAATTTCCCGACCCCAAAGGCGGTTGATTCTATGATGCTTTATGTCAAAATACATTCCACCCAAAATACATGTGATTGACAGGAGGAAAAAGTATAGTACATTAAAAACAATATAGTTCAACTGACCCCATTAGTCCAGCAGCATAATGAAATGATTGTTAAGTTTTATCGCCTTGTCAATTGAAGATGATGTTACATAATGACAATTATCAAAGTTAGCTAGATCTACTAGTATATCAAGAAACCAAAAAGAAGGGGTGGGGTGGGGAGAGAAGAATGAAGTAAGTTATTAGTATCTGTAGTTTTGGTTTTCAGTACAGCTGTATATTCATTTTAATTTCCTTAATTTCCGTTAGGTCATCATGGATTGGAGCATTTGTGTACTAGTAATCTGCCAGGAACAAACACAAGAAAAACTTAAAGGTCCTATATATACACTTTTGGGAGAGTGACTTGAAAAAAATGTTCAGGATATCACATTTTATGCATAATATGTGTAGGTCTGGGGCATTTCATGAAGCATTTTGTCTGACAAGTTGTCGGACAAATTTGCTCTCTGCCAATCAGATGCAAGGATTCCTGTAGTTTGTAACAGTTTGTCAGAAAAATATTTGACCAAACTGCTTCATGAAATGCCCCCCCCCCCCTGTTGTATCACAAGACATCCTACCATATACAGTTTTTGCAATCAAAGCAAACATATAAAGAGATATCAGTATTTTTCTCATTAAAGCATAAATGCGGACGGTTTAGTCTGGAAACATGTTATCATAGAAATATTGTTCACATTTTGTGTTATTGACAATACTTAACATTGATTATACAGATTCATTTTTACAGAGGTTCTTTCTATCCGTAACTCACACTTAAGAATAATTTTCAAGCACTAATTTTGGGGTTTTGCCTTTAATTATCCACAAAAAGGAGGACTCAATGCATAAAAGGTGTATGCTTTATTTTGGGAAAATGTTGAGGAGATCAGGAAAATTATATATATTGAATTAGATTTTGGACCTGAAGGAGCAGGTGAAGCATTTTTAAGAAACAATGCCTTGTGGCATCGTTCTTATCATCAAAAATTGATAATGACAAACTCAAATGAAAATTGGAGGGGGGAAGAAAAGACGAACATATTGACATGAGACAGCTTGGTAAAGATTAAACGCTAAAATAGACAATGCAGCCTCTTTTCTCAGTTCATACTTATCCAGAGTGTGTGCTTTCTTTCCAGTACCGGTATTATTATTTAGATAGGTTAGGGGAATCCCTTTGAATTGTGTGATACATCATTTTAAAGCTTACAGTCTGCTCTTTTGAGGACAAGTCCACCTTCATGCACACATGGATTCAGTGAATACAACAATATTAGTAGGACACATCACAGAAAGCTTGGAAAAATCGTACAATCCGTTCAAAAGTTATGATTTTTAAGGTATCTGCACAGTCGCGGCGGGATGAAAAGACTACCACAGTGCATGATGTCACATGCGCACATTCTAAGGAAAATAAAATGAGAATTTCACAAAACCATACTTTTTGAATAAAGTTCACATAGTTTCTTTGACTTGCTACTGACGTATGTCAAGGGTAATATTATTCCCCCTGCCTTCTGAAAGAGAAGTTGAGTATCCTTTTGTAAGCGAAAATAATTTATGTTGAATTGTCTTTATTCATTCTTTATATCATTGTACACATGTGACATTACAAGGTATAGTAGTCTTCTCATCCAGCCTCGACTGCATGAGCAGAAACTTCAAAAATTCATAACTTTAGAACGGATTGTCCAATTTTCCTCAAACTCTCACTGATGTGTTCTACTATTGTTGCTGCATTCACTCAACCCACATGCTATAAAGGTGACAAATCTTTGTCTGGCGACTTTTTTGTTGATCAATTATACCAACCCTGATGGAAATCTCTTCAAATTCATAAGTTCTGAAGTCTCCTTTAAGTTTAACCAAAATCTATATATGTAGTTGCCATGGCAACATACCACTTAACACTAATGAAAAGTATTTCAAACCTGTATACATCCCGTCGATCAGTTGTACCTATTCAAATGGAATCTCTTCCAAACTGGAAAATAGCCTCCTGTAACTAACTTCAATTAAAAACCCTAGTTTTGGGTTGCCATGGCAACGCACAAATCAACAATTATATTTGACCCCTGGTTTATACTCTTAGTACCTTCTATACAACATTCATATCAAATTTTGTGAAAATTGAATCTTCCTACCTGGAGAAATAAACAAAAACATGATTTTTAGAAAAAGTTCATTGACCTTTGACCTTTGACCTTTGGAAAATTCACTCCAAATTCAATCAAAATATTTTACTTGTTCTCAATATTCTTCCTGCCAAGTTTTATCCAGATTTGATATTCCTGACCTGAGAAATAGCCAAAAAACCTGTTTCACAAATAAAGGTCATTGACCTTTGACCTCTGACCTCCTTCCCAGCATCAATTTTCTTGGAGCACCCTATTTTTTGAGAAGGTACATCATGAAGTACCTTTGGTGAAAAAATCATGCTTTTGTCCGCCGTGTCACGATAATTTCACTAAGCCACCCCACTATACGAGATCGAGCTAGAGACGGACGTTTTATACACTGGCGTTATGGCAAAGGCGATTACTGTATATCAGGCACAGCTACTTCTGTGGGTGGGTCTCAAAAACTGCGCAGTTACTCCCCTACGCTACAGAGAAATGTAAAATCCCGTTATTCCACCACAGAGTAATATCTTTCTCTTCGCATCGCCAAGGACTTTCAGGACATTTCCTTGCACTGTATTTGCTTCCGCCGTCATTCTGTCATGTAACGTTAGATGCTCTACTAACGTAGCTGCAGCTGACATTACGGTGAGTTTTTACATCGTACGTGGGATAGGGTCTAGGGCGACAACTATTGTTTGTGTTGTGATTCATCGTGAATGTATGGTAGTTGCCCTTCTTTTATTCAGCCTTATAACAATAGTGCCACTGTTGTAGTTTCTCTCATGCACGGTTTTCCAAGTCTGTGATCTACAGAGCACCCGTCGGATCCAGTTTCTAGCTGTCAATCTTATCATCGTGATTACGATGATGTCTAACGTTAGATCTTCGACCAAAAATAATTTTCCTAGTTAGCTGAGCTGTGTAACGTTCGTTAGACTCTTTGCTGACGCCTTGGCTTCATACGTTCAACTCGTCATCACTTCTGCTAGTTAAACTGCAGAAGATTGTTCGTGGGGTTATTGGACAGGCAAGGCTGGCCTCTCCTACACTACAGTTTACAGTAAATTTTGACTGACGTGCAAGAAGAATTTTGTGAGTGATGGTAAGGTTTTCATTATGCCTTTCATTATTTCCATTCTCATCTAACCGAATCTGAAATGTATAATGACTGAACTGCTGAATAATAATGACTGTATGATTGTGGTAGAGCATATCAATAAAACCATAACACACTTCACACATCAACTGATCGAGTACAATCCAAATGTGTGTTAGGCCAAGCTAGGAAGCATTTGCATATGGCCACGGGTGTAACTAGAAGAATTCACACTTACTGTATAAAGTCAAACTTTGTGTCTGTCATATGTGCTTAAAAATGAAGTTCTATTGCCTGAAATATGAATGAATGACAAGCATGGCTTAATCAGGAACTTCTAAAGAAATCAGGAAATTTGCGCACTCACACACGCACATGGCATGCCCTGGATGGCTGCAAGCAGATCAAGTGCCAAGAGTGTTTAATACCTAGTTGTATTTTCCATTTGTTGGGAGTAAGAAATTAAGCTAACTTATATTTCCTTTGTCTGTTTGTATGCATTTTGGTTTATCTTCTCAGATTATGAATGAGGATTCACCTTGCATATAAGTCATCGTAGTCGGCAGCTTGTAGTGGCATTGATTTCATATTTCCATCGTGCGTGAAAAGGAAATATGTGAGGTGAGGTGGTAAAGTCTGCTCCTGTGTGGAAAGGTAGCTCCTTCTAACCAGATGGTCATCACAATTTGAGTGTAATCATGTTGGACTTTGACGAACTCGAGGCCGATGGTGGAGGTGGTGGTGGTGGTGGCGCAAACAATGATGTCATGATTCACCGAGCGGACAGTTTCTATGGCAACCATGCACTTCGCACCATGGATGATCTCAGACAAGTTGGAAAACTGTGTGACGTTGTGTTAGATGTTGAAGGTAAGCATTTGTCTCCTGCATATTGATAGACTGTTATAGCAGGGCTGCACACTAACTCATTTTTTTTTTCTACTGGTCCAACCTGTCTGTCGGACCAGTAGGAACCCATTTTATGCACTTTTTATTGGTCCATTCCTCAAGAAGTTCCTGGTCCAACAGTGATTTTTACTTGTCCTGGACAGTCGGACCAGCGTGTGTGCAGCGTTGGTTAAATTAGTAGACCTTGTTTTCCAACACTCACTGTAAATCATTCTCAACATACTGGTAATTTTTTTTTTTTTTAAAGGGGGATGGCATCATATGTCGCAAACATGTACCAGTAAGTCAAGTTGTGTCCCAACGTAACTGGGTCATTCTTCGCTAAGTGTATATTTCTGTGTCCCATCAATTTAAAGGTATTATGTACAAAAATGAAAGGTCATTTCATTACTTTCTGTTCTGTTTACGATGACTTACATTCATGTAATGAAGATAGCATACCAAAAAGAGGGATGAATTGTTTATCCTGACCTATTATTTTAATTATCCCGTATCCCTACCACTGAAAACCCCATGTCCCGCTGATACTACAAATACCGGTAAATATCCTTATATTGCATTTCAAGATGGAAGCATGTTCAAACATTTTAAATGCCTTTTCATTTCCATTTAGAACGTACTGTTAAATAATCAGCATTATACCAATATCAAATGATTTAAGAAAAAAAATGAAATAAATAATTCAAAATTGTGTGTCCCACCATTTTGCGTCATCTCCGTCACAAACATTTAGGGCGCCATTAACAAAAAATGTCGGGTACCCTAAGTATCGATTTTAGTGCTACATGACAGTTACATGCTGAAGTTGATGAACTCACCTGGTTTTCCCCCATTTTAATCAAGAAAGTTATAATTTTTTTGAAATTTGTGACAAAAGCCAGTTCGTACCTTTATTCAGTGTCATCTCCGAACGCTGGAGATTACATATCAAATCAAAATAATTCATAATTTTGGTGGCATGACGGGAGAGAAGATCATACCCTCTTCCAGTACACACGGTTCTAGAAGGCAGGTGAATGGATTAGGAAGATGGTATGAGGCCATTAATTGTTAAACCCGTCATCTCCGTCACAAAAAGTGACGGAGATGATGTTGATGGAATTTGCTTTTTAGTACAAAATAGCAATAAAGTGATATTGAAAATGCATGATGTCAATCATATTGGAAGTCTTTCAACCACTGCTATTTTCTTTTGCTCAGTTGCATTATATCTATCCTTAAATTTGTTTATGCCATATTAGATTACCAAATATCATCTCCATCACATATTCTCTGTCACGTGACATTTTTCATATATATTTACAATGTATTACTGCAGCACTAAAAATTGAAGTTATTCTAAATGAGGAAACACCACATAAAGATTGCGCCCGTATTAAATGAAGTCAACATTCATCGTGATTTTCCCACTTTATGAAAGATTTTCCATTCCCGAGACACTTTTTCTTTCAATAATTTGTAATGCCGAAAATATACACTTAGCGAAGAATGACCCAACTACGTTATGGTTTGGTAGAAGTTAATAGTAAGTCTTGTAAGGTACACATACATTGTAGCTCATATGTAACGTGTACCAGAAACCTCGAAACTCCTTCAGAATTAAAACAAAAAACAAAAAAAAAATATAAAGAGAGAGATTTGCATTTTGCCGTGGCTGGGAAGATTTGAGCGTGACTTTCTTTATTGCTGCCATTCATACATGAACAAAATTTGCGAACTACACCAAACCCAATCAGTTAAAGTCAGTATCACAAGTGTTCTGACATTGTGGTGATATAGATTCTGCTTACCAATGAGTTAGTGCTAGCTGTAAGGGCAGTGTGCCCATGAACAATGCCATACACATTAAGAAATGCACACTTTCCGTCTTTGCCCTCATAAATCCATCAAACATGAACACTGGCAGAGACTTAATATTTCCTCTTTATTAAAAGTTCCTCAATGGTTTCTGTCATGAAATATGAAAATGAAAGTTAAGTGAAACACCCCCCCCCAAAAAAAAAAAATAATAATAATAATAATAATATGCTCCCTGCACATTTTATAGAAATTTTAAGCAGTGAGTAATTCAACAATCTAATACAATGTAAGTCTATTATAAGTCTAAAGTGTATCATAGTGCCAGACTGGCTGTAAAGAATGGGGTGTATACTGGCCTAATGATGGAACCTAATTTGTACTCTGAATTTTGTCTTCCCAGCGTAGAAGGTGCATTTTGTACTAATTTCTTTTATTCTAATGCACATTTAAAGACACTGTAGTGTGTAAATGAGACTTTAAATGGTAGTCTTTGAATTTTCTGCCTCATCTCTCTGTGTCAAAACCATAATAGAAAATGCTTTTGTATGGAATCAGTAGACTGTGGAATTGTCAATTTTCCCTTTAAATTTTGGACACTGTGACAGAACAATGACGACAACAACAAAAGAAAAGTACTTTATTCTTTGGAAATGAGTACCGGTACCACATGGGTTGTCTCTGTAAGGTACAGTATGCCCAGATCTCTCAGAGGTACCCCCCCCCCCACCCCACCACTGCTGTCCGGTAGTGAAAGCTATCCCTTTCTAGAATAAACACTCTTTTAAAACTCCACCCCTTCACCTCTGCAGGGACCAAGATTCCCGCCCATCGAATTGTCCTGGCGTCCTTCTGCCGCTACTTTTATGCCATGTTCACTGGAGAGATGAAGGAGGCCACCCTTCCTGTGGTCACCATGAAAGAGGTCAACCCAAGGGCCATGGAGCAACTCATAGACTATGCATATTCAGGTAAGGTTTTCCTTTATACAGTGCACTCCCATTATAACGAACATGGTTAAAAACAAAATTCCTGTTACAATGAAGTAAAAATTCAAGCTGCAACATTATCTGCTGTATGCATTTTTATTGTTTATTTGTTCAGTTATAACAAAATTTCAATATAACGAAAGAAAACTGCCGCACCTGAGGACTTCGTTATGATGGGAGTCCACTGTACAAAGTAATTATATTCAAGCCAGCATCTTGATGAAATTTAATTCTGTCGACTCATTTTTGAACATATCCATGGTTTGGTGTGGTCTATACATTAGTTGTATTCATTAGGTCAAGGGAGCTGAAAGTGCAAAGTATGTGTATGTCATGCTCATACTTTGTTTGAAAGACAAGAGTCCTGTTGTATTCCAGACTGTTCTGCCTGTAAATTGTAAAATCAGCCATTGTCATGTACTGTTAGGCTACTTTTGTTGTTAAAGTCAGTATGAACATGAATGGATATTTAACTTTGCAAGATTCAGATGTAAGCAAGTACTACTGTTGTATAGAAGTGGTGCCATTTGTAGGGGAATAAGGTAAGCTTTAAATGCATTACTACCAACAAGTCAGGACAAATGGCACATCATAATCTTAGGGCTCCTTTGTCTTGCATGCCTTTAAAAAAAGCAAACAGACAACCATAAAGCAAATGAAACAATAAAGAAAAACAGTACAAACTGAGAAACCAGTCTGTTGCAGTTAAGTAGGCAAAGAAACATTACATATCACGTTTGCCAGCATTGAATTGTCAGATGAAGTGAACGCCAACTTCATGTCACACTTGAGTGATGATGTGATTATTGTTTGTATGGTGTTTTTTTGCAGGAGAGCTGATGATCCACATAGACACAGTACAGGCCTTACTGAACACGGCATCCATGTTGCAACTCTCAGATGTCCAGGCGTCGTGTTCGGAGTTCTTGAAGAAGCAACTCCATCCAGCAAACTGCCTAGGTACTGTATTTATGCCAGCTGAGTGATTGTTGTATGTTGAGTTCTTATTCATTTTATCTCTGAATTTCTCATATTACTGTAATTAACCTTCAGCTGTTTGACTTAGAGACAGCACGTATCAAGGAGCTCATAGAGACCACATACTGCATTGATTCTTTGTGATACATTTGTACAAGTTACATGGTTTTATGTCGTGCACTGTGAAATATGTGAAGTGGAACTGAATGATTTGGATAAGATCATACTGGAGTGACACTTTCATGGCTGGTAGATGAGTAGATTCAAGGGTTGATTAATTTGATTTGATATTAGCTTTTCATGAAAGAAACTGGTTGACAATCCAAGCACAATCAATTTACATATGATATATTATCAGAAGTCCAAATAGTTGTGGTAATTATAGTTCTGGTGATTATAATTTGTGTGATTTCCTGAAAATGTATTATACCACAAGTGTGTCTTTCATTCTTCAACCATAAATGCGGCATTCATTTACAAGTACTGCTGGAATAATATTGATGATGTTCGGATTACTAATCAGATCAGTAGTTGTGTTCAGGATACCGGCAGGTCATCATAAATGTATTGAGGAAATTGAGGAAATAGAGAGTGAATATCAACGATTGTGTTGTTGCACAGGTATCCGAAATTTTGCTGATGCACACACATGCACTGACCTGAAGTTGGTGTCTGGACGGTATGCCGAGACACATTTTGATGAGGTGGCACACGAAGAAGAGTTTCTCCAGTTAACAAAGTCCCAGTTAGCAGACCTACTGCGATGTGAGGACCTTAATGTCCAAAGCGAAGAGGAAGTCTACAATGCAATAATCAGGTAAGAAAATTGGAAACATTTGTAGACGTAATTTCAGTTAATTTGTCCCCAAACTCTTGCAAGAGATTTACGAGATGGTGGGGCACATCATGGATATTTCTGTCCTGTTTAAACCTGAGAGATGTACAGTGAAAGTAGGAGAGGGAAGATATAGACTAACAATTACTCTGAAATACTGTTTGCATGAACTGAACTGACCTGTCAGGAAATCTGCCATAAATGTGATGTGCCCACTTGGGCACATGTTTGTTGAGTGCATGGTATATATCGCAGTGGAATATATATCGTGCATTCATATACATGCGCACACATGGAACACAGCAGTAATGGTGGATTTTGCTGAATGTATGATATGGTGGTGTAATATGTATCATGCATTTACATGTACGCATGTGCACATGGGACACCAAAATAATGGCGGATTTTGCCACCAGGTCGGATCGGTCCCTACTGTAAATTTTAAAAAAAAAGTATTCTTGAGGTTTCCAAAGTTGACACACTTTTACTTCCAGACTGAAATTTATGGTACCAGTATAAAAAATGATGTTTTGTTTTTCTCTTTTTTTTCTCCCCTTTTTCTTATGTCCCGGTGTGATGAACACCTAGATGGGTGTATCATGACAAAGCCAATCGCAGGGCAGACATCGCCGAGCTCCTGCAGGAAACGCGGATGCCGCTGCTGTCTCCCCGCTTCCTGGTCGACATCGTGGAGGCCGAGGAACTCATCAAGCAGGACATGAAATGCCGAGACCTCCTGGATGAGGCCAAGAACTACCACATGCTCCCAGAGAGGCGGACCGGCATGAGGCCGACACAGATCACACCGAGGAAGTCTACAGTCGGTGAGTTGCTGACTGTCTCAGCATTGCTTGTGGCGGGTCAACTGTGTATATCCTGAGTGTGTGAGAGTTTGTTCAGATTATTGTAAAAGAGTAGTGTTTTGCAGATTGCATGAAATGAATGTGGGGCCTGATCTCAGAATTTCATAGAATTAAAGTTTTTATTTCTAACGGAAAAGTATGTCCAGGTATTGTGTGAGGATTTTATCATAAAGCATGTGATGTCTTGCATCTTAGGCAGGCAGTGCTAACTGATGTAATGGTATGTTCATCCTCGTTTTGGCAGGTTCCATTTACTGTGTTGGAGGGATGGACTGCACAGGCCACTCCCTCAGCCATGTGGAAAGACTCAATCTGGGCAATGGGAGGGTGACCATTGAAGCCAGCATGAACACCCCCCGCAGCGGAGTGGGAGTTGCTGCCCTGGATGGGAAACTCTATGCAATAGGTAGGAGGTAGGGGGTGACAAGATGATAAGGCAAAGCCCCTGTGATGTCTGGTCCACTTCTATCTGAATTCATAGATGACTGTTGGTCCTACGAATGACCCTATCCGATGTTCTTTACCCTTGTCAGGATGACACTGAACACAACTATCAAAATGTTGAATGAGACAGTTCTTTGTAGGATTGATACCAACACCAAAAAGACTTAAATCACAAATCAGCAGAGCTAGAGCCTGTCACATGGAAAGATGTTGAGAATGTGTGATGAGGCAAACTTTCCATTTGATCACTGCCACACACAGAGTGTTTCTGTATTGTGTGTGTGTGTGTGAGTGGTTTGTTATCAGTTAGTTTCAACTGAATTCTGTCATATTTGAGATCAACGAAGTCATCGTTAAAGGAGCCAAGAGACTATTTACAGGCTCTGAAGGTGCTGTTTGATTCACATGGTTTGATTCTCAAAGAAGTGAAGACCACCAGAATGTACTATCGACATGGAGAGTCAGAAAATTTTTAAAATAGAAAATTTATGCCTGTGTAATAAAGCATATTTTCTATGTACAGTGTTTTCATCATGTCATGTATTTCATTTTTACTGTGCACAAGTTTTCTTACCCACTACTCAAGAGATTTTGATGTTTATACCTCCACCTTTTATCCAATGCATGAAAAAGACAGTGTTGATAAAAGGGATTTTTGTCTGATGTCACAGAAATTGTGAATTACTTTGTTTAGACTAACTTGAGGATGTAATGTGTAATTCGTGTGCTGCATGCTTTAACATCATCTTTACTTATGTATAGTCAACAAAATGTTCACTCTTTGATTAAAAATACTTTATATTTGTGTGTGTGTGTGTGTGTGTGTGTGTGTGTAATTAGGTGGCTATGATGGCGGCACATACTTGAGTACTGTTGAGATGTTTGACCCCTCGACCCGAATGTGGCACAGAGTTGGCTCCATGCAGCAGGTCCGCCGTTACCACTCCGTGGCTATCCTCGATAGACAGCTGTTTGCAATCGGCGGCTATGATGGTGTATCAGTACTCGACACAGTAGAGGCCTATGACCCCCGCACAAACCGCTGGAGTAAGTAGTCTATACATTCTCTTATTCAGCAAAATGATTCTTGTCTGCATTTACAGAGGGATGTATTCATGAATCTTAAGGATGAAGTGATCACTGTTTAAACACAGATGAAATGACAAGGTGTTTATACACCTTCTTCTTCAAAATACTCCTCAGTGTTCCATCTGGAACCAAACAGGGAGGAAACTGACACTGTCTTTGTAATTTTCTGCTGTTGAAATTACATTGTGCTCCATTATGTTAAATTTATAGAATGATAATGTATGCTCTCTCTTGCAGTCAGGTAGCTTTTATCATCCGTATGCTGTAGCAGAAGTTATTAGTCACACGATAATTACACACCATATAACTTGCCTACCATAGAAGGACAGAACAGACTTGCCCCATTTTTACCAATCTTACATTCACTTTAAATCAGCCATGGTACTTGAATGAAGAGGAGGGTTGCTACATACACCATTAGTTCTGGGGAATGTATCTTCATTGATTGTTTAACATTGTCTCGGCCATATGTCATGGTGCACAGTCAGTCAGTGATTTGACTAAGACGCGTAGCATAAAACACTGCCCTTTCCTGTCTCTTGGCAGAGTGCAGCTCAAATTTATCCCTCAATTGTGGACGAGACGGGCGGTGAGTTAGCTCAGTCGGTACACGGTGTAGCACGTTTGCCCAATGATCATAAGGACCCCAGTTCAATTCCCGAGTCCCTCTGATCAATGTTGTGCATAATCATACCATCCCCTCTAGTAAGAGGCAAGACACTCTGTCCCTCGGATAGGACATAACATGGAGGTCCTGTGTGTGAGAGAGTCACAACTCATGCACATGAAAGATCCCGCTTCATTTATTCATTGCAAAGAGCAGGGTGTTTAACCCGGTGAAGTGGTCCCGCCTTACATCCACCTGGACCCCATGGAAGATCAGCTATTGCAGCTGAATGTGGGCTATCCAGCCATCTTCTCAGATGGAAAAGAAAAAACAAACAAACAAAAAACAAACAAAAGACAGCTGCATTCATCTTTTCATGTTTGCTACAACAACTGTGTATTTTCAGGAAGGATAGCCAGTATGGACGGCAACCGTCGCCACGCTGGGGTCGCTGCGGTCCATGATTGCTTGTATGCAGTCGGGGGAAGTGACGGTTCCATCTATCTCAAGAGCTGCGAGAAGTATGACCAGAGGATGAACAGGGTAAGGGAACGAGAAGGTGTTATAAAGTATAAATGTATAAGGGCTCGACATTAACCTCTTTCTTTGGTGGCCCATTCAGGCCACTTTAAAATCTGAAATTTGGGAAGCACAAAAAAAAAATAAAGAAATGTAATGACCCAAGATAAAAGGAAACGTAACATTCCACTTTGAATGTCGGTTGCCCATTCAGGCCATCAAAAGATAAATGTTTGGGAAGTTTGTGGACCAAACATCAATTTTTAGTGGCTCCATGCCATGAAACCACTGCTAATGTCGAATCTGCATTTACCATTTGTTGGTATATACCTCTCCTCCATAGATTATAAAGATTCTGTAAGTTTTGTTTTTGTCTATCATTAACTTTATAGAAATGCATGTTTTGGCTTGCTTATGATAGATGGTCAATCCAAACTGAAGACTGCTGCATGTAAGATAGTCTAGGGGATTAATGTTTTTCCATTTGATTTCTACACAACCAAATAAATTTGGTTTACCATAGCTTTCCCCTATCTTTTTAACAATGAGGCAGAGAATTTAGCGTAGGATTTAGTTACTTTTGATGCATTAATATCAATGCTAAGATTCGTATCAGTTGACATCAATGCAACAATTTTCATCAGTTATCAATGTGCTGCTGCAATTCAAATATCTGATGAAGAATTAACCATTCCATTGCTGTACCATTAGAACATGTGTCAATGGATTGCTGAAGAACCAACCAGGTAGTTGCTACTCATAATCTTGTGAGTACTATATCATCCCCTGAAGCTACTAAAACAGCACCTGTTGGCAGTACACGACTGTGTAGGTGGCTCTCAGGCCCACTATCTCAAAAAGCAGCAGATGCTGTACACTTTTGGGTTGCCTATGGTAGTAATAGAACTAAACTTAGTGAAGAGTCTTCTTCCATATTACTTTCAATATTTCTATTGCTAAATATCATTTGTTCTCTCTCTAATGATTTGTGATTACAGTGGCTTCCAGCTGCCAGCATGAACTCCAAGAGGGGTGGTGTCGGTGTAGGATCAGTAGGGGGCAGGCTTTACGCCTCTGGAGGCTACAACGGCCAATCAAATCTGAACACTGTAGAGAGGTACTACCCAGATGCAGACAGGTAAAGATTACATCAGGTGTTATTCGAAGTCAGCTGTGAGCTCTGTAAAATAAATTGTATTGCGTATTACAGCATTCAGTATGCAGTAAACATTAACAGCCACAAAGAGTATAAACACTTTGCATTACAAGAATAAAAAGGATAAAAATAATACAGCAAGACTTCTCACTTTGCAAAAGATTTGATAATGTCTCTGTCTTACATTGTAGTTTATGAAACATGTGTCTTCTTAGATTTTTCTTTCTGCTTGCATGAATGATAGTAGATAGTTGAAATCTATATTTTCAATATCCATTTTTCTTGTGCTCAAGGTAGAATTTAGTAGCAAGTATTGACCTGCACACAGACACTGACCCTTTCAATCAATCCAAAGTAATAAGCACCTAAGCTGCAGCTAAGAACATCAAGTAAAGAATAAGATAGATATTCATATAAACCTAAATTTTATGAGGGTATTAAAGATAATAAAAAGTTTTGGTACCTCAAAATTTTCCTTGAATTTCCTTGTCTTAGTTTGTGTTTCAGGTTAAAGTACCTTTCATATAACTAACACTGTGAGACTTACTCGCCCCAAAGTGCTCTCATGTCTTAGTAATCATGCAATTAACTGCGACCAGCAGCCCCATACGCATAGCGACCAGCAGTCCCATACGCATAGTGTAATCGGGCTTCGCATTGTAGCATTCAGGATCATGACAGATTTAGTATCGCAGGATAAATGTCAACTTAAAATTCCAAAAATTCTTCAATTTGAAGACTTACCAATTAAGGTGAAGTATTGAAAACAGGCTTCGGGCAACGTTTGGTTCTGCCTATAGTCCCTTTCTGTTCGAATTGATGACTGAATGTGACTCGGTCGAGAGGACCTTGGGAGAGCTACATACACTGAATACTACAGCCAGTGCATGCGAACACATCACATGCGCACAAATTTCAAATCCATCAACGGATAACATGTTTGTGTGCGCATGCGCTGGCCGTAGTAGTCAGTGTATGTAGCTCTCCCAAGGTCCTCCCGACCGAGTCACATTCAGTCATCAATTCGAAAAGAAAGGGACTATTGGCAGAACCAAACGTTGTTCGAAGCCTGTTTTCAATACTTCAAATTAATTGGTAAGTCTTCAAATCGAAGAAATTTTTGGATTTTAAGTTGACATTTACCCGCGATACTAATTCTGTCATGATCCTGAATGCTACAATGCGAAGCCCCATTACGCTATGCGTATGGGGCTGCTGGTCGCAGTTAGCTATGCGTACAATGGGCTGCACGCTGCTGGTCGCAGTCAGTGGTTTTGTACAATATTTATCGACGCCGTACGGTGACGGCTCTGGTACGAAACCATTATTGCATGATTACTAAGACATGAGAGCACTTTTGGGCGAGTAATTCTCACAGACAACATACTTTAACGTGAAACACAAACCAAGACAAGGAAATTCAGAGAAACTTTTGAGGTACCAAAACTTTTTATTATCTTTAAAGACAATTGTGATTATATACCACCTTCATATCCACACTGCATTTAGGGGCATTGTGTTTTAATTTATTTAAGAAACGTTGGTAAAATGTTCTATCCTTTATAGGTAAAGTGCCCATAAAGGTTTTATGAGATGTCATTTCCATTGTGATAAGAGTGAACCATGCCTGCTACTGCTGTTTTTTTTTTTAGCTCACCTGAGCCTTAAGTAAGCTATTGCGATCGCTCTTCGTCCGGCGTCCGGCGTGCGTAAACTTTTTATATTTTCATCTTTTTCTTGAGAACCCCAAGATCGATTTTTACCAAACTTGGCAGGTAGCTTCCCTAGGGGGAATAGGATCTCAATTTGTTCAAATGGGCACCATGCGCCACCTGGGGGCCCCCCAGAGGGGCCCAACCCCCCCCCCCCAAAAAAAAAAAAAGTAATAATAATAATAAAATAAAATAAAAATTAAGGATTCTTTAAAAATCTTCTTCTCTAGAACCAGAAGTGATAGAGCTAAGTTAATACTTTGAGTTGGTACATTGATGATTGTAGTTTCAAGTTTGTTCATGGCAGAATCAGGGGTGCCCCCCTTGGGACCCAGGGGAAGGGGGTGGGGGTGGAGAAGGGTCCTAATGGGGCCCAAATTGTACACTTTCATCTTTTTCTTAAAAATGCCATGATGAATCATTCCTAGGGGGAAAGAATCTCATTCCCATCATATGGGCACCATGCCCCACCTAGAGGGCCCCAGGGGGGCCTAGATTGGGGCCAAATTGTAAATTTTCATCTTTTTCTTGAGAACCCCATGATGAATTTCCACCAAACTTGGCAGGTAGCATTCCTAGGGGGATAGAATCTCAATTCCATCAAATGGGCACCATGCCCCATCTGGGGGTCCCACAGGGGGGCCCAACTCATCCCCCATTCCCCATGGGGGTAGTTCTCAAAGCTATCCCCATGACAAGTTTCCAATGTTCTCAGGTAAGAGTCTACTAGAATGCATGGAAGGTGAACTTGCGATACTCAGGTGAGCGCGAGACCCCCGGGTCTCTTGTTTTCTGTAATATCGCATATTTAAATACCAATGTGATGGTACTAGGTATTAGTCACTTGAAAGGGTGCACTGAACATCCCAAATTATGAAAGAAATGATTTGCAGTACAAGCAAGACTCACAATTCACAATCAAATTAATGTAACCCATTTGATTGACCAGAGGCTGACACCCTAATGATGAAGTAAATTGATCATTTCTGCTCTATACCTCCTCCCAGATGGGCATTCCTGGCCCCCATGTCGGAATGTCGGAGTGGCCACGGAGTTGCAGTCATGGGGTCCACCATGTACGCCCTGGGGGACACGATGGGGTGCACTACCTGAACACCGTTGAGTCCTTTGAGTCCCACTCGGGGGAGTGGCACAGTCTGGGACCCATGGGAACCAGCGGGCCGTGGCAGGAATAGCAATCCTCAACAACGTCCCCTGCTCCACTCTGTGAGAATTCGTGTCAGCCCTTCATCCTCTGTGTGTGAGAGTTTTGGTTATGTCCTGAGAATGTGTGTCATCTGCTGGGGTGTGAATTGATTCTAGTGACTTTGTTTTTATTGTGCCTGTGTGTCCCAAGGAAGAAAAATGAGGGCATTATCCTTTGGGGTACTTATTGTGTGCTGCCCTTCCTGAAAAGGAAATATGGAAAATTATTTCTGAAATATTGTTGAACATCTGTCTCATCTCTCTCTCCCTTCACAGCCTTAACTCTTTATGTGCCACGTTCGCACACCCAACTCAGTCGACAGCATGCCAAGTTTATATGTTCTGCTCAAACGCACAGACCCGCCCAAACCGATAGATAAATCTCCAAAATGCCACAGTGCAATGAAAGCGTTTCTCGCATTTCTATTCCTATCACATGTAGCTTGCATTTATGTGGTGGTTGACTATAAAGCGGTGTTCCCTCCTGGAATTGCGAGTAAATTCCAAGTTCCTGTCACTGCTTTGTGTGCAAAAGTCATACCTCTACTATAATGTAGCTACTGGTCATTTGAAAGAAAGAAAAAAACAGCTCATAGATTTATCACACAATTTACATCGAAGCAAAGCTTTACATTTTTCTCTAATAACTTTGCTCATTACATGTCCAGGGCAATACAAATTAATAAAAGTTACATAGATTTGAAAAACAGAATGTTTTCCAAAGCATGACTACGTTGCTGTCTCCATATAATGTGGCACACAGAAGATTTACCCCATGGCACGTAAAGAGTTACATAGGGATGAGAAAATGAAACATTGTATGCAACTGGGATAAGTTGAGACTTAACCGAGTTATTAAACTGAAGGAGAGTGTATTGGTTAAAATGACACCAGGCATTCATCAAGATCAGGTCAGTATTGTGTATTCAATCAGCATACCAAAGTTACTATGCATTGTTTTTTTTTTGCAAGTACTATTTAACAATAGTTAAAGTTAGTCAAATACCAGTCAGCGATTGTGTAAATAGGGTCATGTGATAGCAGACCATTCTTAAAGGAGACCTGCAGATGATTTTCAGACTTTTACATTTGAACAACTATAAATACAGAGTTTCAGAATTTATAGTGATTGGGATGAGGAATAAGAATTTTTCAAAATTTATAACAAATTGCAATGAACAAGGATGATGACACGGCAGCTTCACCATAAGAATGCATGAGTTGGGGCTCAAGGAAGAACAAAAGAAGAAGGCATGCATAGATTCTGCACAGATGAACTTGTTGAGCAAGCGGTATCGTAATGGAATTACGTACACTGCTACATTTCTGAAATATGTGAGGCTCCTATGTCGTCAACACTGTTCAGTGTAATTTGTTTAACCTGTTGAGGATGAGACCTGAATATACTTGGGCTGGTGTCTATGGGAATTGCGTATTGTAGCGAAATCAGTCCGTCCTCAACGGGTTAAGATTTTTCAGAGTATTGGTTTCTCTGCTCAAGGACCACAATAAATTCCATAATTCTATGCATGGGTGTAGCGATTTATGCACTACATGATGTGAAATTATGAAAATCGTCTGGAATGCCCCTTTAATGTTCTTCAATAAGTAGAACATACTAGGGATGTTCCCCCATGGGACAACATTTTGTACAAGCCTATGGCAAACAAATCGTAGTCAATAAACTTAATTGTGTATTCAATACAGCGGTCAAATCTTCGTGTCAAAAACTATTTGACACCCACGGAAAAGTGATTTATGGCAGTAGCGCATGATAAGATGAGGAAATACAGATTTAGTAAGCACTCCCTGCATGAGGTGGAAAGACACTGAAGTTGCATTTGTGTGCTACTGGCCATGTTGGTGTTGTTGCAAAGATACAAGTGTAGCTACGACAGAATATTCAGATTGACTGTATTATTGACTCTCAACGTACTTTTGACTAGATAAACCAAGCTACTAGATGAGTTTTGCAGTTTGGAGTAAACAGAATGTTCTAACCTGAGAGTTTAATTTGTTGTTCTTTTTTTTTTTCCAGGGAGGCTAGTGGCTCCTTAATGTGTTCTTGGGACTTTGAAACCTTTGGCTGGGTCATTCTGAGGATTTTAGACCCTAGCTTGTGAACAAATTTGATATCATTTATGTTGCTTTCATAAAAGGTTTGTCACACACAAGTGAAAAATTTGAGTTGAAGATGTTGAAACAAATGTTGGTGAAAATTTGAAGAGATGTGACAGATGATGAAGTTTTACTTTCTGCATGTTAATCATGAAAAGATGATATCCCCTTCAAACCAACACTAATATTCTCTCTTTGTAATATGATTTGTGGCATTATTTGCATTCTATTCCAGAGATCTGAAAATGAAATAAGTGTCACATTTTAAGAAAGAAAAATAAAAAATTGTTCAAAATTACACATCTCCTCGTGGACATCTCCATGTTTTTTTATTTTTGCTCTGTGAACTCATGAATAATTTGATTTATACTTAATGTGTTCAAGAAAATTTGGTGTACATTGCTTATTAATGCAACGTAATTCATAATTTTTGCAACATATATGACTGTTTATGTTATCATAATGTCTAAGGGTGTTTGTGTGAGGATGATCTCTATTTCTTTCAGCAGTCCTCGTGAGGAACTGCAAAAACGTACTCTATATATTTTTGTATCACATATGGATGACATATTTTACAGTACTTGAATTTCTCTTGAATCTTAATGTTATTTGGTTTAAATCAGAAATGTGAATGTGCTTCCTTAATTGAATGTATTTATATTTTTCTTGATTGATAAATTCAGACATTATGGGAGAGAAGAGGGGCAAATGTTTGTTATTGCGTATACATGACAGATTACTGTAAAACCTGAAATTTTTGCATGAGCCAGGATTTGTGAAATGAAAATGCATGCGAAAGTTCTTGTCTACACTATATGCATTGAATGCCAGTGGCAATACGCAAAAAATGCACGCCACGAAAAAGATCATCCGCTCCAATTCGCGAAAATTTCATGCCGCAAATATTTCTGGATTTACAGTGTACCACATGCCACCACTGGTGCTAAATAGCAGTGCTTGAAGTCTCTGTCTTTGCTGCTACTAATGAGTATTGTGAGTGAAGGTGAAATTTGCTATCAAAAAATCTTAAGGCTCTGTCTAGTAGGACAATATTAACATTGATTTGATTTCACTGAGTGTCAACACTTAGCTACTGATAAGTATTTGCATGATGTGCATATTTTTTGTGTTGGTATCACAGAGTGCAAAATATATGGGAAGTTTCCCCTGTGAAGTATCCCTTTAAAGTGTACTCCCATGTTCAAACGTTGAGATGAGGGAGTGTTGTCTTATCATATTTGCTCAGCAATCACTGGCATTGTAATCCATTGTAATGTGGTCAAAAAATGATGTGCTATAGATATCTATTGTGCTTTCTGTTTGGAAATATCTTTCGCTACAATACACGTGTACAAATGCAGGAGCCGTGGATGCTCATTGTGTAGGTACATGTAAGTCTTGACATAGTGAAAACAGACATAGCTCCTAGTACAACCACAACAATTGATATAGTCGCATTAAGTAGAAATGTATGAACAAAACCTGTTACCTCCTTGGATTTCAACAGCTATACATTTTGGTAAACTCAATGACAATGTACGAGAGATTTTGCTCATGCCACAAGTATTGATTTTCATGAGCATGCATACACTCCAAGCTTGACATACCATTTAGTAAATCATGGGTCTTTCATATTTTCCATGTTCATATTTTTCCTTCGTAACCAAGCATGGATGTGCTTGATCATACAGCATTAAGTAATTTGTACCTTTAAGGCATTTGTCTAAATGTTGATTACAAGTGTTAAAGGGGATGGCTAGTACCTGATCAGTGGGAACCACTGGTCAGGTATAAGCCATCACCTGTAATGCTACCTTGCTGTGTGTGTGCAAATTACCATATGACCATAAGATTTTAGAATGGGATAACATGCTAAATTACAGCATTCTAGACTAATCAGTTTTTGCAATAGGCTGAACTGAAGTGACATTTTTCTAAGAGTTAATGTTCTTTGTTTTTTTACTTAGTTCCTCCTGACAAATGTGATACTTTATATAAGATTGAATAGTGTTTTTCATGGCAGCATGACTTAAAGGTCAGTTCCCATTGGCAACTGTTACAATTCATCCATCCATTGGGTTTTTTGATACCTGCACACACCAAATGTGCTATTCTTGATGTGATTGTGGAGTTTTGGGTGTATGGCTTCTAAAGTTAGTTCATTTCCTTTCCCCTCATACTCACTGTTTATGGAATCGTGATCCCATCGTTGTTCTTTTCTAATTTAGCAACAAACACAATTATGAACATGTCACACTGTACAAAGTTAAATAATCATTCAGGTGTGATCATTTTCTAGAACATGAACAAACATTCCGAATTGATCGTGTGTTGGGGCCTGGTAGTGAGAGTGATCCACATATATAAATAATAGAAATGTTCTGTTCTTTACCATACTTTCATGTCAGTTTATAATACATTTGCTTGTACATGTATCCTCTAGACTGTAGCCCCATGTATTGTATGAAACATGTTTTAACTTCATATTGCCACCATCTTGTCTCTCCCTCTCTGCTACAGCTCAGCTTGTAAAAGTATAGTATCAACATAAAAGAATTCTCTCTTGTAGAGCAGAAACATACAAAACACAAAACACTGCATTTTACAAATACAAAGTGTAATATTAAATGGGACAGTCAAATACCGGTTAGTGACTGGCTAAACAGAGTCGAGTGATGGAGGTACATTCGTTATGTTCTTCCATGGGCGAACATTCTTGGTAATGTTCTCCCATGGGAAAACATTTCCACGTAACAAATGACAGAAGGCCTAGGACCGCGCGCTCACAGTGAATTTGGCTCTGCGCGAGCGAGCTATGTAGTGCGTAGTGCTAGCTGCACATGCATGCAATGCTGGTACATGGCGGCCATGGCTGCAAAGTTCGTACACTGAATCTCTACGATCGTTGGTGGTTGACGTTGACGTATTTGACTAACCCATATAATATAACAGATGATGACTTTTGTTGTCGGGAACATGTACCAAACGTTCCACCCTCGGGGTTTGAAATGCTATTTCGGGAGGCTATAAGTCCCTCGACTTCGTCTCGGGACTTGTAACCTCCCTCAATAGCATTTCAAACCCTTCGGGTGGAATATTCGGTATGTTCCCTTCCCCGCCAGTCATCATCTATATATTGTCTCTCTCTTACTGTTAGTTGTATATTGGAATTTCAACCAAGTTTGAGCCAAGACGTTTGGCTGTAGAGTAGTGTGTGTCAATACCCCCACAAATCACATTTAGATGCTACAGTAAGAAATGAAAGAACATCTTGAACTTTCCGGTATTTGCATTTCCCAGTCATCTAAGGATAAATGAGTGTACTGTGTTGTGTCTTTTCACTACCTTGATGAAATTCATGGTACAACATGTATGAAGCATGTACATGTACACATAGTAAACGACATGTTTGTGTGGGTCATAGGCCTATTCTTTATCATGGGGCTTCTGTATTCAAAAGCCATACACTGCATGTTTGATATTATTGTGAGAAGTCATACAAGAATAGATGTCACTACCTGAGGAGGAACTGCCCAGCTCAATAAAGCTTCTTTGTTACCCACAGTACAGTTTGCTGTTTTTATCTGTTGATCATTAGTGCAGAACGGTCAGCTTTGTACATGTATTATACATGTATTTCCTACAGAATGCTCCTTAATAAATTGACAAAATCGAATAAAAAAGAAATAAGGAATATTCTTAAGTTGAAGCTATTTCTTTTTTCTAGTTCAAATAGATTTGACATAGGCAAGGTTGACTGTGCATTTTGAGGAAGAGAGGTTTGCAGTAATGCTACATGTATGTGGTCCTTGACAGGACTGGCGGAAGAAAACCGCAGAAAGAGGAGAGTGGAGGAGGGAAGCGACCAAGGAAGAGATCTTAGTGACAGTTTAGGGGCAGTCTAGTGGAGACGGGAGAATAGGAAACATGGAGAGTTAAGTACATGTAGTATGGAAGAACAAAGTGAGAATTGTGTTTGAAAGGGTTCAGTGGCCATTGGGAGGAGAAAGATATACGGAAAGGAGATGAAAAAGTTGGAAAATTGTTGCCAAGATGTCTTCCTTAAACTCTTCCTGGTCACTTCCCTCCTCCACTCTCCTTTTTCTAGGGTCTTCTTTCGCCAGTCCTTTCAAAATTTTCAGGAGAGTTATCTTACAATACCTCTAACATAATTACAGTCATGGGCATGGTTTTCGAGATGATTTGAGACGACCTGATGTACTTACCACTTGGTATCTTTTCCCTTTAAGGACCATATGTAGCATTACTGCAAACCTCTCTTCCTCAAAATGCAGTCAACCTTGCCTATGTCAAATCTATTTCGACTAAAGAAATGGATCTTCAACTTAAGAGAAAATTTTGACTTGTGAGGGATTGAAATCAATAGAATTTAAAGCGAAGAGGACTTGACAAGGCCTTCAACTTCGGCGATTGACTTATGTGAGGTTGACTTAAACAAGGTCGACTGTATACTGTTTTGTACACTGAATGTATGTTTCACATGGTAGTCAGTTTAATGTCTCCCCTCTCTCTCTCTCTCTGCAGATTCAGTGCACACATACCACAGAGCTAAACAAAACACAATCTACTGTTCCAGCAGGCATACAGATTGATTGTGGTATTTTAATGTTAAACTTGATTCAAATTCATACAGGTTACACATTCAACTACATATTAATTAGCAGGTTTTACCTTTTTTTCCTTTTCGTTTTTCACTTACAGCAACTGACTTAAGATTGTACAAGCATTTAAGTAGACCAAACGGGTCGAAACCTTTGCCAACAGGCTACCTACGAGCACTTTTGGAAATAAAACAATTCCTTTGAAATTAATTTCTGTTTGACAGTTTAGGCACGATACAGTGCATATCAATAGTAAGACATAAATCTCTCCCTGAAACATACAAATAAATCAACGAGACATGATTGGTGGACACGAAGAGGTTTACCAACTTCAGCGTATTCACATCTAAGATGTGCACGGCACTGACAAACACAAGAAAAGAGAAATGTTTTGTAAATAGACTAGAGACACCTAACATTCCAAGATGTATGGACAATCTGCAATCTGAACTTTTTTTCCTAGATAACATACTTTGGGATCATAAGATACTTTGCCATTACAGACGTTGTTGCATGTATATTTGCTTTCTACCCATTTGTAGACCACTTTATATGGCACACTTAATTTTGCAAACGAGCATATGATCGGTGAACCATCATCCATGCACTGAGAAACTGAGAGATTTTGCTTCATGCGCATCACTGTGCCATGAGATGTGTTAAAGCAGATGGGCACACATCATCAATGCCTTTGTGCAAAGTGACTTCAGTCTGCCACTGTACACCTAGAGCATGAAATATTCACAACTCTTCCAAGTATCTACTGCCATAAATTTACCACAAAAATACATATAAATGTCCATGTGTGTGTGTGTGTCTTATATTTGTCATATGCAGTGATACATTGTACACATGGATGAACAGAATCACAATGGCACACCAAGTTTTATGTCCCACGTTTTGAGATTGTGTCAAGTCTTGGGTTTTGTGCGGTGTATAAAGGATTACAAACAAAATACCCAATTCCTCTGTTTTTCACTGAGTGTTAACGGGTTCCAGTGTAGGGCAATGTTGATATGGAATCGTTCTGAGATTGAGGCTCTCTAGAGAGGCCAGCTCTATTCATATATACTGCCGTAAGTAGGGAGCGTCCAGTCCAAGACCTCCTCCGGCTTGAACCACAGAGCGATCTCCTTCTTGGCTGTTTCGACACTGTCTGAGCCGTGGCAGATGTTACGGCCCAGATCGATGGAATAATCCCCACGGATGGAGCCTGGTTTAGACTTGAGCTGTGCAAATAACAAAAAAGTGATCACCAAATGTAACAAGAGATGCTCAAGAAAACTGTAAGTACCAACTCAAATTTGCTTCCCATAATTCAGAATTCATTTCAAGTACAGGTGAGCCACATTTTTTGTATAAAAATAATATCGCATTAAAACAGATCCATAGGTTACTTCATGAATACAGTGTACACACATGTAAGACCACAGACGTTTCTACCACACTAAGCCCCACATGTGGGTGTGAAACTTGTCTTTTTAGCATGCCTCCATCATATGTAAGAATTCAGACAGTGTTTAATATGGTTGTAGAAATTTTGCATGTGTATTATTTTGTAAACTCACATTTACACCAACTTTAATCTTTTTGTCATTGAATATTCAGTGTATTTGTAGTCACTAAGTGCCTTTCTATGTATTCCACAATGGAGGGGAAGCATCTGCTCACCATAGCCAAAGAATAAGTCACCTTCTCCTACACACATATGACCTATGCAGATAAATTGATAGATTGTATGCTATACAATACACATGATTTGTCAACTACAGTCCTGACCCCTGGGTACCTGGGATTAACCGGGACTTGCATCCAAGTTGTTGGGGATTTTAGCAAGTTTTTTTTCGAATTTTTCTTCAAAATGGTGAAATGTACTGTACGCATGCACATCCCATTCATGTCCAGACTCCAGAGTTGAAAATTTTGCATCTTGTAAAATTTACTAATTATAGCACCCGACTTGCAAAATTTGCAAAAATAACAACCTCACAAAATATATAACATTACTGTATAAAATACAATTGTACTTTCCTATCTATTCTTGAAGGAAGATAGGCATGAAAGACATCATTTTGAGCATTTTTTGCCCAAATGTGGGTTAAAGTGAATGAGTCTAGAATGAGATGTATGGTTGACATGACTTAATAGTTGATGGCACAATTTTTAGACACCTCTTCAGATTATACATGTTATGTATACAATGCAATACGAGATATTCCAGATGTATAGTAAAATACAGCCATGTACATGTAGGTATCCTCTGCCAACAAATAGAAAAAAAAAAGAGTGGGGACAAGGTTGACCATAAATGTTACTTGCACCATTAGTTCAGCATTTACAGGCTCCTATTAACTGTTTATTATTAATTCATAGTTGTTGTTGTTGTTTCCTGGGAGGTATGAGAAAATGATTGCTGGACGGGTAAGCATGCATGAAGCGGGCCATGGGGTGGGGGTTGGGGGAGACTTTATAGGTACAAATGTTTGTCATATTATACCCCTTACACTTTTACCTTGAACTCTTAATAAGATTAACACAGGACATAAGGGAGACACAAGACTGGACTCCAAGCATAGCTAAAATAGTGGATGGCTTGATGCTAGTATAATCGGTAGTAAAAATGAGCTGTTTACACACCACCAGGGAACATGTCCTGTCAAGGGATAAAATCAGAGGTGTATCCAGCAGGGCAATATAAACTCCAAACTAAAAGGCAGCAAGCAGGTGCCTGCCAAAACACTCACCGGATCAGTCTCGCCAAGCATTGCACGTCCCTGCTTCACGACATCCTTTCCTTCCCACACCTAGAAGGTACAAAAGAATGTCAATAACAACATGTTACTTGTTTACGTTCAATGAAACACACACGTCATTGTGCCGAAAATCTGCTAAGTAACTGATTTAACCCTGACAAGGCAAGTGCCAAATTGTGTCTTGCCCACTTGCGTAGAAGAAATTAATGTTTTTCTAACTCCCAGATTTTCATTGACCCGCCTATGACCTTCAACCTTGTGGTGACCTCCAACTCCCTAAGGGACATTTACCATCCAAGCAAACGGACAAAGGGATTAAAAGTTATGAACCATAATCGAAATGCGCCATAAAAACTTAACATTGGGCCCTACGAGTTAATTAATAGTCCTTCAAACTAAAAAAAAAAAAAAAATAACAAATTAAGTAATGAAATACTGAACAGGTTTTATTAAAGGAAATCAAAACCCAAAGAGCAATGTGAATTGAGTGTAAGCAGCAGTATTAGTAGACACATCAGTGAGTGTTTCGAAAATCGGACTATCAATGCAAAATATATTAATCTTTACGGTTTTGGTATTGTAATGACGGAATAGCATGACTCATAAGGAGACTATTAAGAGTTCAAGAGAATTCCACACAAATTCATTTTTTCATGAAAATTACACTCCATCAATTTGATTCTTTGTACTGACATTTGTTAAGGGTAGTACTAGTGAAGTGAAGTTGAGTAGTAGTGAAGTGGTCTTTCATTACGCTAAGAAAGTGAAATCATGTTGAATTTTCTCTATATTTTTTCTTTATATTGTTGTCCACACATGTAATAAACTCATGTAGTCTTCTTATCCAGTGGTTCCAACACCAAAACTTTTAAAATTCATAAGTTTTGCATCGATTGTCAAATTTTTCTCAAACTTTCCCTGATGTGTTCATTAAAGTACTAATGTTGCTGCTTTCACTTGATCCAAATTTCTCTTTGGGTTTTGTTTCCTTCAAAATCCTGGGGAATACAATAGACGAAGATAATAAAAGAAAAAAAAATGAAAGCAAGACAATATGACTACTTTCTTTCTGGTGATTGAGTTTGGCTTACCATGGCAAAGACTGGTCCACTGGAGATGAACTTGATAAGACCAGGGAAGAATGGCTTTTCCTTCAGATCTCCATAGTGTTGGTTCAAGAGAGCCTCCTCTGCCTGTTATGAGTGGAACATGGAAAATTTTCATTTTTTTTTTGTCTCTTTTTTTTTTGGGGGGGGTGGGGAGGGTGGGTGGTTAGGGAAGGCTAGAAAGTTGTTGCTTTATCATTTACCAAGGATTACCACAGATCTTTGTTTTGTTTTGTTTTTTAATCAGAGAACTTGAGTAGGCGTTAAATGACATTATCTCAGCAGATTTGCATAAATGGTCTACATCTACAGATCTATGAAAAAGTGTGCGTTCAAGCGCTCAAAGGTGAACCAAAGTGAACTGAACCAAATCGAACCGTACCATACTGTGTTACAATGTATATTCAGAGACTCTGTTGAGAAAGCATACATCGGCAGTCATGAGCTATTAGTTACAGGGGGTCACACATTTTGTAGCAAGGGGGTCACCGGTCATTAGACAAAAAAACCTGTCTATCCAGAGGAGTCTTTCATCATTTCTTTTTTTAAAACTTTTCTGGCCCTTGAAGCCACAGGTAGGAGGGGATTCTGTAAGTCGGCGTAATCTCTGCGCAACAAATCTCAACGACCGGGAAGAGTAAAATAGCTTGTTTGCAGCAGGCTTCGTACAGAGCGCTTATTTGCGGAAAGGGCCATTTTATTTTTTGATGAAGAGGCCCAATCAGGTGTCACTGCCCATAACACTTGCGAGTAGACCGAAAACTCCTGCTTGTGTTTTAAAGTGGGACTAAGCACACATGATGTTCATTTAATAGCTGTTTTATTATTAATAAAAGTGTCCCTGCCAGAAATAAATTTAAATTTACATGTAGGCACCCTGCCACATATTGGGTAGAAACTATTTTACTCTTGAGTCCTACAGACCGATCTTTCATAAGTTTCATTCAACTGCCTTCCCAGCTTTAAGAAGTAGCTCGTACTAGCTGCCTGCCGGAATTTGGTTCCTGGTGTATGAATTTGTATGATGTAAATGTATCCTGTACCAGGCTGTAGTGTAAACTCACTTGAACTGACCAGCCTTAAATTACTTTTACTTGCACCTCTGAGTTTCACACACTTTTTAATATTATTCTATTATATATTATTAACATATTGTTACCCAAACGTAACTCTCGTATATCTCGGCTGGTAGAATTGATCAGTATCACAATCCAGTCGTTAGTAGGCTCTAACGTTATGTGTTAGAGCAGAGAGGCCGGGCCTACCTGCCCTGCACACATACCCCACCCCACAGCTGATCTTTCACAATGAATGTTCTGGCAGATGATGTTGCTCTTGTTGCAACGTCAGCAAATGAGCTGAACAGCATGCTCCAGATAGTGTATGAATACTCCACTAAGTGGAGATACACTATCAATGCTGCCAAGAGTGCCGTCACCGTCACTGGTCCAGGTCCTCAGATAACACACCTGTGGCAGTTTGGATCAGATAGCATACCACAGGTATTGGTATTATCCGTTCTACTTGGTAACCATGACCAAAGTCCGAAGATGATCTCTACTGCCAACAAGGCTCTGTACGCACTTACAGGACTAGGCACCTTCCGCATGGGACTCACACCAACAGTCATACCATCCCTGTGGGAGTGCTTCTGCCTACCGCGTATGACCTACGGAACTGAGGTAACGTACCTCGCAAAGGCAATCTATGAATCACCTAGACAAGGCCCAGGAGACCTTGTTCAAAACCCTGCTAGGACTTCCTCGATCCACAGCCAACGAATCTGTGCACATATTGACCAGGCTTCCCAATGTTTCAGACAAGATAGCCATACTCCGGCTCAGGCTGCTCGGGAAGTTGATTACACTAACACCCAACAGGGTCGAGTACCGTTTGTTTCAGCACGTGTATACTGTGCCATCACCCGGGCTCCAAAACAACCAAAGCCTTCAAGACCCTTCTTCAGCAGTACAATCTTCCACCCTTAGAAGATGTCATG
Source organism: Diadema antillarum (assembly GCF_040938485.1). NCBI lineage: Eukaryota > Metazoa > Echinodermata > Echinoidea > Diadematoida > Diadematidae > Diadema > Diadema antillarum. The sequence continues at coordinate 1,023,437 of NW_027271035.1, read as the reverse complement.
AACATGCCCACCACTTTCCAGCAGTGGAAGAGGATCACTAGTGCAGCAGTCATGGGTCACAGAGAAGACAAATCCAAAGAGGCAATGGCCACTTAGTCCACACTTTACCTTCTCAGTTCCTTGGACCCCTCTCAGGTTACTAGAACTTACTACCAGGTACCCTCCTCCCCGCCAGACTCGACTTGCATTCGCTTCAACAGGCAGTACCAGTTAAGTGTCAGCTGCTTTGTGGAGTCTATCCCACTAAGTAGTAAGTAACATCCATCTAACTTTGGTTGGGAAGCTACAGATTACTAACGTTAGATGCCCCTGTCAGATGCCCAAAGATGAGACCATCACACATCTCCTTGGGGAATGCGTGTTGTACACGGGAGAGGGAGATATAACTCGCACACCTACCAGAAAGATTACGGAAATTGCTCTCCCGGACACCCCAAGATAAGCAAGCCACACTCACAGCTGCCAGCCTGAGTCATACTCACCGGAACAAGTGACCCCAATATTTCCCGGGAAGAATCTTCAATTCTCCACATCAAGTTCCTTTGCTTCCTGGCTGTATTGCATGTGATCCGCTCATTGCTCATGACTATCATGACATTATAACCTCTTCATACCTGCTGCTTGATCTGTTGCTTCATCTCGTCTTCCTCATTTCTCCTGCTCTATTTAATTATTGTGTTGATTCTTGTCTCTTGTCTCCGGCTTGACCTAGTGTCTATGTCATGATCTGATGACCACATTAGTAGACAATCAGTGTTTTACTAAATTTCTGCGAATCTAACGCAGTTCTCAAGGACTGGAGGAAGTCAAAAAAAGAAGAAGAAAAATGGGCATACACTGTAACTGTTAAATGTCAATGACAATCTTCAACTTTACTGGGTGGGCGTGCGTCATCATCGCATAAATAGGTAGGCCTAGATCTATATAGATCTAGATCTTTTACTTAGTAAATTCAAATACTGGTATAGACACTCTTTACTCGGAATTGAATGAGCTGTAAAAGGGATTAAATTTAATTTACTTCTACAAGCTAACTAGCCAGACTCTAACGTTATCGCGTTAGTATTCAAGACCATTATTTCTAACATGTGAACATTGCATGTGATGAACATCATGGTGAACGGATACGGATGTACCAAATTAGGATTGCTAATTTATTTACCTTCATGAATTTTGCAGCAACCATCTTATATCCGCGCTGTTCAAAACGCTTGACGATATCTGCGATGAGTCCCCTCTGGACTCCATCAGGCTTTACCATGATGAAAGTACGCTCTGCCGCCATTGTGTCGTTTATCAATGCAGAAAATGCAGAAAATACAGAGAGCAGAGTGCAGACCATGTGGGATACACGAAGCGTTAGTTGCAAGAGAGACTTTACGCTGACCTCTATTTAGCTCTACGGACAGTGTGTAACTGTTCACATAAGCCTATTCATTTACCGGCGCGGCACACACACCAAGTACAAAGCAAAGCACTGTGAGTTGAAATTTTCGTGCATTATCTGTGCAGTAAAGGTGTGTGCCATGTGCATATTGATGCGCATACGCGGAGCGGACGAGCTAGCTACGGAAAAGTCGCACAATGACGAGCGCACAATCACGTTCACCCACGCGGAGCAAACACACACTAATTTTCGTACCACGTGTACACTGGCAGCCAGACACCTCTATACATCTCACCGTGGGGTGGGGGTGTGGGGTGGGGGTAACAAAGGGGGAGCTACTCACGGGGTCACATGAGGAAGCTTTTTACAATCTAGAATTGAAATTCAGCGATGTGGTCCCAAAAGTAAGGGAAAACAATGTCAGGAGGATCGAGAGCATTAAAAGTATTAAAAAAAAAATGAAAGAATGTTAATTTGTATTGATTCATAATACCTTCAACATCACTTTTGCGATGAAACGAATACTAGAAGCAGTCCATATATCTTTAAATATTTTTCTTCCGATCACTTGGATATGCCTACAATATATGTATATATATATATATATATATATATATATATATATATATATATATATGTATGTATATATATGAGATTAAAACCTAACTGGCGAGGAAATTAAGCGCATGTTTTAGAAGCAAGACACCAAACAGGTTAGTCATCGCATTCTTCAGCAGCGACCAGGATGCGATGTGATGTTAGATTAAATTCTGGTTGTGGTCTCATCTGTCAATCATTGCTAAAGTAGGCCTACTACTTAGTACTATGATTATGAATACACCCTCCCAGAGAACGAGCATAGTGCATGTTTCCTCGCCATGTCTTTTGTTAGTCACACTAAATATCACAGAAACATGCAAGTTATGCTGAGGGGAAGGTGCATTCAGGACAATGTCTTTTGTCAGTACAACAGCAGCAGTACTTCAGCAATGATTGACAAATGATGTCACGACCAGAATCTTGGTTTGCAAGGTGTGCGTGTGTGTGTGTGTGTTGTTGTTTGTTTTTGTTTTTTTTTTTTGGGGGGGGCGTATGCAAGTAATCTTAAGAAAAATATAAGAAAAATTATTCAAAAATATATGGATTAAGTGTTTCTAGATATTTGTTTCACTGCAAAATTGGTGTTGAGGGTATCATAAATCAACACAACTTGACATGCATTTGTATGTCATTAAAAAAAAAATCCTGACAGAAGGATATTGGGTATTGATGTCATGTGCTTTTGTGGTCGGGTCGCGATAGATAAAATATGCGTGCATTTATATTTATACAGTACGGAGTATAGGGACCTATGTACTTACAAAGGCGTTTCATTCATCTCTCAAGTTACACATTTTTTATCAGTGATACATTGTTCTAAACTCTTGAATAATAAATGCAGACAATACATTCTGCTTGTGCTTTTTAGTAGGCTCCTATAGTTTCTTCAAATTATAACATTTATTTGCTTTTATTTGTTTATTTTTATCACAAATTGACTGTCCTGTTTTGTGTGGAAGTTCTATTTCAATGAAATCAAATGGAATGTAAAATTGTGTGAGGTGTAGAATACAGAACACAATGAATAGGCCTAACTAAACAATAATAATAATAAAGTAAAGTTACCCAATGGACTAGTGGGTGGGGTGATTGGGCTATCATTAGGCCTATACATTCTTTAGCACGTTGCAAAAAACTGGAACTGTGCACATTTTTGGGGTGCCTATACGAACCCGACGCACCCGCTTGTTAGGGCCTGCAGTAATCATACATGGCCGGCGGAATCGGGGGGCCAAATCTCCCCCCCCCCCCCACACTTTTTTTTTTTTTTTTTTTTTGCACATTTACTTAGCTAGCCTAGGGTATCATCAGTTTGGCCCCTCTCTCTCTTTTTTTTTTTTTTTTTTTTTTTTTTTTTTTTTTTAGTGCAAAAGTGCATAAGCGGAACTAGAAAGAACTCCAGCACCAAAATAATTTCCCACTTTTTTGGCAACCCAGGGTGCAACCAATAATAATTCAACAAAATGGCTCATTTTCATTTGGTACCACAGGGTACCATTTATGTCATCAGATATAAAAGTGTGAGCGTGGTAAGGCTTTGTTTTAGTGCTGAAGACCTTTCATTTATTTATTTATTTATTTTTGCTGCTTGCTTGTTAGATCATGAAACCTGGAAGTGCCCCCTCGCCCCCCCCCCCCCCCTTCTTCTTTTTTTAAAGTGGGGCCGGCGCGCCGTCATAGCCCCTCCTCATCATGGTAAGGAGATCCCATTTCTTTTCTTTTTTTTTTCTTTTTTCTTTAAAGATGTGGATGCTGAGCTGGAGGCGAGGGCGTCGAAGACGGTCGAGGGGTACATACCGTATACGGGGTGGGTAGGCCGGGGGTGGTGGAGGTGGGTTGTGATGATGGGGGTGCAGGTGGGGTGCGGTGGTAGTGGGGGTGGGGCAGGTGAATTGCCAGAGATAAACGCACACGTGTGCTGACGTACACCTCACCGCACCGCCCGCCTATCACTTACACACAGGCAGGGCAATACTGCAGTACATGCATGGAGCTGTAGCTCCATGGTACATGTATTCTCTTGCATCTTCATGCGCTATGCATTCCCTGCATAAAGTAGTGCCAACGGCGAAGTGGAGAACTGCAACATGGCGTGAGTTGTTGTCGTATTATCCTGAATATACACTTTACCTCGGATATTTGCATGTTTGTACAACGTTATTCTTTTCTATTCTTTTATCCAGGTCTAACAAAGTAACATTCAAGATCACCTTAACGTCGGATCCGAAATTACCGTTCAAAGTGTGAGTAGATAAACATATGTTCTCTACACAATGTGGTCCCACACATTGATTATTATGTTGCTGATTTGGTTTCTTGACCCTGTGCTGTGGCATGTGGATGCGTGCATGGCTGGATGATGTGTAGTGCAGTGGCCAGGCCAGGAATCAGGATTCAAATAAATAATGTTAATGGACGTGTAACACCGACTGTGCAAAAAATGGGATGGCAGAATGGAGGTTGAAAGAAGCTTGTCCCCATATCTATCAATATCAGTCCGGGAAACCCGCTCATGAGGACCTCCCCCGCGTACGTACGAGGATGGTCCCTCCTCATGAGGACCTCCCCCCGCCTCATGAGGCCCCCCGGGGAATGCCTCATGAGGCCCCCCATTCACTTCTTATTCATCTCACATCTGACGTATAAATTGCCGCAACTTTGCACGGTGATTTTTTGTTACACACACATGTCCACTATCCATGATGAAAAGAAGAAAAAATCCTGTCTGGTTTTTTTTTCAAAAATCGAGTTTTAATCAACCGATGCAGAGCGCCCATCAAAACACGGGCGCCAGCGCGTTCGCACAATGCAAGACTGCCGCACCTAGCGGCCTGATCCGACTAAATATTTTCGATGCTTTTTTCTGCGGCTCTCACCTCTCCGCGCACGAATCAGCCTCGTGAAGCTGAAGTCTGACATCTTTTTACACAAATTCGTAACGAGAAAAATTAAATCAGTACTAACCTGATCTTGTCCATATATTCCAAATTACTATTCCACACTGATAGAGTAGGTGGGTACATGACATACTCCAGTTTGTTAGCAAAATAATCACTTTGTAGGTATGACGAGTTCACTTTCTTCGTCAATTCCGCCCACGATTCCGCCGTTTGGGCGCTTTTTCTGGAATCATCCCGCGACGCGACGTACGTCGCATCACATCACGCATCCAGCACATACCAGAATGGTATGTGTTGGATGCGTGATGTGATGCGACGTACGTCGCGTCGCGGGATGATTCCAGAGAAAGCGCCCAAACGGTAAGCGGGCGGCGGAATCGTGGGCGGAATTGACAAAGAAAGTGAACTCGTCATACCTACAAAGTGATTATTTGTGTAAAAAGATGTCAGACTTCAGCTTCACGAGGCTGATTCGTGCGCGGAGAGGTGAGAGCCGCAGAAAAAAGCATCGAAAATATTTAGTCGGATCAGGCCGCTAGGTGCGGCAGTCTTGCATTGTGCGAACGCGCTGGCGCCCGTGTTTTGATGGGCGCTCTGCATCGGTTGATTAAAACTCGATTTTTGAAAAAAAAAACAGACAGGATTTTTTCTTCTTTTCATCATGGATAGTGGACATGTGTGTGTAACAAAAAATCACCGTGCAAAGTTGCGACAATTTATACGTCAGATGTGAGATGAATAAGAAGTGAATGGGGGGCCTCATGAGGCGTTCCCCGGGGGGCCTCATGAGGCGGGGGGAGGTCCTCGTGAGGAGGGACCATCCTCGTACGCGGGGGCGGTCCTCATGAGCGGGTTTCCCGGACTGATATGGGCCCATGGCATGCCCTTGACCGAAAGATCGGTCTGTATCTGTCCGTCGGGGAATGTTCCGCGGAGATTGCGTCTGGCTTCACGGATCCCCTCCATATACAGACCGAAGTCAATGATTGCGGCTCCTGTGTGGAGCAGTCGCGCACAGATCAAACGTTACGATAAACCAAATTTCAGACTGCTTTTTTACATTCAAACAAGTTTGACATGACATGACACATTATGCAGCAATATTTGGGATAAATTTCTCACATTGTGCAATCGAAATACTCACATAAACTCGGTTATAACGCAGAAATTTTATCGATATCGCAACATCGCCGTTCGCAAGCTGTAAGTCGCCATTTTGAATCTGTAAACCAATCACATGCGAGGTACGTGTTTTAGTAAAACAAACACGTAGAAACTACCTCGCATGTGATTGGCTAATAGATTCATAGTGTATGTTTCTGCAGTTTGAACGTGACGACGCGACAGGCTGTGTTTTACGTTGAAAATTCTACTAAAATGTTGGATTATTCATTAATCTGGTGAGTGTAATGTATTCTTAAAAAGCAAATTTCACTATACAAGCTTAAATTTGCCGACCTAGGGCCGTGAATTAGACGCAATCGAGAAGGGTGAGGTACCTCACCCAATTTTCCATAGAGACAGTGGTTAAGAACATCCACACAGCAATGGGTACTGCAACCTTCAGTCTGTATACGGAGGACAGCGTTAATGGCAAAATATAAAAAGAGTCCTCCGGACAGACGGATCTTTCTGTCTAGGCATGCCCCAGCTATATCATATGACGAAATGAATGGCGGTGAATGAAGTGTGGACCTATTTCACGATAATGAAAACATTGTCATACAATAGTTAATGTGCATGATCACCACAAAAGCTGCATAATTTGAGTGGGCATGGGTTGTTTGCAGAATTTATGCCTGGAGTATTAAAGAAAGCATGAAAAAGCACATTATAAAAAGTCATTAAAATGATTGTTCATGAATGATAATTCAAATTCTTATTAAGAGAGTCTGTACACACAAGCCACCAGCCCATGATTCGACAACAACGCTATCCAAAATTTGATGGCCTGCTTTGTGTAGAAACCAATGTATTTTTGCGCACGTTCATACCTTGGTACGGGTGCACGGTGCTGATGCCGATTATTTTAATATTAAAAAGTATTAAGGTGGAACAAAATAAAGATTTACAATTACATTATTTTTCTAAACCTCTTCTTTAGTACATTTATTTTGTGGTTACAAAGCACTTCCATTATAATGAACAGGATTTTAACAACATCCCGGTTACAATGAAGTAAAAATTCAGGCCATAACATTATTTAATAGTAATACCTGCTCTGCCACGCGTTTGGGTTTTTTATTGTTTATTTGTTTGGTTGTGAAATTTTGATATAACAAAAAAAAAACAACAACCAGGTCCAGAGAACTTTGTATAACAGGAGTCCACTGTGCACACTATCACTAGCTCTAGTCTGTAGGGTCAGGGTCTTTGTGATAAAAATTTTGTGCTCTGTACTTCCCTCTTCTTTGGCTTTTGAAAGTGCATGTATTGTAGTTGCTTGTAGTTATCAAGTTATTTGTTACTTCACTAAACAGAGTTTTGTGTAATTTTTGTGCTGCTTTTGTAGTATGTGTGTTTAAATATAAATCTACCATTATTTTCCTCTCTTTGCTGTGATAGACTGAGTGTACCGGAGGCTACTCCTTTTACTGCTGTTCTCAAATTTGCAGCAGAAGAGGTGAGTGGAGAAATTACATCATTGTGTTGTTGTTATTTTGATTTTGAGTTATGTGTCATTCAGTTGTGAATATTTACGCCTAATACCTACTATGATTTATACTAATATCTTGTTTTCCTTTAAAGAAAATTTAGATTACAAAGGAGAAAAAAAATAAACAAAATAATAGAGGTGGGCTATAGAGGGTCAATTTTAGGTCATATTTTCAGAACATGCTCATCACACCTTAGTTTGATGACTTTTTGCCTGCTGACACCATTTTTGAAAAAAAGAACGAAAAAAATGCAAAATCCGGGGTGCCCCGGCCTAAATCGTAAAAAATCCAAGATGGCCGCCGTTTTGGCTTTAAACATACATTTTTGGCTATAACTCTGCGATTTTTCGGTCTATTGTGATGGTTTTGGTGTCTAACCCCATGTTTTAGGGGTCAAGGAAATGGATTATCACGATAATTTTAGTGGAAAACCTAAGCTTCTACATGAAACTAACCTTTTTCCCATATTTAGGGTTAAATTTCCTTCTCCTTTATCCCTTACCCAACCGCCATTTTTTGCCTTTTTTTCCCGCATTTTTTTCAAGTCATGTTAACTACCATACTTTTAACAACAAGTTCTAGCAATCCATTTTTTTTTTCTACTGACAATACAGCAAGAAATATACAAACAACTTACGGTATACATGTATGTGTCATGCCAATACTGGTATGTGGCTGGTGCATTCAGAATGCATGGTAACTGTGGAACCAGTATTAGATACTGTATCTGCTTTATAGTGTCCATTAAATTTTGGTCCTAAGACCTTTAACAATATAAATAAATAGAATAATAAAGAATAACAAATAGCTTACACATGGTTTACATACATGTATGTGTTATGCACATGTCGGTATATAGTGTGGCTTGTGCATTCAGGATGCATGGTACATTGTAACAGAAGCCAGTGCTTATACTGTATCTGCTTTGTAGTGCTGATAAACATTTGGTATTCACACCTGTAGTGCATGACACATGTAAACCATGTATAATGTAAATTATTCGTATTTCTTTCTGTATTGCAAGAAAACACCATATTGATAGCTAGAACTATTATTAAGAGTATGGAAGTAGTTAACATGACTTGAAAAAAATACGGAAAAAAGTGCAAAAAATGGCGGTTGGGGTAGGGGTAAAGGAGAAGGAACATTTATTCTATATCTATTTATCTATATTGTTAAAAGTCTTAGGACCAAAATGTTAATGGTCACTATAAAGCAGATACAGTATTTCATACTGGTTCCACAGTTACCATGCATTCTGAATGCACCAGCCACATACCAGTATTGGCATGACACATACATGTACATGTATACCATAAGTTATTTGTATATTTCTTGCTGTATTGTCAGTAGAAAAAAAAATGGATTGCTAGAACTTGTTATTAAAAGTATGGTAGTTAACATGACTTGAAAAAAATGCGGAAAAAAAAGGCAAAAAATGGCGGTTGGGGTAGGGGTAAAGGAGAAGGAAATTTAACCCTAAATATGGGTAAAAGGTTAGTTTCATGTAGAAGCTTAGGTTTTCCACTAAAATTATCATGATAATCCATTTCTTTGACCCCTAAAACATAGGGTTAAACACCAAAATCATCACAATAGACCAACAAATAGCCAAGTTACGGCCAAAAATGTCTTTTTAAAGCCGAAACGGCGGCCATCTTGGATTTTTTACGATTTCGGCCGGGGCACCCCGGATTTTGCATTTTTTTCGTTCTTTTTTTCAAAAATGGTGTCAGTAGGCAAAAAGTCATCAAACTAAGGTGTGATGAGCATGTTCTGAAAATGTCACCCTCTATAGCCCACCTCTAAAAATAAATCACTTCATTAGGAATAGATAAAATAAATCACATCAGGAATGAATAAAATAAATCAGAAATAAATGAAATAAATCACTTCATCAGGATGATTAGTGTATGTGCAAGACTCTATTCTGAATTATTCAAAACCTTACAATGTAATGTGTGCACACAGAATGTCCAAGTTCCTAAAGTGAGTGTCACAGAGTTTATTTGGCAGGAAAAAAAAGTATTGCAGTTGCCAGCAGTATGAACTGCATATACAATAACATGTACATTTGTATCCCTCATCTCTTTTACATTTAAAAAAGAATGGAACTACCGCATATTTCTACTTTTCATATTTCTCCTTTCTTTTCAACAGTTCAGAGTTCCTCCGGCCACTAGTGCGATCATCACAAATGGTAAGATTTTAAGAACCAATCATCTTTGCCATGTACTAAGGGGGTGCTATTTTTGTGGGGGAAGGGGATTATGTTTTTTTTTTTTCTGAATGTCAGCTTGATTAAGGGCATCAAGTCATAATTCCATGCAGATCTTTACTGCTCACATCCTGTTATGTGACTCTAAGGGCGGGATTTCACTGAGCACGCGAACGATTTGCGAAGGACGCGAATGACAAAATCCAACATTCGGAAAAGTTTTTCTCCGAATGCGTTCCGACAAAGAAGCCGAAAACTATTCTTGCGCAATTTGTGCGAAGTTTCCACGACGTATGTGCGAATGTCGTGTGTATCATTGTTCAAGTACAGTATGTTACCTACACGAAGAACACGCGACGCAAATGTGAACAACGTAAAATTTTCAATAATCATGGGATAAAATGTACCCAAGGAGAGGTGGAAGCTGACTTGAGTTGATTTTTTTTCCTTTCCTCTATTTCTCCTTTCTTTTTCTCTCATTTTTCTATCGACTGGTTGCCTACATTTTTTCCCCCTAGGTCCTATCTCCACTAGTAAAGCATTCGATTCTTTTTTTGCAGTTCCTCCAAAAACATAATCTCTATATACAGTTCAAATGAAATTTTGCATACTTTAGATTAATATTAAGTGTATTCTGCGATTTTTTTTGTGTATATCAAACATGTCTTTTTCTTTGGTAGTCTTTAATATCTTTTGTTACTGTTATTGTTTGATGTTTGGATGTATGGTACGATTTTTATTTGTAGAAAACGTATAGGTCATACATCCCCAAACGTGCGCCAAACGTTCGCGAGAATGTCTCAAAAGGTACGCGAACAGTTTGCGATTACGTCGTAAAATGATCGGAAAAGCTTCGCAGATTTCGCGTAACATACGCGAGACATTCTCCAAAAGTTTCGGAGTCTGTTTGGGGTTTCACGAACATTTTGCGAACATCGTGCGTGTCTTGCGAAGGTCTTGCGCATATGACGAGGCTTTGAAGACACTTTCGAGAACAATTCACGAGCAAATCACGACCAAATGTGCGGAAAAGGTTCGCAAAAAATTTCAAACTTTTTTGAAATCATCGCCGAAGTAAAAACGACATTCGCCAACAATTGACAACGCTTCCGAACCCTCACGTTCGTTTGGCGATCTTTTGCAGACTAAAATACGAATGCTTGATTTTGCCATTCGCGTCCTTCGCAAATCGTTTGCGTGCTCCGTGAAATCCCACCCTTAGCACTCTCAAGCCTTAACTATTCAAGCATTTAGGTTTGTAATACGGTGCTTGAAGGGATGGTGTAGTATTGGTTGAGATGGAGAATTGTTTGAATAGTATACAGTATATCTCATTCATGAGTGTTGTTTATGGAGAACATGGAGGAAGCTGATATTATAGGTTAAAGGGACATTCCAGATGATTTTCATAATTTCACATCATGTAGTACATAAATCGACAACTCCACGTATAGATTTGTGGAATTTATTGTAGTTCTTGAGCAGAACAACAATACTTTGAAAAACCTTAAACAAATCACACTGAACAAGGATGATGACATAAGAGGTTCACATATTTCAGAAATGTGCTCAGTATAATTCCATTGCAATACCGCTTGCTTGCGAGTTCACCTGTGTATAATCTATGCATGCCTTCTTCTTTTGTTCTGCTTCCTTGAGCCCCAACTCATACATTCCTATGGTGACTCTGCCATGTCATCATCCTTGTTCATTGCAATTTGTTCTAAATTTTGAAAAAATTCTTATTCTTCATCCCAATTATCACAAATTCTGAAACTTTGTCCTCCGTATAACTAATTTATAGTTGTTCAAATGTAAAAATCTTACAATCATCCGGAGGTCTCCTTTAAGCAAGAAAAAACAACAACAACAAATTCACACATACACACACACACACTACCGGTAGCCTGTTTGCTTCATGTCTTTCAGTAGCAATGAAGTGTCAGAGCTAATTTTGTCCAACCACAATTTACAATAAGCTATAGTCAATGACCTGTATGTTTTCAATCACATCTTTCTTTCTTTTTTGAATCTTTGAAAAGAAAACAAAGGAGGAAATTGGAATATTCTGGCAAGTGCATCAGTTTGTAAACATCAATCTTTCTAGCGTAATTGAATTACTGGTTACTCAATGTAGTGTACCATCCCATTTCAGTAAACATTTCAGCAACTCTCAACTGATAATGTGCGCATTCTAAAATTGTGTTTCGTTGATGGTTTCAGATGGCATTGGAATCAATCCAGCGCAGAGTGCAGGCAATGTGTTTCTCAAGCATGGATCAGAGCTGAGACTTATACCAAGGGACAGAGTTGGAACAAAGCTATGATGGATGTTCTGCAATATTCTAGCATGCCGGTTTAACTTTGAACTGACAAGGACTCTTGACAATAGGTCATATTATTCTTATTTTTATCATATTATGCATATAGATATATATACATTGTAAAAACAAAACAAAAATAAACATAGTCATGGTTACAACCTGTTTATCAGTTATTGCATGCCCTCAGTGTCCGTAATACATGTATATGAGTGTGAGAGTAATTAGTGTGAATGGAGTAACAGTTGTGTCAAATGATGCCATCATTCCAAGTATTGAAGTGGCACATGTTGCATACAGTGATACAAGATACTCACATGCTAAATGAAGTCACTGTGTTTGTTTGTTTGTTTTTTCTTGTTCTTTTTTTTTCTATGGAGAATGCTGAATCTGCACTTCCAATATTCATTTTATTGTGGTTCAAATAATTTAATTTTTTTTTAATGTTTATTTTTTAGACTTTGAAGGAATAGAAGGTAATGAAAAGAGAAATTATTCATGCTATACTATGTACTTGGACTTTTTTTTTTTGTCTGGAGGCCAGCCCAAGTACAAGCGTGTATATACACTTGCAAAAAGAAAAGAACATGGTATGCTTGACTGCCCATGGATGATGAACATGCACGCATCCATACATGTACGTATTGTGTCTGCCCTTGAGGAGTTAGACTGCTAGAATGCCAGTTGTGCTATTCTTGTAATCATTACTTCACACATGTCATGTTGTCGTACCTTTTAATTGAATGAAGATCCGATTTTAAATAGAGTATATTAACCCTCAAGGTGTCCTCTCAACTCAAAAGAAAAGGAATTATTCTAAGAATTTTACAACACTCCTGGTACAGATCTTGGAGTGATTCATTGTTTATTATTCATAAACATGAATATTAAATCAGTTAAGAGAATTGTTAATGTTTATGCAATCTTTAATGAAAGTGCTTTGTCAGTTGTAAGCGAAGCACAATGGAATCAATTAACAGGATATTAACAGTGGTAGCAGGGAACCTTGATATTACGAGACCTAAAAACCATGACAACTACCTGTATCGTATTTTCTCACTGCAATACAATGGTTAACACAAAGAAATGCAAGGAGTTGGGGCCTGTAAAATCACCTTGGTCTAAGAGGATTTTGTTATACAGTCGAACCTGTTGTAACAAAGTCCTTGGGGCTTGCTGTTTTTCTTATATCAAAATTTGTCTGTTATATCAAAATTTTGTTTAAAAAACGTGGAGAGGAGGATGTTGCGGACTTAATTTTTACCTTGTTGTAACCGGAATTTTGTTATAACTGTGTTCGTAATAACGGGAGTGCACTGTACATGCTCTGTGAACTGCAGGAAGTGTGTGCTCAAGAAAAGATCTGCCAAATCTAATGAAACTTACTCAAGGGTGAGCAGTTGTCTGTGAAAGATACATAGTTAATACCCAGGTACAGTAGCTGATGACATTTCTTTGTCCTTTTTCATTTGATACAATGTACATATCTTCTGATTGCCGAGGATGAAAGCAGCCAAAATGCGCTAAAGGTACACAAATGGTATTTAATCTAGGCATATAGAATCAGAGATCACTTAGTAGTTGACAGATGTTGACCATGTGTAGCTAATTCCATTCAAGATTTTCAGCAATTTCATAAAGAGGCATTTCTGTTATCATACAACCCTAATTGAACTGGTTTTGTAAAAATTGTTGTTGGTGTTTCTGGTGTACAAAATGTAACTGTCCATTCATTGAAAGTTGTCTTGTGTACATCACTTACATGTGTACATTGTATTTGGTTTACTGTCCTGATGCAATCTTAGAAAAGAAAAAAAAAGTGCCGTAGGGGTTTACAACCCCCTTCATTTTTCTCCCCCCAAAATTGGGGTACACTTTACATGTACAACATGTATTGTAAACTTGTACGGTGCAAAGTGAAGAAAGCAATGTGCTACTGCCAGTATGTAGTAAAAGACGTCAGGCCAGGGTATGCGTATCATCTGCAAGTAACTTTAGATATCCGACGACCCTTAGGCTGCGTTCACATAGAAGTATACTATTTGGGTATACAGTGCGCGTTTTCGAGGGCACGCGAATAGCTTGAATCGAACGATAGGATTTCCTAACACCGGGTCACATAAGAGGGCTCTGTTCGAAAATGGCAAATAGCATAGAATAGTATAGCATAGTGGGAATCGCGCTTGTTCGATCTTCGAACAGCGTATACCATCTTTTGTTTATGAAATAATGACAGTTTTGGTCTGGATTTGCCCTTTAGCAAAAATAAGCATGTAGACTGACATTCTGATGCAGTTTAGAAATTGTTGATAAGATTGCTGGGATGATTGTGTAGGAGGAAGAAATCGTCACTGCATGGGATGGGAAGTTGATGGTGCGGATGACGGCGAATAGCGAATAAAGAATAGCGAATACCGTGTACCGAATACCGTATACTTTTATGTGAACGCAGCCTTATCCACACTGACATACATGTAAATACATACAATCAACTCTCGCACAAGTCAAGTCAATTGGGACGGAAGAATAAATTTCAGCTTTAGTCATGCTGCCCACTAGGCCTGTCAGGCTACATTATGTGTATATTGTAGGCATATCATAGACAGAAAATTGGGTAGAATATTATCTATACCACACAACCTTTCTGTTCACTCGTGCCGACTTTCTGTGTCAGGTCAACTCCTATCTCTTTCAACTGCCCCTCAAGGGACAGTAGCCATCAGAAACAAATACATGTACAGTCAACCTTGCCTATTTAAAGTCCGAATCTATTTGGACTGAAGAAAGAGCTTCGACTTAGAGAATATTCTACTTATGAGGGATTAAAACCAGAAGAATATATAAAGGACTTGAAAAGATCTTCCACTTAAACGAACATTTGACTTGTTCAAGGTCTACTTTAGCAAGGTTGACTATACAGGGCATTCAAAATTGCGCAAATCTTCTGTTCTTATGGTACCATATTGTGTATTAAGAATGCTATCTAGGATTTATGTCATAGGGCTTTCGAGGCACTCAAAAGATTTCTTATCATTCAAATCCATTGTCTTGCCACTGCACAAATGATTTTATGCCAGAAGCAGAACACCATGTAACAATTTCTTGGATTCTTATTTCATGTGCAGTGAATCATGCAAGTAAATATATTCTAGTTCAGTGAAAAAAAAAAAATGGTTTCCCTTCTTAGCAGAAAATGCAAGATCAAAATGATATAAAATACACCCAAACATTCACATTCTTAAAATTTAATACCGGTTCTCCTGTGCATTCATTTATCACTTGGGCCTTTGGATTTTGCACTCTAGAGTTAGCATATGTGCTTTTGGGTTACCGTGTGAGTGTGTGTGTGTGTGTGTGGGGGGGGGGGGGGTTGCAGGTGTAAATGATATTATAAAATAAATGTGATATTATAAAATAAATGTGCAACTACAATTGTATTTTATGTTTGAATTTCACAGAATGTGTTTCACAAATGTAGTTGCTGGCATGCAGTTTAAGTAAAAGACATTAATTTTGATAACATTCAAGTCTTAAGACACTAAACTTGGCATTCTTAGATAATCAATCACAGCAGCACTGAGACAATGACATTGAATCAGAAAATTGTTTATTGTAAGTACAATACACATAACTATCTCTTTTTTCATGTTACATGACCAAAAAAAAAAAATCTATCACAAAGAAAAATACCCCAAAAATATTTTCGTGAGACCATACAATACAGTGGCTGCTGACTGAATTTTGATGGGTGTCTGGTTTCGATTGGGTTTAAAAACAAACTAGACTTACCGGACCTCTACGTCAAATGTGATGTTTATTCAACAAAGATGCTCGTTTTCATTTCCCTCAAAGTCATACAGTGCACTCCCGTTAGAACGAAATGCTCGGGACCTGCAGTTTTCTTTCGTTATAACGAAATTTCGTTATAACCAAACAAATACAATATACAACGAAAACAAGGAAGCCAAGCATATATGATATTTTGTTTGTTGAATACTCGTCATACACTGAAAATAAAACAAATAGTTATTCAATTTCAGATTATTGTATTACAATAACGCAAGTTCCCCTCGAAACTGCGCGTGACACACCAAGCGAACACACAGTGATGTGACGCATTGTGACGCCCATGCAGTGACGCAGCTATAAATGCTTGTTCCGCTACGTATTTTCGAAAGCGATCCTCGGTTCGTTATAACGGAGCACATTTCTTTTGTTTTTCTTTGTCAGTGGTGTTTGGAAAAGACTTCGTTATAACGAAAATTTCGTTATAACCGTGTTCGTTATAAGCAAATTTTGTAACATGGACTTTAATGGCGATAATTTGGGGACCAGAAGTTTTACTTCGTTATAACGTGTTCATTGTAACGGGAGTGCACTGTATTAAACTAAAAGCAAAACTGCTTGTATGAATTTTGCCAAAAAGACAGGAAAAATGATGGGAAATTCTGACTGAGATCAACAATGTTCTTCACAGATACCGGTACATGTATACTGTCTATCCTTCATTTTCCTTCAGACAATCAATAATCTCTGTTTCCATCCAAATCATCTTATTTTTGGAGTCATACACAAAAGACCATTTCCAACCTCATCTCGATATACAAATGTTTGCCATAGCAAATGACTTATAGTATATGTATGAGGGTGAAATCAGTTTGCCACATGACAAGGATATTTTAAAACATGCACACAAATGCCACAGTTGATAACTCACTGAGACTGCAATCGATTTTCTCAAACTTTGCCCAACATTACTCAGAAGTTTCACCAAACTACATACTACATTCAACATTTGCATTATTACATGTACAGTGCCACTGCCTCAGGGTAACTTTTTCTTTCAAGCCCAAATTGAGGCTCATGCTGAACTTTTCCAGACTTGAAATGACAACCACATTGAGTAATGAACCCACATCTGAATAATATAACAATTTTGTGTGTATTGAATCAGTTTCAGAGAGTTCATTTTACAACACTCCTCCAAATATATGCAATGAATTGGCAAAGCAGCTCTTTTCCACAATTCTGTGTCACATACTCAGTGTCATCAGAGCATTCTCTTTGTGCCATTGCCTGGCATCACACACAATTCTGTGGAAAAATGTGTACCGGTATTACATTTCAATAGTGCTAGGAGTCTGTTGATATGCCTGTGTATTAGCAGAAGTTGAAACGCAATGAAATAAAATTCCCTGTCAAAATCTCTATGGTGATATTTACGCCGTGATGGACATAACCTTTGCAGTCATAATCTTACACAATTTGCAAAATTGGCTCCTTTCAATTAAGCTAAGTAGGAAAGTGTCAGTCAGTATTACTTACACATTGTGATATCATTTACACAATATGAAAGCAAGGGTGATGCTTCGGCAAAGGTAAAGTTTAGTGATACCTTAATCTTTTGCTGAAGACTCTTCCCATTATTCCTTGAAAGAAAGAAAAAAAAATTTTTCTTGAAATTTCACAAAGGTTTACTGATCTCCTCACATGACAAGTAACTCACGGTGAAAGTAAAGATTTCATGAAATGGGGGAGAAGGTTCATTCACTACAGGTATAAATTTGGAAGTTTTCATGTCTCACTCAAAAGTCAGCATGTTCACTAACATTGCTGACTTTCGCAAACACTTATTTAATGCCAGATTTGCTCATGGTAGCAGCTAGGATGTGACCTTTGCCCTCTACATGCCAGCGTGCCCCTTTGTACGTGGCCTGCAGGTCATCATTGGTCAACAGATGCGGCTGGATTCGTTCGAATATCTTCTTCTTGGGATTCATCTGAGAAGGGAAGTCGCCCACTGTGAAGAAAAACAAGAGCAATGAAAATTTTGTCTTATAGATGCTATGTACATTCACACACATGTCGGAGAGTAAGATCTGGATGGTAGCCTGAACATTAAAGTTTCAAAATTCTGTGTTCAAAACACAACACAACAGAAAACAAAACATAACAAATTTCATCCCCTCCTGCAGTATCCCCCACCCCCCCCCCAAAAAAAAAAGACTTTAAACCACTGTCCACACATGGATATAATCACTTCTAAAAAAGTACTAGTAAGGGGTCTAGGGCAATTACACCCTAGGCAATTGCCCTGGACCTTACCCTGACCATAACCCTTATCCTAATCCTAACCCCAACCCAAACTCTAACCCTAAACCTCACCCTCAACCTAACCCTCATCTTTACTCTTACCCTATCACTAACCAGTATTTAGGGGGTAATTGCCCTGATATGCTGGTAAGCTCTCAGGCTTTCACAAGAGTGCATGGTCACTGGGGCATGAGTACTTATCTCCTGCTTCTAGTCCTCTGCAAGTGAGCATATGTGATTTGCCTTCATGTGTACGCAGTTTTGATGCATATGAGCTTAAAATATTGTTCCAACAACTGTTTGTTCATATTTGAAGGCTCACAAGTGAATTACCACGAATGAATATTCGAAAGAAAATGTTGAATGTCTGGACAGATAAAGGGATGGACAACCTGAAACATATCGCCTCCAGAACACTTTGGTGTTGAGCAGATGATCTTACGTCAAGTGAGAGTTGAATTGCAATCAAAGTATCAGTACCATTTGCCTTTCTTGCGTCCACATAGTGAAAAGTTGTCTTTTACCACTGATTACAGTAACAACTTCAAATGGGGTCCAAACGTCACTTTTGCCATGTGCAGAAACTGTCCTGTTTTTCATCACAATAAAATGCACTGCTCACACTTATTCTATAAAGCAGTTGGCCATGTGGGTTTGTCATCTCTTCATCACCACGACATTCATCTACCTATACAGGTTTAATGCTCCCAAAAGAGAAAACTCACATTCGAATCCCTCGCAGCCGACTCTGTCTCCTGGCACAGCCCCTGTGGGTGGCTGTAGAATCTCCACCTTGTCCGGAGAGGAGGCACACATGACCATTGCCTGGCTGAGGATTCCACGCATTTTGGCTGGCTTCAGGTTACAGCATAGAACAACCATCCGGTCTTGCATCTGTGATTTACAGGTGAAGCAAGACAGTGTAAGTAATTATGGAGATGGAGTAAAGCATGCATAAACAAGCAACAACATCAAAACATATGTTGTCATCACACCCAATAAATTATAAATGTATTTCCTTTGTCTCGCAATGCCCATGTATATTGAACACCTATACAGAACTTGTTACAGAGGGAAAGTCACGTAAGATACACCAAACCTCTTCTTAAGTTTGGCTAAGCATGACAGATTAATTGTGACTGTCATATCCATCTTCTCACCAAAAAGGCAAAAGTAACATATAGTGACTTCATAGTGTCAGGTCAAACAAACACATTTTGATATTTTTGCAGTGGACTGTACAGAATGTGCATTGCGTGTAGTGTAAACGTAATCTTGACTTATGTGAGTGTTTACCCTCAAAGAAAGGGTTATTTCTGAGTGGTTGAGGTGGGGATTCGTTTTAAACATTCCTACGTGAGATAATGAGAAACCTCTTATGAAGTATGAAAGAGCATGTAATTTTATGAAGGATTCAACGTTTATATGATGAAAATTGGTTTTCAAATGGCTGAGATATCCAAAAAAGTGATAATAATAAAAGGCGACAGGCCACGCTTTTTATTAGGATCTCTTTGTTTCACCTTGTTTTTGGATATCTCGGACATCTAAAAAAAGATTTTCATCAAATAAACTTTTGATACCCCTTAGAATTGCATACTCTTTGGCATCTCATAGAGTGATTTTTTAATACTCACAAAACGTTAAAAGCTTAATCCTCACCTCGACCAAAACTGTACACACCCTGTAATTAGCGCCATCACATTTTCAAAACACATTAATGCTTATTTTCTTTCTTTTTTTTTTCTTCTTTTTTTTTTGGGGGGGGGGGGGGGGGGGGGGTTGGGGGGGTTCTCCAGCATGACTGGCTCTCAATCCTATGAAGTGTTCCATGAAGAAACTCAATGGTGCACTGTGCTTGTAGCCAAGCTCATTGAGGAACAATATTGAGCCCTGAGCAATATGAAATAGGTAATAACTTCAAAAGTCATCGAGCACTGGCTGAGCAACAACTGGCCTCCTGTGGCACAAAATAAGCAGCATGCCATGATAAACAAACCTTGTGTCATATCAAGTACTAGCACAAATGCACTCTGGATTGCACATCAGAAATTAACCATAATTTTAGACATACAAATGGGATCTGATTAGTTCCGCATGTCTAGAGAGCATATTTTCATAAGTTGTCCTGTCTATACATCATAGTCCTACCTGTTCAATAGGAATGTGCTTGACCAGCCCTGAGACCACTGTTCTCGGTTGTGCCTCCCCAAGTTCGACCTCTTCCACATACAAAGAATCTGCATCGGGGTGCTTCTTCACGTTGACGATCTTCCCAATGCGGAGGTCAAGGTTGCGGAAGTCAACATCGTCGCTGGCAGCTGCTTCTTGCTTACCATCCTTCTTGGGCTCCTTAGCTGGTTTTTCTGGAGGACATACATAAGCACGAGAGGAACTTTACTGATGGTCCCTACTTTTCATACTTGTCAAAATGTACATCTGTAGCTTCCTTCAAAAACACAGAACATGTCACTGACACTGGGTGATGAGCAATTGCACTGTCTAAGATGAGCATAAAATCGTGACTTGGATTTAAAGGGGATGGCTATCAACTGATCAGTGGGAATCAGTGGGAATGCTGGGGGATGATTGTTCCAATTCTTGTGGGATTCATTTAAGAGTACATTATATATCTATTGTTGCGTAAAAATTATTTGCTTCAGAATGGTCTCATATTCAAGTAATGTGTAGTTTAATGTTTCCAGGCTAGCATGCCTGTACAGTGACGGGGCATTAACCCTATTCTAAATGGGCTATTTGAGACCAAGTTTTTACTGGGGGGGGGGGGGGGGGGTCAATTTGACCCCCCCTTCAGATCTCGGCCGCCGATCACGCGATCGCCGCAAAATTTTGCCTGAACATAGAGCCGGATGTCAACTACAAGATTACCTGGTCATACAAAAGAAAAATTTTGATTTTCTATTTTTAGTAAATTAATTATGCAAATTTATGCATGAAATCATATTTTCACCTATAACTCCATTAAAAAGACTGAATGATTGCTTAATTTTTGTGTAAGAGTTCCTCAAGACACATTGAACAATTTTCTTGTAAAAAAATAGCACAATCAAAATTAGTTTCTTTTGATTCCTATTGTTTTAATTTCTTATGTATTTCATTGTTTTTTGACCTTTTGTTTTCTATTGTTTTTTGGCCAAAATTTGTTGCAGGCACTTTTTCAAGCTTATCTACATTAGAATTGATTAATTTCAATGGTTAAAAGTTGAAATAATCTAATTTATATCAATTTAACCAAAAAACACAATTTGCATTGGATTTGCACACGATATCATGAATTTGAGCCATTTTCAGGTTGACATGCATAAGCAAAACATTACGTAACTTCAGAACGGTGTACCTGGACATCGCAAATTTGGTCTCAAAATATGCGGGAGACTTAAAAAAAAAAAGTCATGAAATGACGCGGCAAAATCTTTGCGCGTTGCGGAATCGCGGCGCGAAATGTCGAGGGGGGGTCAAATTGACCCCCCCCCCCCCCAGTTAGAATAGGGTTAAAGTGCACATTACTTGAATATGAGACCGTTCTGAAGCAAATAATTTTCACACAACAATAGATATATAATGTACTCTTAAATGAATCCCACAAGAATTGGAACAATCATCCCCCAGTATTCCCACTGATTCCCACTGATCAGTTACTAGCCATCCCCATTAATTCCATGACATCACAGTTCCAAATTGTACATTTACTTAAAGGGATGGTCTTTTATCAAAACAATACAATAGTTTGCAGCAGTAAAACAACAGCAAAAGATCAGTACAACCTCAAGTCCACATGATATTCTAATGCTTTCTAACAGTCAGTCACTTAATTTTCTTTTTAAGAAATCTACTTTCTGACTCTAACAAAGATGAATATGATCATTCTGTGCTGACATAGTTGTAAATATATTTATGTAAACATTCAAAGGTGTATCAGCTTGCTACATGCACTACTTTAGAATTTAGTTCTGTTCTCATCTTAGTTGCCTTCAGAGAAAGCCAGACAGCCAACACACTACAATACAGTATGAGGATATTACATTTAAAATCTACAATTTTACTTACAATCTACAATTCAGAAATTATGCCACTCACTGATGGCATTTTGGACAGAGAAAATTAATGCATACGGACGACCTAGGCAGCATGCATTACCTTTCTTCTGCTTTTTGCCTTCTTTTTTGCCCTTTCCCTCTGCTGCTGGTGTAGGTTCTGATTTGCTCTCAACCACAGGAGCAGAAGGCTGAGCAGGAGGTTGAGCGGGTGAAGCCAGAACAGTCGCAGCAGGCTTCTGTGCCGAGCTTGGCAGGGGCACCTGCGTCACTGCAAACCGCAAGAAAATGAAACAGCATGATAATATGAATTAACCACCAATTTTACACATGCTGCCGCAGAGTTAAGTGTGTCCCTTTCACAGATATTTTCGTTGTATCACTGTTGTAAATTCATAAGCTACAGAATACAATCTTTCAAAAAGACACACTCTACAGCTCTAACAAACAGGTCACAGAAGGTGCATAATACGATATTTTACAAGAATATATTGCTATGTGAATATCATTTTGAACAGTGACTATACTGACACAAGGCTCTGACATGTACAATAACAATATCACAACAGTACTGCAGCTGAAATATTCACATTTTGACATACAGCTCAATGTAATGATCAAGTTCTCACGATATCACTGAGATTCTACAGGGCAAGTGATGGAAGGAATACAAATTTATGACTGGAAATGCTTTTGTGAAACTGTCACTAGGCAAGTGCTCTTGAATACTGTCTTTAAATGATGTCTACTCACATCCGTTTCTGATCTCGGCAGAAATGAGTTGGTCTTTCAGCTGTTTAACATCTTCCTTGAGTCGAGCGTTCTCTTGAACAAGTCGTTGCTCTTCACGGCTCGCTAAAACAGAATCACAAAGACACGCCATGACATTAGCACTCTACAGATGGAAAAGACCAACATGGATTACTCTCAACAAATCATATACTGTATACACCGAATATTTCACGAGGTTTTTATTTTCGCGAGTCAGTTGCTATTTCGCGAAATTAAAGACACACGAAAAAATTAACTCTGATCTCGATATGATTATGACATATTGGTATGCACATTTCTCTATAAAATTCAGTACTCCATGATCGCGAGTTTCACCACTCGCAAAATCGTCGGGAAGTCCCGATTCGCAAAAATTTAGACCTGCCAAATATATGGCGTAAACAGTATGGTATGTACTAGCGTAATATGATACATTTTTTTTTGAAGTCAGAAAAAGGAATGCAAGTAATCATCCTCCCCTTTAGAAAAAAAAAAGGGTAAAAAACTACTCTCACATTCTCTTAGTCAATTTTCGTGCACAAATATTGATTGGGTAATCACAAAAATATAATGTAGCAACAGGGTGATAATGCTTACATAAGATACCCTGTTCTATGCGTTGAAAAACAATATTTCCGTAACAACAGCTTGACAATTTATGAATTAAACATGTACATGCACTTGCCTTTATTAGGCATTGAAGCTGAGGCCAACAAAATTAGACTGGCATTAATGTACTGGAAAGCAAGCACCCAGGCAAATACTGATCTAACTGAGGCACAATTGAATCATGCAACTAGAAAGTAAGGAAGCTTTTGTACAGAATATATCGTCTCGAGCATGTACAATGTCTGAAGGGTAAGTAATTGACAGAATGGTAACGCACACTCTCATTGTGGGCCAGGACTACACAATCACTACATGAAATCTCTTGCTTTATTCTCACTGACTTGACAATCCAGTTTTGGATTTTGTTTGTCACACTCCTTCCTTTGAATCTGGGTTGATCGGATTTCTTTACTGGCAAACAAATACACTTTCTAGAGAAGACTAAGATCAGTTGACCATGAATCAGTCATGCATACATTACTCACCAAGTGCAAAGGAAATGTGATACAGTGCATGAAGGGGCAATATTAACTGGAATAAGGAAAAACAAATTCAGGGGGCTTGGCAGCACTAAATAACATACCGACAGTCCTTCGCAGAGCCTGCACTTCTTGCTGCAGCCTCAGGATGATTTCATCAGCCAGCTGTGCCCGCTGTTCAAGGCGCTGGATCACTGCACTGGATGCTGCCATTACACGAGGAGTCGCCAACAATCTAGCTACAAACCTGCATGATAATCACCAGTTTGGGGACGGGGTGGGGGTAGGAAGTAAATATTAGGGCCAAACATTTGTGAAATGGAAATCACATTAGCTCCACTATAATGAGATATTCTTAAACATTTATCATTTTGCAACTCGTTAGTGATCACTTAATAGACAAATGCTGAGTAAAGGGGGCAGATTGGAGTTGTTGGATTGGCACACTGCATGCACATGAGGTCTAAGCACCTAGCAGAAGGTAGAACCATGGGCAGTGTGAATATCAAACTGGAAGAAAAAGGCACTGGCAGAGGCCATGAAGAAGTGAACAGCATGCACCAAGATACAGTGTACATATATGTAATGTCTGAAGTGCCTGACTATGGGAAAACAAACTAGCATAGCAGCGGCTTTAAACAGACTTAAATTACAGTAAGCCAACCAGTATTCGTCTACCTGCCAGAATCCTTCCACTGATAACAAGCCAGCGAATCCTCAATTGTCACAACACAGGCATATCACATTTCACACCTGGCATCGTCATTCGCAACAGGACGCTCCCTTAATCACCTATCCACCAAAACTCCCACATTTCACCGTCGAAAATGCAAAATCAGGTCC
Organism: Diadema antillarum; assembly: GCF_040938485.1. Taxonomy (NCBI): domain Eukaryota; kingdom Metazoa; phylum Echinodermata; class Echinoidea; order Diadematoida; family Diadematidae; genus Diadema; species Diadema antillarum. Next base: position 998,504 of record NW_027271035.1, on the reverse strand, counting down.
AATTTTTGAAAGCGTTCGGGAATGCTGTCTAGTGTTAGAAATCAGGGTCACCAATAAAGCACTAAAAATTGAGAAATGTGCCATTCTGTTGCAAGGCTTTTTGCATATCGCAAGCTCAGAGTATGATGGTATCCGCAAAAATGCAACAACATTCCCAAAATCTCCTTATATGCTGGTGCAATTTTTATGCAGAGGGGTTGAATGCAAGTGCCATCTTGTCAGAATTCATCCACCGACGGGCGCCGCAATGTCCCCGATGCAACCTTGCGCCAACAAGGTATGCTGCAGCGCATTTTTCAGCGGCCCTGAACACACATAGCGCCCGGCCAATATGCTGGTCGGGGAGTAGACGGATTCTAGTCGGTTATGCACTTGTCAATGTAATGACTCACCCCACTACCCCCGGACATGGGTGCGTCATTTCCTCGTTTGGTCCGTCAAATTTGTGACCCAGGTGTTCGTCATTTTATCAGCTTTGTCCGTCAAATTTTTGATCGAGGGGTGCGTCATGGTACGTCACTTGGCTACGGAAAATAACACGCATTATTTCGAACCGAGGGGTGCGTCATGGTACGTCACTTGGCTATGGAAAACTGCACGCATTTTTGCACGGTACCAGTCCCGGATACACGTACACTGTACCGCGAGTGAAATTACAGTGAGCGCTTTCCAGCGGCAAGTGAAAATCAAAGTCGGGAAGCGTTTTGGAATAAGAGGGAAAAATGCTTGCCAGAATCTGGCAAGCAAATAATTTAAAAGCCACCCTTTCTCCTTACATTTTCCCTCCAACAAACCCATGAAATCATGCATACTCAATCTCAAACCAGGGACTGTTCAGCGATGTTAGTTCAACCTTTACTGTCGAACACTTAGTGCCTATTGCATATTGCGATGCAACACCAACACACATTGCTATCGAAGAAAGTTTGTTTACATTCCAATACAATGTGCGTCTAATGTTCTGTGCTGACAAAGGCGAATTTTTGACAGTAAAAGAAGCGGCAGCAGAAAAACTGCCTGCCGCATGCCATTTTCTGCTCGCGGGATAGCCCGACCAGACGTGCCACGCTAGTGCGAATCTCTACGTATAGCAACTAGGCTGTATGTACCTGTACTAGTTACTCGAGCGGGAATGCCGTGGCGTGGTGTGTACCTGCGCTGCAGCAGTATGCATCCACCGCACTAGCAATGGCCGCGCACACACAGCGCATCTGCACACATGTGATTGTCATGTATGGATTGCATGCACAGAATACATACTACTGTACGGAATATCGTAGCAGCAGTGTGATGTACGGTGAATGACGGTACGGTGCTTTTACAGGGCCATGGTAAGGGAAACTTGCCGAAACTTTTACAAATTATGTTTACGAACCAAAAGAAAATGAAATTGCTTGAATAAAACGTATGCAAAAATCGTTTCAGTATTTACGGGGGTGCGTCAAATGTACCGAGGATGTCCGTCAAAAAAGTTACCGAGGTGTGCGTCACTTTCAACGTGTTGTCCGTCAAAAAAGTGACTGTGGTGTTCGTCACTTGCAGCGTTTTGTCCGTCAAAAAAGTGACTGTGGTGTCCGTCAAAAACCCTGTGTGGTCAGTCAAAAAATGACCATGACGCACCCATGTCCGGGGGTAGTGGGGTGCGTCATTACATTGACAAGTGCATTATCATCCAATAGGCCCATAGCCACAGCAACATATCTTTGGATTTTCTGAAATTCCATGATGTATCAAATTAAACCAATTTGCGATGAAAAAAGTTTGTATTAGATCTCAATTTAACATTCGTTGACAGATATGATTTATGAATGATTTTGTATATCATTTTACCTTTTAGTTGAAAAATATTGCAGAAAAGTTTAGAGGCCAAATTCTGGTCATTCTACATGAACTTACTTGTATGCATGAACTGTAAATTTATACTATAAGTAGAACAAGGCTGTGTTAGATAATTAAAGTGTCTTTGAATTCGGTGGCCGTGTGGGATAAAGTGCCTTGCCATAATTTAAAGGACACCACCACTACTACTGAGGGGCACGTACTGCACTGGCCACTGCACTGCCGCTGCCACTGCCACTGGACTAGTAGTAGAGAGGTCTCGTTTGGACCTGAACCAATATAATAAATTTTTGATTGAGTGACTTGACAAAATGGTTTCATATGTTCTCTATCAAGACTGGAATACAATACTTCCATGGGCACTTCCATGTCTGATGTGATGTGATGTGATGTGAAAATAATGCTCTATCTATAGACTATGCAATCCATATTGTATACCAGGCCAGGGCCTCCTTGTCTGCCTGACACCTTTGCTATCCCACAGACCCCAGTGGCCCAGACTTGCCCAGTAAACAGATAGCAGAGCCAAAATGTAAGAGTCTAAAAAACACTTACATGTGACTTTTTCTCGAATTGGATGACTTGTGCTACAGGCCGTTTTCCAGTCACGGTATTTATGGATGTTCAATAACGTCGGTTGGTATTTAGAAGTCTTCCTGGATTAAGAAGAAAAGGACAGAGACCTTGACTTGATGCACAGCTCTCCATCCACACACGCCGATGAGTACGTTGTTTAGGCGTGTACGTGTACATACCACCGCCGCCCGCGCCCGCGCCCGCCGATCCGCAGGCATGGCATGGCTGGCACAGGCGAGGCTCAGGCAAGATGCACACCCACGAGCTGACGAGTGGCACATGTATGTTGTACAACGCATTGCGTCAGCTCCGCGGAAAAAGGGGCTAGTCTTCACTCAACGCGCTAAGGCATACTGAGTATGCACATCGTATATAAAATCAGAGACAACGAATTTTTATTTTTTATTTTTTATTTTTTTTTAGGGAGAGGGGGGAGGTGGTTGGTCGGGAGTATACAGTTAATTGTATCAGGGCAATTACCCACTGCCCCTGGCTAAATACTGGTTAGTGATAAGGTTAGAGTGAAGATAAGGGTTAGAGTTGGGGGGGGGGAGGGGGGAGAGGGTCAAGGGTCAAAAGACATCCCCACCCCCTTGTTGTTTTTAAAACGACAGAATACATAAACTTGCCCGAAGTAACAATTCAAGGAATTCAGCGTTCATATTCAAACAAATGCCGAACTTGTTTAGATGATGATGATATGATCTACAGCATTAAATTTGTATACGATAGCGCCACATCAAAAGCATTAAGAAGCTGGCTCAAAATATGTTTTATAATGGGTGATTTTAATATAGATTTGTTAAAACAGAATAATATGTCGCAAGTTTTTTTGGAAACATTTTTGTCTGCCTCTTTTTTACCCTTAATATCTAAACCCACACGTATAGTTAATGAATCTGTTTCTTTAATTGATAACATTTTTTGTAACATTCTTCCTCCTCCTGATTCTTTTGTGGTACTCTCAGATATCACCGATCATTTCCCCATCTCGACTGGTTTTTCTTTAAATGGAGCAGTTAATAATAAAAACAACAATATATTTAAACGAAGAATTACTCATGAAAGTATAGCCAGGCTAGGTGCTAGCTTAGACACCGCAGACTGGTCCTGTATCTTTGATACAGATGATGTTAATTTGTCTTATGAATATTTTATGAAGATTTTTATCCAACATTTGGACATTTGTATTCCAAAACGTAGAGAAAAATCAGCTAATTACAAAAAAATACCCAGGCTCCCATGGATTTCAAAATCGCTCCTGCGTTCAATAAATAGAAAGAATAATTTATATTACAGATTTAAAATGAAACGTACTGAGCAATCAAAGTTGAAATACACTAGTTACAAAAATACTTTGACGAAAATTATACGAATAGAAAAGAAAAAATATTATACTAACCAGTTACAATTTTACAGGCATGATATGCAAAATACATGGAAAGTTTTAAAGCAAGCCATGAATATATCAAATGTTAAGTCAAATATTACAAAAATTAGATTTGATGGTGAAATTCTTGAAGATTCTCAACAAATTTGTGATGTTTTGAATAACCATTTTTCTTCAATTGGGGAAAGCCTGGCAAGTAATATTCCTCCCTCCACAAAACATTTTTCCGAATTTTTGGGTCCCCCAAATTCTAGTTCAATATTTTTTAATCCAACATACACTCAGGAGATAATTAATATTGTCTCTGATTTCAGTTCCAAAAAAAGTGCTGGACACGATGACATCAGCAATTTTCTTTTAAAGGGGGTAATATCGTCAATTGCGGATCCCTTAGCTCATATATTTAATCTATCCCTTTTTAATGGCACCTTCCCCGAAAGTATGAAAATAGCAAAAGTCATCCCCTTGTTTAAAAAAGGTGACAAATTAGATGTAAATAATTACCGACCAATTTCTTTGTTAAGTGCATTGTCAAAAATTCTTGAAAAAATAATTTATAAAAGAACTATTAATTTCTTTAAATTTAATCATATATTTACGAATTCTCAATTTGGATTTAGGGAGAAACATAGCACCACACATGCATTATTGAGTTTTATAGAAAAAGTGGCACATGCTATCGATAAATCTTCTCATTTGATAGGTTTGTTCCTGGACTTCTCCAAGGCCTTCGACACCATCAATCATGATATTTTACTTACTTACTTACTTACTTAACAAATTACACCATTATGGAGTGCGTGGGAAGGCCTTGGAGTGGTTCAGGAGCTACCTCATGAACAGGAAACAATATGTTTCTTTAAATGGTTGTAATTCACAAATATTAAATATCAAATGTGGGGTGCCACAGGGAAGTTTATTAGGTCCACTGTTGTTTACTGTTTACATAAATGATTTTTGTAGATCATCAGATGTTCTTTCTTTTATTCTTTTTGCAGACGACTCAAATCTATTTTTTTTCACACAATAATCTTTTTACCCTTGTTAATACAATAAATTTAGAATTAGAAAATGTTGCCCAGTGGATAAAAGCAAATAAGCTATCTCTTAACCTTCAAAAAACAAAATATATGCTCTTTAGTAATTCTACTGAGGCATTACCTGTTGATATTGTTTTAGATGGTACTCCACTCGAAAATGTCTCCCATATAAAATTTCTTGGAGTAACAGTTGACAATAAGCTGTCCTGGAAATTTCATATTGACAGTATATGTAAAATTATTTCACGTAATATTGGTATAATTAATAAGCTTAAGTTTTGTTTTCCTTTGTCGTCCCTGCTCGTATTATATTCATCCTTAATATTGCCACATTTAAGTTACGGTATTCTCGCGTGGGGAAATACATATAAAACATTCTTAGATAAATTACTTTTATTGCAAAAGAAATCACTCCGTGTTATATGTCATACTGCATTTTTGTCCCATACTGACCCACTATTTTATGAGCATAAAATATTGAAAATTAATGATTTGTATTTGTTTAATCTAGGACAATTTATGTATAATTATAATAAAAATAATCTCCCAAATATATTTGAAACAATGTTTCAAAGAAATCAATCCATTCATAATTATCCAACACGGCGATCAAATGATTTCCATTTGCCATTTCTGAGAACTTTGTTGGCTCAAAACACATTTATTTACGACGGGCCAAAGTACTGGAATTCACTTCCCAGTAACATTACTACTGCTCAATCTCTGAATTCCTTTAAGAATAAATTAAAACCATTTTTATTGAAACTTTACAACATCCAACAGAGTTAGTTTCCCTTTATCATCTCAGTCAAGTCATCATTTTTTTTTTTTTTTACATAAGTCCTCCTATTAAACTATGTCCCTCTCTGTGTTCTAAATATAACGATGTGTTTTTTTTTCTCCTGCATTCTTACCAACATAACTACGTATAAAAAATGTTTTGCATTACATTCAATCCAGCTTGTATTTTATCACTTATTTTACATTATGAAATCCAGATTGCTTGCGTCCACGATGGCACATGCTGTAGTTCCCTCTTTTTTCTCCCTTTTTTTCCTCTCTTTTTTTCCTCTTCTTTTTCCTTTCCTTTTCTCTCTTTTTCCTCTTACCAATCATTTTGATGTCAGTTGACATCGGTTCGTTTATTGTGTTTTATATTGATGTTTTGTGTATTTTTCTGAGGGTCCCATATCGTACAAGCTTTGCTTCTTAGTGGGACCCTCCACTTCCATCCTCATCCTTAGTTGACTTGTATTATACGCTTTATGTATTTAACAAAGATGTAATCACATCTACTTTTCACTTTCATAATTTTCTTATGTACCTTTTCAAGTTTTGTTCTGTATCACAAATATCCCGTGTATACGCAATGTACATAAAGTTCTTTGTTCATTTTGATGGAGGTGAAAATAAAGTTGAAAGTTGAAAGTTGAAAGTTGAAATATGTCTTTCAGGACCACTATCCATACTTAACAAGTAGATGAGAAATATGCGAGTAGAACTGTATTATAGGTATGCACCAACTTGGACAGTTGGGGCTGATCCAGAAATTCCGTAAAGGGGGGGGGGGGGGGCAAAGAAAAATTTTTGGTGCTACTTCTGGGTTTCATTTCATTGTTCTTTTAATTTTTTTGTTTTGTTTTAACAAAAAATAAAAGGGGTAGTGCCCAGTGCACCATCCCTGGATCTGCCACTGAATTTCTAATCCCAAAATGAAAAAACTCCCAACCATATGGGAAGGAGTGAGAAACTTGGCATCTCTGTATAGCTTCAAGCAATGGATATTTTATCTTTCTACATGTATTTTTTTTTTCATTTACTTTTGTCTGTTTTGTTGTTGTTGGTATTGCACTGCAGCACTGTGTGAACCTACATTGCATTTGCAATACAATGTATTGCAATTAGTGTACTTTCTACTGGTTACCGTTTCACTCTGGTTCTTGCTCCTTGTTTTTGTATATTTTGGTTACATGATTTATTTGACCTCGCATTTTGATCATTCCCTACCACTGTTTTCTTTATTTGTGTATCAGTTTTTACTTATGCAGGTATCACATCTTGTTTGTTTGTACATGTTCAATTACTTTCTCTTTTTGTTGCTGTTGTATCATGTGATTTTTATTTGCAATATTTGCTATTTGTAACAGGGCTCACTTGAAAAACAGGCCCTTGGGCCCTGAACATGACAACCCTGTTCACTTTTTTAATAAGACTGAAAAATAAATATACAAATATAAATATCTAAATTTAAATTATGTATAATGAATGCGAGTATGAAAGTTTTGTTAATGACACAGTTACTATACATGGAATTTGAATAATGTTGTGTATGAATAGTGATTGAAATCAGTAAAAAATAATGAGGTATACTGTATTGTGAAAATGCTGACATAAGGTTACACATCTACTTGTTTGTGCAGTAATCCATCAGGGCGAAATAACTACTGCTTTAACCCTAAAAAGACTAGGGGGGGGGGGGCTAAAAAGGCCGCCCCCCTCGACATTTCGCGCGATTACTCTGCAACACGCAATGCTCTCGCCGTAATGCTCTATGACTTTTTTTTTTCCCGCACATTTTGACACCAAATTTGTGACGCCCGGGTGTACAGTTCTGAAGTTACATAACTTTTTGTACATGCACGTGAGGCCAAAAATGGCTCAAAAATGTGATTTTGTGCACAAAGTCAATACAAATTGAGTTTTTTCACATGGTTCATATAAATATGCTTATTTTTACTCTCAATGGCTAAATTCATTTGTTTTAGGAGTATTATGCTTCAAAAAGTGTCTGTCACAAATTTTGTAAAAAAAACAACAAAAATAAAAGGTCGAAAAAACAAGGAAATATAAGAAATTCATAAAACAATAAAATAAATAAGAAATTATTTTTGATACCGAATTTTTTTTCAAGTACATTTGCTAAGAATGCCACAAAGAATAATTAGACCAAAAATGAGCACTTTTGGAGCTTTATTTACTGATTTAGATCAAAGAGTCTGATTTCTCGCATAAATTAGCATAATTAATCAAAATAAAATAAAAGAAGACTATTTTGGAAAATTTAAATATACAATCTTGTAGATTACATTGCACACTACCATTGTGCAAATTTCCGCGGCGATCGCGCGATCCACGGCCGAGATCTTAAGGGGGGGGCCCTTTAGGCCCCCCCCGTCTTTCGAGCTACCAAAATAGCCCAGTCTTTTTAGGGTTAATCTGAAAATATTGTATGTTGTTCTGTACATTTAGATAAGCCCAATCATGACAACAATCTATTGGTAGTAGTAGTACCAATAAGTAACATATGAATGAATTTCCCCTAATCACAGCCAAACAGAACACAACGAATTGCACTCTAAGAGAACAGATGTGCAGCCCTGAAAGTTTGAAATACATTGTATACTGAAATGAATTCACCAGTCATGCTGCTATTATCATTGTTAATGTAAAATAGGTGACTTTATTTTCCCATATCAACAATAAAATGTATCACAAGCAGTACTGAAAAATTCTGTAACTGAAGTTAATTATCAGATTCACCAGATTAAATTCCATATTTGCAGGAATAAAGGAATAAAGAAAAAAACTCCATCTTCTGTTGCAGATATGATACATGTACACTAAAATATTTAAGTGCACATCGATATCAGATAAAAAATGAACAACTAAACAAACAAACAAATGGACAGTAGGCCCTATGCCTATTGAAGCTTGGTCTACTGTCTCTGAACTGATGAATGTGTGGCCTCATATTATGGTCTCATTTCTCTCCAAAATACAGTGCAACATTAAAAAAAATATATTTTTCATTGACTACTTACTTCCACATAGGGGATAAGAAGATAAGGCATAGATTAAATCATTCGCAGAACAACTGTAGTATTCCAAACTTGGGACATCTTTTTTTTTTAAAGATCCCCTGAAACACCAAAACAAAATAAAATCACACACACACACACAGAAACCATCAATCCAAAATTAAGATGAAAACCTGAATCTATTGTTCACTGGAGTGCATCTGTTCAATGCCGTTTAAAAGCTGGAAAATTAGCAGCTTGCTCATGGCAATCTATAACTCATCAGAGTCTTTACCAATAGTGATTTCATACAGATATTGAAAAAAAATGGAAAAAGGGCATTAGTAGTATCTACACTTTTTGGATATGTAATTACCTATTAAGACCTTAATCACTGTAAGATGAATTCACATTCACAATTAAATGGCAGTATAAAAGGCAGTCACAATGTACACAGTCAAATTCTGAAATGATGACTCACTGAGAAGCATTACTCTGTGTCACGTACAGTCAACCTTTTAAGTCGACCTCGCACCGGTCATATTATCGCCTGAAAGTCGAAGGTCTTTTCAGGTCCTCTTCTCTTTATACTCTCTTGAGCTTAATCCCTCTTAAGTCATATTTTCTCTATTTTTCTTCAGTCCACATAAATTTGACTCAGGCAAGGTTGACTGTATTCACTAGTTTCCCTCATTTTCTATACTTTTCTTAGTTTGTTTCACCTCTAAGCATCTTGTCATAAGCAAATAAGTATTATATACTTTCATATATTAGTTCCCCTCACTTTCTATACTTTTCTTAGTGTCTTTCACCTCTTAGCATCTTGTTATAAGCAAATAAGTATTAAATACTTTCATATATTTGTTTCTCTCACTCTCTATACTTTCCTTAGTTTCACCCACCCCTTAGCATATAGTCATAAGCAAATAAGTATTACATCAAATTCATTGACGGTGACGGCGACCGACTGGCATCAAATTCTAAAAGGCTTTCTTTAAATTCATTCATGTGACCCAATTGTCATCCATTTGACATGACACATAGGTACAAACGTTAAATTGCCTTTAATACTGAAAAATAAACATTGCATGTATCAGATATATGTTGCTAGAATTAGAAAGACTATGCTCATATGTTGTTGTTTTTTTGTCTCCATAATATGCAATGTTCATGGTGTCTGCTGTTTTCCCATTTAACCAAGATCAATGCAGTCTTACATCTATGATTGCTAAATGTTGTTCCAAACACTTTTTGATACGGTAGTTTGATTTCACACACGTTAAGCATTCATTGAATGCGAGCTGGCACTGCATTAGATTAACCTTCAATGGCATATGAATATTTATAAGCTTCTGCACAATTATTGATTACTCTTATCATTATTATTTTATTGTTGTTGAGCCAATTTCAATTTCACTTGTTCATGATTTTGTGGACGGAAGTGCTTTAAAACATAAAGTAATATTTCTAAAAAGTATTCACATTATCATTTTTGTGATAGATCAGTGAAGCATGTATAGGCTGTAACAAGTTGAAGAAAGACTAAAAAGGAAGTTGAAGTGTGCTTCAAAGGGTGCGTTCGAGCACTCTAAAGCGAACCAAAGTGAACTGAACCAAAGCGTACCGTACCGAACTGTGCCAGATTTGAAGCGTTCGAGAGCTCTGTTGAGAAAGCATACCTCCCTAAGTTATTTTTAGAAAAGGTCATGCATTTTTGTAGCAAGAGGGTAATTCACCTGGTGCTTGAACTACTTACAGCTGTCCAAAACAAAGAGAATTATGTCTTTGCATTGTGACGTATGTGCATGATATGCGCATTCTCACATGCAAACTTTTGGTACGCTTTTGGAGCACATCGGGAAGTGGTCCACTTTTGGCTTGGTTCAGTACGGTGCGGTACATTTTATCAGTGTTCGAGCGCTCCTCTGGCGCAGGTTCGGTACAGTATGGTTCGCTTTAGGAGAGCGCTCAAACGCACCCAAAGTCTTTTCTCAGGATGGGTTGTCATATGATCAAAATGTGAGGGGGAAGAGAGGAAGGGCTTCAAAGAGATATGTGCTAGACATGGGTCCATCACCCAATGAGGAAAAAAGTGGGAATAGCAGCGGCACATGAAGAAGTGAGTTCTCCACAGAAGACATGATGAGAAAATAGGACGGTGTATGATATTCATTCAAGTTACTAGGTTCCCATACTTGCCAACCTTAAAAACTAAGAAATAGGAACAATTTGGAGTACTATCTTGAGAAACAGGGACATTCTTGCATTTCCTATACATTACTACATACAGAATTTGAAAAAAAAAATGTTAAAAAAAATTAATCAAAAAGTCAAAAGATGGCACTTTCCATTGCCAAAAAATAGGGAATGTCCACATCAAATACGGACAGTTGGCAAATATGGGTTCCTACCAGAAATTCTGTCTTTCTCCAACGAAGCATGACACAGTCAAACCTGCCTTAAGGACCACCTGTCCATAGCAGCCATTCTGCAGTTTGCAGCCACTATAAAATTCCTGAAGGGAAAAAATGTGATGTTCAAGACCATGTGCACAGTGACCACCTGTCTAAAGGTGGCCAGTGGTCACCAATTGTGATTGCTGCAGATTATCAACTCTCTGTAAAAGCCACAGACATATTAGGAGCTGCAGCTGAGCGAACAATTTACGCATGGCAAACAGTTTAATGACCCCCATCGCTTATTCGTCTGGCATTCAGGCACAGTAATGCATGGGTAAAAAGCTAGCTTGCTCTGCGCAAGCTAGAGTGTAATAATAAAATCAATAGTGCCACTATTCAATGCACTACAAGATATTAACTTATTCATACAGATACATATGATTACTTTATACTAATATACATGTACTATGTACCAGTATAGTAAGTACTTAAAAATGTATAGCAACAATAATACATGTAAATGTATGTGGTACGCATAAAATGTGTGAGAACCTGTGTATAGTGGCCACGCGTCTGTAAAGGCCACTCTTTTTTGTCTCCCTGGGGTGGCTGCAATAGACAGGTTTGATTGTATCATGCAGACATCGGTCCACATTGCCCTTGCCTAGTACCTCCTTGGTTGATCTACTCTGTTGTGCATACACATGATACGATATAATGAAATATACTGTATACGCCATATATTTCACGAGTGTAAATTTTCGCAAATCAGGACTTCCCAACGATTTCGCAAGAGATTAAATTTGCGATGGTGGAGTGCTGTAATAAACGGAGAAGTGTACACACATACGTCACATTCACATCGGGATCAGAGTCAATATTTTCGCGTGCCTTTAATTTCGCGAATAGCACCTGACTCACAAAATTTGCAAAAATAAAAACCTCGTGAAATATTCAGCGTATACAGTATCAGATTTCCGTGGACAAAGCAACCATAGAAATCATAAATTTAGGCCTGATCACAATATCAGGATTATGTCTTCATGAACGGAGCCAGGGCTTCCTTCATCCCATCCCTGAAGGAGGTGGTCTGACCGATGCCCAGCTCTTCCAGCTTTGTGCGGTCCATCGTGCAGTCCTTCGGTCTGAGGGTCCCACCAGTTGGCTGGACCGGGTTCGGCCGGAGGTGCTCGTGGGGGAGCTGGAAGAGGTCGGCAATGGTGGTCGCCATGGCGTACTTGGTCATGAGCTCCCCACCACACCAGTGGAAGATCTGGGTGACTGATGCAGGATCCTGTGGGAAGATGATTAAAAAAAGCACACCATCAACGAGATGTACTGTAAAACGAGGAATGTTTGAGTGCATTTTAATTTCGTGAATTTCTTGAGCGCCACGATTCACGAAATTAAAATGCATGTGAAATTTCTTGTATACACTATATGCACTGAATGGTAGTGGCAATGCACAAAATTTCATGCTGCAAAGAAGGCTGTCAGCTCCAATTTGTGAAAATTTCATGCTGCGAATATACTCTGTTTTACAATACTTGTCAAACAGGTCAGCACTACCAGATGTTCAAATAATTATAAAATAATATGTTGGCCTGTTGCAGTTTGCTGCTGGCATTTGGTTGATCAGCAAGGCAAACGCCAAGCTATGTCTCACCTGCCTGCGTATCGCAAAAGTGATTATAGTGTTTTTCAATGTAAGTTCATTGACCTTTTGACCTTTGAACTTCTTGGACTTCACCATAATCATTATAGAACTTGACTGGCATTTAATTTCTAGGCTATGTACCTGTGTTGTGAGTTTGGTGGTCATAGCTCAAATCTGTTGAAAAATTATTGAGCGTACACCAAAATACTGTGAGTACAGTACTTATCAGAGAAATTTCATTAACATTTTGACCTTTGACCTTGTCGGACTGCACCCATATAATCAAAATTGACCTGCACTTTAAGGTTATGTACCTGTGGTGTAAGTTTGGTGGTCAAAGTTCATAGATGTGGAAATTCAAAGAGAGCATACCAAATTGTTGACAATGCCGACAACAATGCTGCCAACTAGGACAACAGACAAGGCAATCGCCAAATTGTGTCTCGCCCATTCGCGTACAAGGAATTACTATTTTTTATAACTCCCAGAAGTTAATTGACCTGCTGATGACCTTTGACCTTGTGGTGACCTTCAACACCCTAAGGGACATTTACCATCCAAGTTTGGTCACAAACAGACAAAGGGATCAAAAGTAACGAGCCATAATCGAAACGCGCCATAAAAACTTAACATTGGGTCCTAAAAATTTGTTGACCCCTTTCTGTGACCTTTGACCTTTTGATGACCTTTAACTCCCCAAGGGACATCTACCGTCCAAGTTTAGTCACAAACGGACATAGGGATCAAAAGTTATGAGCCACAATCAAAACGCGCCCTAAAAACATAACATTGGGCCCTAAAAGTTTGTTGACCCCTGTCTGTGACCTTTGACCTTGTGAAGACCTTCATCTCCCCAAGGGACATCTTCCATCCAAGTTTGGTCACAAACGGACAAAGGGATCAAAATTTATGAGCCATACACGAAATGCGCCCTAAAAACTTAACATTGGGCCCTAAAAGTTCGTTGACCCCTGTCTGTAACCTTTGACCTTGTGGTTACCTTCAACTTCCCAAGAGACATCTACCATCACCCAAGTTTGATTGCCATTGTAGCAACATGTGCTGAGTTACGTGTGATAAGAGAGTCTTGCGAGTAAACTTTAACGTATGACCTCAAATGACCTTTGACCTTATCCTGTGACCTCCAACGGCACCATAACATGAAGGTACCCCCAGTGCATCTATGACCCAAGTTAGGTTGTAATCCAAGCAACTTATGTGAAGTTATTTGTAAAAAGAGAGTCTTGCAGGTAAACTTTAACATAGAAAAGAGAGTCTTGCACATACTCTTTAATATATGACCTCAAATGACCTTTGACATCATCACATGACCTCCGACAACACCATAACATGAAGATACCCCTAGTGCTTCTATCACCCAAGTGTGGCTGCCATTGGTGTAACAGTTGCCAAGTTATGCATCATAAGAGAGTCTTGCAGGTAAACTTTAACATTTGTGACCGACGACGGACGGACGACGGACGGACGCCATTTGGATCCCTTAGTCTCGCCTTCACCTCCAGTGGGCGAGACAAAAATTGATGCCTGTGTCTTACTTCTGCTACTCAGGCAAGACAAAAATTAACCAAATCATAAACACTGTCTGAATTTGTCTTGACCATGGTTAGATTGTTGATTTGATCACTTTTCTTCCCAAGAAGAAGAATGGCATAAGACGATGGATGTCATCGTCAGTACTCACCTTTTCCCATCGCTCACACATCTGTCTGCAGACCACAGCGATGTCCTGTACGTGGGTGGGGCAGCGAGTACAGACGTCATCGATCAGGTCTGTCTTGTCTTTATTACTGATCGTCTTGACCAGTATCGTGACGGCACTCTCCTCTATCGTCTCCAGTGGTCCATAAAGGATGGGTATTCGAAGAACGGCACTATCTAATCATATTGAAAATAATGAACAATATTCCAGACAATCTTCACTTAATGCACATTTCATCTAAAACATTTTTTTTAAGGAAATCAATATCTAACACTTGCATGAAAAAGGACTGGACGGACAATCAAAATTGTGTAGCATATACAGCAGAAAACAAATAGATTGATCATTTTGCATAGGAAAATATCCTTCCTAATCATTCACAAGTCAAGTGACAGCTAAAGACATACATAGACACAATCATAAATGTGCACAGAGGATGTGTACACATCTACAGAGAGTTTCAAACATGTAAATAAAAGCGCTTGAGCTAACCTTCATTCGAAACTTTGGGTCATGTAGGCTCTGTTGAGTTGATCCACAAGATAAAGGGAGCATTTACTTGTCATGAAATTATATTCCAGGAAAATATCTGCTAAGCACATACTTCTTCATCTACTAAGAAATTTTGGCTTCTTTCCTATATATTAATGGATTTTCTGTGCTTTTTATTTGCAGGTGTGGTGGGGAGGGGGGGGGGGGACTCAAATGCAAACGGGAAGCACAAATACAAATCACAATAAGAAATGACTTCAGTGATTACAACAATACCCATGTACATTTCAATGTTCCGTGGAAAAGCAACATACTTTGGTTTGTGGCCCGGATGATCTTTTCCCCTTCCAGTTTCTGACAGCCATATTTGTTGAGTGGGTTGGTGGCATCCGATGGTTTGTAAGGCGGTGATGTGCCATCAAATACATAATCCGTGCTGATAAAAATGACATAGGCGCCAAATTCAGCTGGTAAAAGGGAAAAACAAACACAAAGACATAAAAACAAGAGCTTCAAAACATGCAATCAGCTAAAAGCAAGTAGCATTTTCCCAACATATAGTATGGTAGAACTCTAAAATACTGGTACATGACATGATCTATACAAACTCAGTTTCAGCATCAAGTCACTTGTCTGGATAAGGCTATATATTCCTGAGCATGGATGCTTTTGAAATTGGAATGAAACAACATATTCTTTTTGCAAAAATGATTTGCAGATCCAAAGGAAGAGATGCATATCTAAAGGCCAATTTTTTCAGAGAAATGTGGATGCAACATCTACGACAAATATAAAATCGCACATACCAAGTGACCCACTCAGGCATGTCTCAAATAACCTACCTCCTCCACACTGTCTAATAACTCCACAAAAATATGAGTAATGCTTACTAAACATTGGCTGCCCATTGGCATACACACTGGAACGTTTTCTTTGTGGATTTCCTCAGATTTCTGGAAACTAACTGTGAATGCTTTATTCAAAAATAGATTATCTAACCCCCCCCCCCCCCCCATTCCCATTGTGTCATCACGGTCTTCTTGTGGACTGACGTTCCCAGCTACATCTGAGAGGACCTGCTGACTTAAAAAAAAAAAAAAAAAAAATGACAGCTATCAAGTCTAACAGGCAGAGAGAGAGAGAGGAACAAATGCCAATAGAGCCTTGAAATTCTTATGGTGACAGCGACAATTAGCAATATATATTCACAATCTGTTTCCATTGACCGCTGTGTGAACATCAAATGCAGTCATAAAAAAAAGAATAGAATGCACCTTCCAACATACCACTTAATTTTCCAATGACTTCAGTGGCATCACAATTCACTTTCTTAGCTCTCTCTTCATTCACTTCGACGACATCTGGTCTACGTTCTACGGCTGCATGAATGACAGCATTTGGCTGGAAAAAAAAAAAGAAAGAAAGAGAATAAAAGAACAATTTGACATTAATTCTAATAATGAAATGTAACTTTTGGAAGATGGTTTATGGGAACATAATGGGGCAAGTCCAAGATAAGGTCCCCTCAGAAGGCAAAATTTCATCTTTGCTCAATATTGACATATTTGGTATCATTTTGAAGCTTATGAGTTGAGGTTTTGATTTCTATGGAGGAAAAAATGATATTATGTAAATTTATGCAAATTTCAAGGACTTCATTTGCATAAATGTAAAACACAGCGTTACGGATGGGAAATTTATAAAAATTCATATCTATTCAAAGGAAAGCAAATAATATTTGATTAATATGTGGACATAAGAAGTTCATCAAATAGTTTAACTTGGTATGAAAATTTAGGGATTATGCAAATGATTATGCAAATTAGCTCGTGTCCTACCATGAGATGTCCCATACGTAACAAATTGAGGTCATTTTTTTAGGCTTTTTCTGAAATTGCTCAGGTTATTTGAATGCCCTTTTGGAAAGTTCTAATTTATTGTTTAGAGAAATTAAATACCATAGAACAAAGAAAAAAAAGTAAAAGAAATATTTTTCATTAGGCATTGAAATAATGTTATGTATGGGACATATGCGTTACGTATGGGACATCCTCATACATATTACAGGTGAATGCATGTAGCTACAGTTGTAGCTGGGAAGGTCTCTCAGTACACAAATGGTCAATCATCCTGAAGAAAGCATCCCAACTTTGCAGCTACTTTTTGAGTTATAGACACTTGAAACAATACATGTACTTGACTGAACAATTTTCAGAAAGGGGGAGGGGAAGATGGCAAAATACACAATGAAAATCAGCATTAAAGGGATGGTATAGTTTTTGTAGAAATGGGGACTCAGTTTTCAACATTCTATGAGATGACTGGAAACCAATAATATGAATTAAATTACTTAAGAGCATACAATTCTAAGACTAGAGGAATTCCAAGTTAATTTGATGGAGATCCAATTTGAAACGGTTGTGATATCAAAAAAATATATAATCATATATATATATATATATATAAAGTAAAATGATTTTTTTTTTTTATGCAAGTGATACACAAATTGTCCTTATTCAGTTTTCAATAGTAGCCACAACAAAATTCATGGGTATGATACATACAGAGGTGTGACTCAAATCAGTGACCTGACTGCTAGACAGACATCATACATCTACTTGATTACTGGAATTCCACGTAGCAGGTATTGCTTATTTATTAAAATTGATATTTCTTGTGTCAAGTTGTTTTTTATTGAAACTAAATGGCAAACTGCCCTTCATCAATAGAAGTAAACACTTTAAACTATTCAATTTTTTAGTAGTAACTATCCTGATAAAAATTATAAATAGGGCATACAGACTCAGGTTGGTCATAAAAAATATGGAATATGATTGAATATGATTATGATGGTAAATATTTGGGGGATATTGTTCCCTTGACAATCTGGATCAGTATTTGAGTAATTCAACTGATTCCACCTCAATAATTATGCAAAAATTTGTTTATGGGTATTTTGCAAAATTATTTTGCAAAATACCCATAAACATGGTTCTCCACACACTAAACGAATGGGGGACTAAGGGCATGCATACTCAGGTTGGTCATAAAAATATGAAAATATGATTGAATATGACTATGATGGTGAATATTTGGGGAATATTCTTTCCTTGACAATCTGGATCAGTATTTGAGTAGTTTCAACTGATTTTACTTCAATAATTATGCAAAATACCCATAAACATGGTTCTTCACACACTAAATGAATGGGGGACAAAGTGTCCCATACGTAACTGTCCCATACGTAACACGTCATGTCTGTCTTTAATGAGAACCTGTAATTAGAGCTTTTTGCCTAATGACATGAAACTTACCTGTGATAATCTGGAGTGTTGTGACTTTCATCACAGTGAGTTACAAGTTGTAGAATAAAATACTTTCAGAGAGTTTTGAGGTTGAAAAAAAATGTTCAAAAAAACAAAATTTTTCTGGTCCCATACGTAACGGCACATATTTTCTCTTCTAGAATATAATTGTCATGGTCATTTTTCTCAATTTTTTACATGATTATACTTCTCCTAGATATCAATCATCATGATAAAGTTCAATATGATCAAAGGCCATTAACACTATTTTTCAGGTCATAAAAGTCTCTGAATGTCCCATACGTAATGCGCGTGTTATCTTGGACTTGCCCAATGGCAGAACAAAATACCTTTCTGGCTATATATATATTTGTTTGATGACGGCTTGGAAAGTTATCATGACGATTACAAAGTTTGAAGTTGAGTAACATATTTATAGGGCATATTGGGAAAAGTACAACAATTTCTATATGTGGGATCAATGTCAATGTCATCATTTATGCAGCATATTTGTGTGGTCTTTTGTTGTTGGTCTGTTTCATCATTTTTTGTTTTTGTTTTAGCAGAAACTATTTTACTCAGAAAATATTAATTCCAGAGTGAGCCTACAGCAATGAATGAGTATAAGGATTATAAGCTGGAATGCAGCATTTTCCATCAAATACATTTATTGATTTTTTTTAGCTAAAGGTTGAAAACACCACTTTTCATTTGGAGCACAATCAAAGTCTTGAGGTCGGGGTGTTTCTTTCTTTTTTTTCATTCTCTGAGATCAAAAGGCATGGTAAAAAGTAGGATATATTACTGAATATGGAATTTGACCACCAAATCTGATAGCACCTTATCTCAAAACAAACAAGCTTGATGATGACCTTCCCTCTGGCTCTTGGTCATAAAGATTCTCATCAAAGTCCACTTGGGTCAGTTCTGTATGTATACTTGATAAGTTATAGAAATTAGTTTGGCTATACTTCTAGTGTGGGGTGGAACTCATTGAAAGTCCTGAGCTTTAAATGGATTTAATGTTGTTTTTCTTCTGATTTTTCACTACATTGTTGTAAGCAAAAACATAGATTCAAAGTGTGTGCGTGCAAGTGTGTGAGAGAGGGGGGGGGGGGACATTAAGAAACAATTCTTGATATCAAAACACTGATCTACTATTCTACTCAGCTTCCTGAAAAGGCTAGGATATGATAGATACCATTACTTTAAAGGGAAGCTCCTGATGTACACTTGTATTCATGTAGAATGCAATGTACAGCTACAACTCGATTTATACTGAATCCTGTAGTGCATTTGCTTCATATATTTGCGATGGATAGCTGTATGATCTTTAATTTTAATACTGCCCCATCTTCAACAATTTTCCACATACCATGTGTACATTTACATGCAGTTTACACAAATCACTGTAGCTCAAAATGTATTCCTATCATCACTGTTTTATGGTGGTCCCGTTACCTTGAATTCCTGCATGACGGCACGAACCTCCTCTTCGCTTCTAATGTCCACTTTCCGGAGACCATCCTTGGCCCGAGAGAAGGCCAGTCCAAGAGGCTCGGTGGTTGGACATGCCTGCAGCTCTTTCATGAGGGCACGCCCCAGAAGACCAGATGCACCTGTTACCAGAATCCTCATGGCTTCACATGAAAACTTAATTTACACACATACACATAGAAGAAAGGAGAAAGAAACAAAAAAGGCCTGGAAGTGTTTTGCTTAGGAACAGGCTGGCCCGGTGACATTTTATAGTGTCACTATAAACTGTTCATTTACTGGTTCTTACTTTTCTACCATATGTATGCAGACCCATAACTAGGATTTTTATGGGGGGAGGGTTCATAAAAAGAAAAAAGTGGACCTTTTTAGTTCAAATTTAAGATCAAGACAATTTAAAAATCACTTGTGATCACTAATATTCTTAGCCTATATATAATATGGGTACAGGGCACCTACTAAAATTAACTTAATATAAAAGATTCATTATTCTATTAAGGTGACAATGATGGCTACCTCTGAGGCTGAGTTCTTATACACTGAGCGTGACATAAGAATCGAGAAAAAAACAAAAGATGAGGTTGAAAGCACCTTCACAACTGACAAAATCGATTTGCTTTGGGTTTGGCTCAGTGCATTTCTAATTAAACATACATTATACAGCACTTCACGTCATCACGGGAAACAATGATTAAGAGATTTTATGAAGTTTGTAATTTGCAGAGTTGTACACAATTTGTGCATGACATGCATGACATGATTTGAAGACCTTTCCACGCGGGTAGCTAGGGATTAGATCTCTTGAATTGCCCTCTAGTAAACTCTACTCTTTGACTTCGACTTTGTCTTTGACTTACTGGGCACAATAATAATCTCAAAGAACATCGCTTATAAATCCTTTCTGAAAGTCTGTGGGTAGCATTTTGGTTCATGCTATGTAGCTGTGCATGCTGTGTTGTGTGTATCTGGCTCCCTCGTCCACTATGGACATCAATAAACCCACCAGAAGGAAAAAAAACAAAAACAAAGAAAGAACAGTAGGCCTATGTAAAAATGTAGGTCTACATACCTATTGACACATGTAAATTTAGCCCACATCATGTGATATCAATTGTCACCCACATCATGTGACGTACGTCAACTGAAGTGCATGATGAACTAAACAATTGCAATAATTTTAATTCACAATAAAATTACCACTGTAGAATTCTACCAGTTAAGTTACGAGTATGAGGTCCATGACATCCATGCCACAAATTAAATATGTTTGCATTGTTGGCAGCTTGCAGTGACCTCTCATGCTCTAGCAAGCCAAATGTCTTCTCTAAAGCCCGCCGCACACTACACGATTTTGCCCCGATTCACCGGTCTCAAGACCTTAAGACTAGAAGTGTGACGTCACAGTCTTGCCATTTTCTAATCGTACGACTGGGTCTTAGCGCCAGTCGTAGAGATTTGACATGTTGAATTTCTACCGACTGGTCGTGGGCTTTCAGCCATTCACAATGCAGTAAAATGCAAGCGCACGCATGTGCGCACTGCGCGCGCTTTACAGTCGGGTCGTATAGTGTGCGGTGTCCGGTCGTACGACTGGTCTTAAGACCCAGCTTGGCTTAAGACTTAAAGACCAGTCTGATCGTGTAGTGTGCGGTGGCCTTTACATGTTCTCCCTGCACTTGCCTGCTGACCCTGAATTACAAATTGCAAATACAACTTAAATTCATAGACTCTAGTAAATTACAACTTTCAAGTTTATCAGTCATCAATTCTACAAAGTACAATTTCTAGAACCCTAGACAATCTAGAGTAGAGATCTCTACACTAAAGTAGACTAGACTGGACAGTTCAGTTGCCATGATGATGGTGGGTCGGGATGCCCATTCATTTGTAAATCAGTCTGTAAATTAGTAAATTTTACTTCCAAAATTTTATGAAGTCTGAATCGGAAGAGAAGTAAACTTACACTTGTCTCACCTTTTTTGACAACGCGGTGACAGAACTCAGAAGCTTTAATTGGCTTGAACCTGTCCTCAGGAATCTAATTCTTAAAGTTTATGTTTGCCTTTTTATAACGAGAGGAAATCAGGTCTGAATCCTGGTTCTCTTGCACTGTTGAAGCATGGTCACACACAATTAGCAATTGATCCTTCTTGGCCGGATTGCTTAGTATGCCCGGAAAGGCCTTAGTACTGGCTACTAGCACTCACTGTGTATTAAACACCTACGAAGGCGAAGCGTTCAGTGTGGCGGCTCGACCGTGGGTGGGTGGTGGGTAGCAAACCCAGGTACCGAAGAAAAATAACTGCGGGATATCGGAGACGAGCGCGCGTGCGGGAGCGCGCGTGAGTGTACAGATATAAATATGCCTCGTTCCTCCAAACTCAGCTGTAAGGAGAAATAATGTGGTTATCAATGTATATTCCTCTCCTATTAAAATCATTTTTATCCATCAACTACGTTTAAAAAATATTTCAAATAATCTTTTTTTGCCATAATTTG
Source organism: Diadema antillarum (assembly GCF_040938485.1). NCBI lineage: Eukaryota > Metazoa > Echinodermata > Echinoidea > Diadematoida > Diadematidae > Diadema > Diadema antillarum. Next base: position 976,293 of record NW_027271035.1, on the reverse strand, counting down.
GAAAATTATTTTAATCTAGGGATAAATAAAACAAAAATAACAAATACATACACTCGGCAATTCCTTGTACTTTCACGGGAATCGCCCACCGAACTAAAACATAGTTCGGTGGAATCGCCGCAGAACTCTACACACATACAATGTATACACACAGTTCTGTGGGAATAATCGCACGGGATATATAAACTACAGTGGAGCAGATGAATGCCGAGAATACAGCGCTCTTCGCCTCATAGATCTATCATTTGTTTAATCACCTCCCCATAAACAATACGGCGTCAACAGGAAAGAAAAATCACATCTGATGATCTCCCGGGAGCTGCTGCCTTCACGTACGTATGACGTTGGAGTAGTACCGGTATTTACTGCGGTAGTAAATAGAAGATTTAAGAAAATAATTAGCGTCGATAGATTTGCCGTGAGACAATAATGTCTGATCAGCTGGTCCGTCTGGTCTGTCTGGTGTGGTGGTGCATGGGCCATGGTCATAGACATTGTGATTGCCATTGTGTCTGCTCAAAATAAAAAAGATGCATTATCAGTTGAGATGGGGCTTCAGGTTTCCAACATTTTTTAATGATAATTTTTGAGATAAAAAGTTTATGGAGATATAATAAACCTCTTATGTTCTGGTTTTAATGAAATATTGAAGAGCATATATCAGTCCAGGAAACCCGCTCATGAGGACCGCTCCCGCGTACGAGGACTGCCCCGCCTCATGAGGACCGCCCCCACGCCTCATGAGGACCGCCCCCATGCCTCATGAGGCCCGGGGGGAACACCTCATGAGGCCCCCCTATTCACTTCTATTCATCTCACATCTGACGTATAAATTGTCGCAACTTTGCACGGTGATTTTTTGTTATACACACACATGTCCACTATCCATGATGAAAAGAAGAAAAAAATCTGTTTTTTTTTTTTTTTAATCGAGTTTTAATCAACCTATGCAGAGCGCCCATTAAAACATGTGTGTTTTAATGGACGCTCTGCAGTCTTTTATGCATGTACTGATCTGGCAGTGATTATCAGGGGCAAAGGTCAAGAGCATTGCTTCAAAATTTTACAATTTCTATCATATTTGTGCAATGCCTGCAGGATTGTTTTTTTCTAACTTGGTTTATGCATGTATAACCCAATAAAGATTCTCTGGGAAGTTGGTGTGTTTTTGCCAAAAAGGTCAAAGTTCTTAAGGTCAAAGACCAAGTGAAAGTGCTGTACTTAACTTCTTCCTCCATATCTCAGAAGTGGCTCAAGTTATCTTGAAACTTAGTACCTGGTACATATTTATGCATGTTCTGCCTTACAGTGGTTCTCGTATGAATTTTTGGGTCAAAGGTCAAGGGTCAAAGGCAAGATGAAAATGATAACAATTTACTGTTCAATACAGAAATTGCACTTTTTCTCCATATCTTGAATATTACTCAGTGCATAAACTTTTGAAAGGGTCAAAGTCAAGTAAAAGTCCTAAAATCCCCAAATATATTAGTACTCTTCCATTCATCTGATTAAACCTACATGTGTAGGTCAAAAGGAAGGTGAACATTCAACACATTTGTGACAAACATGTCATTTTGATATTTTTCCAATTTGTGAAAATGTAATCATACATTATCCACATGGACTATAGACCTATCATGCATTATGGCGGAGCCATACCACTAGTTACATTATGCCACATGTTTCAATGTACTTCATGCTGTAACAAGTGCTGTAATCTTGATAATATGATATCACTCCTCAAATAACAGTGTCTTTCACCTGTCTCATTCTATTCAGTGTTTCTCTGGAGGAGAACAGAGTGATCTAGCAGCCATGTTGTTTGTGATCATCCTGTCTGTTCTCTTTGGGGGAGTCTTGATGCTGGTTCTTCAAGCCTCTTGGCTCTACTGGTACATCAAGCATGAACCTCAAAAACCCATCCCCAAGAAACACCTCTATGACAGAGTCCAGCAGGCAGGGGTAAGCCATTGCTCTGTGTCCCTCCCATCCATTTCATTTTGCTTCCTTTTTTTCTTTTTCTTTTACACTTTCCATGGCTGGCACCACATTTTCAAAAGTATGGGGGGGGGGGGGGGTACTTCTGGATTTTATCAGCTGACAAGCAAAAAACAACAACAACAACAACAACAGACAAACAACAATGGTCCTGAGCTGTTCACTTTTTTTTTAGTGCCACTTCCGGGGTAAAAAAAGTGGGGGGGGGGGCCCAAAGTGGTGACACCCTATGTATACAGTGGACGTTCATTATAATGAAGTCCTTGGGACCAGCAGTTTTCTTTCTTGAAATATCAAAATTTTGTTATAACTGAACAAAAATACATAGAGTGGATAATGGTTTGGCCTGAATTTTTACGTCGTTGTAACTGGAATTTCATTGAACGGGAGTTCACTGTATCTATTTCTATGTACAGGTGCAAAAATAGTGGACCCTGCTTCCTTCCCTTGAAGTTATGTAGTGGATTTTGTTTCAGTGTAACATTTAAGTTTTACTGTGAGTCTGCACATTGTGTGGTTGTGTTAAATCTGGGATATGTCATCCAATTCTGCATTTGAGTGCAGCTGAGATATAAATGGCCATCTTGACAAGTTCATCAGTTCCTTGCAGGCACCAGAAAGGCAAGGCAAAATATGCTTTGATATTGGTTGCTGAATTGATGATGTCCATTCAGCATCCAATATCAAAGCTTATTTTGTGTAGAGTAGAGTAGAGTCATCCATTAGAAGTGTTGATACATGTACCAGTAATATTGGACATGCTCTGATAAGGTACACCCACGAGCCAAGAAGGCAAAATACTCATGTACACTTTGATCTTGCATATGGTCATAAAAGGATCCGCTTCTGGCTGTGTATCAAACGTTGCATCTTTTATATTCCTTGTTGCATGTTCAGGAGCTGCGTAATCCATCCTTACTCCTTTTCAAGAAGGAGACCTGCCATGCTGCCAATGCTCTCATCAGCTTCCTCTTCTGTGAGCTCAAGGACACTGTCTTCGTCCGCCGATGGATCATTAAGAAGATGAATGTAGAGTTTCAGGAGCTGCTCAATGCCAAGACTGCTGGGAAGATATTGGAGCAGATCACTGTGAGTATGGTTACTTAATAGGAAATTTGTACTGAAGATGTTCAAAGTGTATTTGTGAAACTAGACTAGGATGACTTATAAAGTAAAGTCACTCCAATTTGCCAATATAGTATCATACATCATTCTTTTGAACGCAGCTGCCGAACAGGAAAGCTTATTTTTTTTTGTCCCATCTCATGCTAAATTGAATAAAGTAATTGACATGTTGTTATTGAGAGATGTGTCAATGATATGTAAGAAAGTGCAAATTGTTTGTATTGTTTGAGTTGGTAGGGTCTACACACTTATTTGCTGAACAAGGGGTTGTGAGATTTTGTTCACATGATGATATCAAAGTTCAATTGTTATTTTGCTTTCATGCAATACATTTTGAATGTTTTTATTTTTATTAAATGATTAAAAGGAAGTGAATAAATTGACTGTCTGCCAAGAGAGATTCCAGTATCAGGCGTATAGATTTAGGGGAAATGTTATTTTTGTGACGAAGAGTTTTCATTATGATCGGTATGATCTATTCTAATCCGCATGTCATAATATTGTCCTTGAATCAAATTCTTACCTTTGTGAAATGCATCTCCATATACTATATTCCTGACTGGGCACATTGTCCGAGGATCACATTCCCTTGAAAGCACACCAGTCCCCTTTATCTCTATGTGCAATTGTATGCTTAAGAACCTTTGTATAGCTTTGGGAAATTGCTCCGTAGAAATGTAGCAAAAAATTTGACATGCTTCCCCCTCTCCCAACAGCCTTTAATAAGTGGTTTACTGTAAAAGTGGATATTTACCTGCGACTAATTTGTCACGCTTGGCCTGGTAAGAAGAGTTTAGCGTGTTTGTAATTCCGCAGAATCAAGAAATCAACTACTTGAACATATGGCAAGCAAAAATATTTGTACGCTTTTATTTTTGCGCTAGTCTCTAGTTGCGCGAAATGCGCGAAAATTTCAACACTGCAAGAATTTTCACTTTTACAGTACATGTGCTTTTCGTCTTCTCTGATATCAAGGTGAGAGACTATTGTCTTGGATCTTCATTTCCTACTCTTGATGGAGTCACTCTCATGAAATTCACCTTGGAGGAAGGGTCGCAAATGCCGCAGGTAATGATAAAGAGAAGCACTTACATTAGGTGTCCTGTGCCTGTGATATGAGTAGTCTTTCCATTTCCAAGAATAGTTACGAAGAATCATTTGGATTGGTCTCGCAATAAAAGCCCAAACCTAGTAGTAAATCACCATGGGCAATGTAGTGCAGCCTAAGTTGGTCTTTCTATCTGTTGTTTGTTCATGAAACGTTGAATTGATTTCTTGTATTTTTTTGAAATTGTTAAAGCGATTAGAGTCTGTATAGAAAAGGCACTCTATAAGTTTGGTTACTATCATTGCTAAATATTGTGCCTTTCAATTTACAGTTTGCATATTACTGCGCCATGGAAAGACAACAAGCTTCTACTGGACTGCCAAAGAGAAAAGATTGTTTGAGTGTGTGATGATAGATTTTTTTTTTTTTTTGGTAATAGATTTTTTTTTGTGTTTGATTCTTGCAGAACTTGATTTTTCTCTAAATCCTCGTACCCATGATATTGGAAAAAAAAATGTGTGTTTATCAGTTTTGCTCTGATTTCATTTTGCACGTTGTATATTCCTCAGTTGGCAAATACTTACACCTGTAGCATTATAATTTTCAAGTACATCTTTCAATGTTTTAATTGGCAATGCCTACTATTGCATTCTGCGGAGCCATTGGTCAATGATTTCATGATAATACTTCATTAGATATGAATGTGACAATAATTTTAATCTTGTAGAACATTTTATATGTTAAAGGTGTAAACAAACAGATAGTAAGCAGTGTGTGATATAGAGCAGTTTATACCCATAACCATTTCGTTTTGTCTAAACTGGAATAGACTTATATAGGATTTGAGTATATTACAGAATCTGTAATTTGATATCCATTCTTGCTACAGACAGCTATTGTGTAAGTATGTATGTATGGGCTATTACATGTTGTTATGTAGAGGACTCATTTCGTACAGTAGGGTAGTCAACTTTATGTGTATATATGTGAATACTGCATATCTTTAAAAAAACATTTTTGATGATTTCAAATGATAAGTGATTGTTAATTGTTTAGCAATTCACAATGTATAATGAAAGACCTTTGTTGTTTATGAATATGCTAAGGTTGTTGATGTAGCAGTCGACCTTGACTATGGAGGGGGCTTCCGAGTCTCAGTGGATGTGGACCTTGTGTTTGGTACATCGGCCTACATTTCAGTGATTGTGACCAAGCTGAAGGGGAGAGCCAGACTCCAGTTTTCTCGCGAGCCGTACACACACTGGTCATTTTCTTTTTATGAGGTGAGTTCATTGTGAGAGCACTGCTGGTTTGCCCTTTTTACCTCTGCCAAGGAAGGAGGTTATGTTTTCATTGGCATTTGTTTGTTTGTTTGTTTATCTGTGTGCAAAATAACCCCAAAAAGTAGGGAAAGGATTTGGATGAAACTTACAGGAAATTTTGAGAATGACACAAGTAACAGATGATTCAAATTTGGTAGTGGCCCGGGAATTTTGGGGGAATTTGTTCATGAAGGATTTTTGATATTTTGGCAAATGGGGGTCAATGAACTTGGGAGTTCAGGCTGCACGTATTTGTGGTTTGCATGCGCGCGCTAAAGTGCGTGCTCTAGTTTCTGTTAATTTGTCTACTAATCAATTTGTATGAATTGTCTGTACCTACAATATATCATTCCTTGAAGGATCTGGTAGCATGGGGATACCATGGAGTGGGAAGGCTGGCCGAGCTCGAATGTATTTGAGAATCCCTTTAATAACTTGTGCATGGCTTTATCATTTATCTCCATGTAAGTACACGCACAGATGAAGAATCTCAACTGGAGTAATCAGTATGTTACCAATGAACGTATGATTCAATGCACGTATTTGCTGACCGGTGCTACTCTGGTGCTTCTCGTGGATTTTTGATTTACCCAGGTGGGCAGTGAATAAATTGGGCCACCCATGGATCTCCATGCTACCGGCTGTTTAATTGGTGACACTCGGGGAGCTCAAATTGCCACATAGTATCAAACTAGAGAAGCACTCTGAGAGCACAGACCTCCGCCAAGCATGCAGCTTATTTCCACCACTGATCTTGTTCTTCCATAGAGATCAGTGATTTCCACCCATACGTATGCGTGCTGAAAGTCGCCCAATTTTCCAATGTAGAAGCCTTTTGTTACGTCATGAACTTCCAGCTGCACGACGCGCCTCGCCTTAACCCTTACTGTACTGGGCTATTTGGCTCCATGAAAATACTGGGGGAAGGGGGGGGGGGGTGGCCTCCCCACCCCCCCCCCCCCCCCATTGATCTCGGAAACGCAATGTCGGATGAACTTGAAAATTTGCATGCTGATAGATCTTCGCGTGCTGAATCTAATGGTGTAATTTATTTTAATCAATTATGCAATTTTTGTGCGTAATTAGCTAATTAATTATTCATAATGCATATTTTATGCATTTGGGGATATTTTCATAATTTCAGCCTAAACAAGTACAAAATTACATGAAAACTGTGTAAAAATGAAGAATAATGTTTCCCAAATGTGAAGTAAATCAATTCTTATCTATTTTTATGAGTACAGCAGATTTGCATAAACTATTAATATGCAAATTTACTACTTATGAATTTTTGCATACTTTTGAAATGTATGACGTACTAAAATGAAACTAGAAGTAAAATTATCCTTTTACAGGACCCATGGGCACTACCATATAACTGTATTCTAATGTCCCTGATATTATAAACTTGAAGTATGATTTATGCAAATTTATGTAAATTTCTGATTTTTTAAATAAAAATTAGCTTATATGTGATTTTGCGTGCAAAATATGAGAAAAATCAATGAATACAAAAAGTATAGAAATGTGAGAAAAATCAAACAAGTTATTTGCCATACTCATAAAACATTTTTGAAATTAACTTTACAGAATGTTATGTTTTGTATTGTTTTTATTTCTTATATGTTTTCTATTGTTTTATATTCCTTATGTATATCATTGTTTCTAAACTTTGCCCAGTTTATTTCAGAACAATATAGAAGCATGAACCAAGTTGAAAACCAATTCCTGAGCAAAATTTATAAAGTAATGCAAGCCATGGTCTATTGACAGTATGTATCTGTACACAAATATATGCAGCGATTAGCCGTTTTAATGACATGCGCATACTAATTGGCCCATAACACCCCCTAGGTAGGTCCGATATGGACAAATGTGGTATCAAAATGTGCGCAAGACTTCAGGGGGAAAAGTCATGAAGCGAGAATCCGAATTTCCCAGCGGTCGCGATGCAATCGCCAAAAGTATGGAGGGGGACCTCCCAGCCCCCCCCCCCCCCCCCCCCCCCCCCCCCCCCCCCCCGTACAGTTAGGGTTAAAGGAGAATTGATTGGTGTAGCAAATCTAGATATAGTTCAAACAACATTTGAGTCATGCTTTCCTTGATGCAGCTAGTATACACTGCCTGTTTTCTGCCTCCTTCCCCCCCCCCCCCCCCCCCCGGAAAAAAAAAGAAAAGGAAAAGAAAAAAAGGATCAGGCATGCCTTGCACCAGAGCAAATTCCCATTTATTCGACCGAATATGTTGTTTTGCCTTCTGATTTTATTTTTTCTTTCTCGGTTCTGCTACACCATGGATTAGTTGGTGTTTCAGGATGCTGAATTTGTCAGACCATCGATGTGTGATTTTTATATGCATCATGTGTAGACTTTACATGTATGTATTGATAACAGTGACATGCCTGTTTTTATTCAGGAACCAGAACTAGAATTTGACATTGAGACTCATTTTGAAGGCCGCACAGTCCACCAGCTGGGATCACTTATTTTAAATCAGGTAAGCTGCAAATTGATAGGGTACCTTGTCGGTGGAATCGACAGTTCAGTTCAGTTCAGTTTATTGCTGCATTCCATTCTTCAATACAATATAAAACAATTTAACAAAATGTCACAAATATTATAAATTTTTCCTATTCATAAATACACATTATGGAGTACAATCGTATGAAGGAAAACATATAAAGAGGAAAAATATAAAGCGACACTATATGATAGGAAACACATTTGAATTAAGTTTTGAGAGAGAAAATGTATTATGTATTGGAAATGCAGGGGACCAGCTTCATAAGCTGAGCTTGACTCGGAAGATGGCCCCAGGTAAACTGACAACATAACATGAACTATCTTAAGTTACCCTATCATATTTCTGATTTCTTTTTCTGTTCTCCTTCACCATATTCCTACTAGACATATTTGAGTTTGTTACAAATGTTCTAGTGAAAGGCAAACATTATTTTTTATGTATCATTAGACTGGAGTTCAATTATGCATCATGTGATTTTAATGGTAGTAGTTATTTGCCCTAAAGCAACAATTCCAGTCCGCCTAGAAGCAGCACTTTTACTGCCACTGTTGTAAATCATGTGATATGAAACAAGATTATATGATGACCTTCATGATAAGCGAATCAGTGAGCAACTGATATAGATCATCTAAGGACCTTTATGCCGACATGTCATGGCCGCTGAAAGTGAAGGCGATGTAATTTAGATAAACTTTGTGGAAGATCTGCGCATTTTTACACGTACTGTTCGTGACATGCACATTAGGGTTCAGTCATCCTTCCTGCAAAGCACTCAAACATGAAGAGATTGATGTTAGGGTCTAGTTTCTGCAAACAGACCGTATGCAAAGTGAACTGTTAACTGCTAAGTAGTGATTTCTTTGTGAGAAGTGAAATCAATTGAGCTGCAATGACGTTCAGGTCAAAGAAATCATAAAAATTTTACTGAGATAAAATGTTGTATTTGTCTAATATGACACTTCTCTTGAACTCTATCCATAATGCATTTTAAGATTTATATTGAAAACATAATGCATGAAATCTGATAGTTGCGAAAACTTCAATATTTAGATCTGATAAGATACAGTGATATATGTGTTCATATCTATGTCTTAAAAGTACTCATATTCATATTCATAATTTAATGTGAACATTGTCAACTTGTCATAATAATTTCATTTGTATAAGTGAAGAAATAAAACCAAATGAAATTGAAACACAGCCATCAATATTCCATGTTTTTTTTCCCTCAACACAGCTGCGAAAGACCTTGAGAAAGAAGCACATCTTACCTGCCTACAAGATTCGGAATAAGCCCTTCTTTCCCAAGCCCCCCGTCCCAACGGATAACGAGTTCCACGTCCATGATGCCAAGATCACCCTGGGTCGTATGCAGGTCACCGTCATCGAGTGCAGCCGTCTGCCAGTCAATCACGAGCTTGGCCACAACTCCGATATTTACATCACATTGTGCTTGGGTAAGTATGGTGAAATTATGCCATTCTGGAATGTCAGTGCCATCAGTGTTATGTTGTGATATTCCAATCTGACTTAGTTAAATCATACCTTGACCATGCAAGTTGATCGGCATTTTACATATTATAAAATCAAATTGCAGCTTACTTTTTAGTGTTCAAATTTCTGTTACTAGTACTCATTAGCTATGTTTTGTATTTTATTCAAAATGTGCTTGTAAGTATATGGTATATGGTAATTGCAATCTTGTGGAAGAACTTCATCCACATTTCTTCTAGATATCTAACAAGTGTGAAATTGGATTCTATTATAAGTTTGTGTGATAATTGGAGCATGAAGTAGTGATAATGAAGTAGTGGTAAGTTTATGTGTTCATTCTGGTTTTTGTTTTATGCTGACTTCTTTTCAGCACTTGTGTATCAGCACACATGTAATCCTTAAAGGAAATATTCATCCAGGATTTTCACAAACTCTGTCACCGTTCAGATTTCTGTTCCTCTTCTTTTCTCCTGCAGACACTCATCCTTGGACTCACAGTGACATCGAGCAGCGTTTCCACGGCGACTCCTTGGAAATAATCGTCCTGAAAACCAATCCGAAGAATGTGGGCGTGACGTTCAGCCGTGGGATATACAACAAGGAAGTGGTAGTGGCAAGCATCAGTCCAGACTCGTTAGTCGCTCAGACAGAATTAAGAAAGGTAGCAGTTACTTGAAGCAATTTCATGGTTTAGTAGTATTCTGTGTGTAAATTCTTCATCACTTCTTTATTTTTCCTTGGGGCATTTTTGTGTTGTTTTTATTTTCCTCCCCATTCATATATGTTAGGTTTATGCACTTCAACATTGTGCATATAAACAATATGCTGTCATTATCATTGCATTTTCGCAAAACAAAATTTGAGATATATCATGTATATTTTCTGTTTAATTTCTTGTCTAATTTGATGAATGAATGGCTCTATGTACAGGTCCTCTCTCTCTCTCTGTCTATCTATATAACCTTTGTTTTGCAGAAAGCATGTTGTTGCTTTGTTTTTGCTTATGTAGGAGTATGAATTACAGGCACAGTATCCTAAACTCTAAAACAAAAAAACTACAGGAGAAAATGGAGCAGTATATACCTTGGGAGCTCATTATCTGTATTATGTCTTGTTTGTCTTCACTTTCTCCCAGGGGGATGTTGTTCTTGATATTGATGGTGTAAAAGTGACGTCAGCCCGACAAGCCTCTAAAGTCGTCAAACAAGCAAAAGAGAAGTGAGTAACTCCTTGAGCCAAGAGTTTGACATCATAAAATATAGATGTAGATTAAGCCCAAAGTACATGTAGCTGCAACATTTTGAAAAAAACAAACAAACAGCGAAAAAAAGAAACCATTATTTTGATTTATTGTCCCCAGAGAGGCACAATGTGGTGAGCAGGGACCATTTAGCAGAGGTTGCAGGGCGTAGAGAAAATTACAAAGTGTAAAATAACTTGTCTGTATTCTTTCTTGTGAAATAATGCTGGAGCTGCACACACAGGCATGCCTTGGGAGGTGAGGACTGAGATTTGATTGTTGCCGTTGGTGATCTTTGAGTAGTTTCAGCCAAGCTGCAACACCAGGAAGTGTCCTGTGAAGTGGTTTGAGGGAAAGTGTATAATGGTATACGCAATTGTAAAGTTGAGGACATAGAGGTCAAATGCTGTGACCTAAGGTCAAAGGTCAATGCATGTGAGGATAGAATGTACTTTGGCTGCCTTTACATGAGTATGTACAGATGTTTTGATATAGACATTTTCTAGTTCAACCTATACAGAGTAAGACCCCTTTTATTAGCTCACCTGAGCCAAAGGCTCAAGTGAGCTATTGCGATCGCCCTTCGTCCGGCGTCCGTCGTGCATCGTGCGTAAACTTTCTACATTTTCATCTTCTTCTTGAAAACCCCAAGACCGATTTTCATCAAACTTGGCAGGTAGCATCTCTAGGGGGTTAAGAACTCAATTTGTTAGAATGGGCACCATACCCCACCCAGGGGGCCCCCAGGGGGGCCCAAACCCACCAAAATTAAGGAATCTGTAAAAATCTTCTTCTCTAGAACCAGAAGTGATAGAGCTAAGTTAATACTATGAGTTAGTACATTGATGACTGTAGTTTCAAGTTTGTTCATGGCAGAATCAGGGGTGCCCCCCTTGGGACCCAGGGGAGGAGGTGAGGAGGGGTCCTAAGGGCCTAAATTGTACATTTTTATCTTCTTCTTGAGAACCCCGTGACCCATTTTCACCAAACTTTGCTGGTAGCATCCCTAGGGGGTTAGGATCTCAATTTGTTAAAATGGGCACCATGCCCCACCCAGGGGGCCCCCCAGGGGGGCCAAACCCCCAAAATGAAGGAATCTTTAAAAATCTTCTCTAGAATCAGAAGTTATAGAGCTAAGATAATACTATGAGTGAGTACATTAATGACTGTAGTTTCAAGTTTGTTCATAGGAGATCCAGGGGTATATGCCCCTCTTGGGGGCAGGTTGGTTGAGAAGGTCCAAATGGGGGCCTGAATTGTATATTTTCATCTTCTTCCTGAAAACCTTATGATGGATTTTCGTCAAAGATTTTCGTCAAACTTGGCAGGTAGCATCCCTAGGGGTCAGAATCTCACATTTATCAAAATGGGCACCATGCCCCACCCAGAGGGTCCCAGGGGGCCCCAATCCCCCCAAATTAAGGAATCTTAAAAAATTTGGGCCCTTATTGTACATTTTCATCTTCTACTTGAGAATGCCTGGTCAAATTTTGGTAGAGCTGTGAATAATTTAGATTAGTGACTGTGTGAAAGGTGAACTTGCGATACTCAGGTGAGCGCTAGACCCGCGGGTCTCTTGTTTTCATCATTGGGATGTGATAATCAACCACTCTGTGAAGAACTCTATTTTGATGCATGTGAAGTGTTCTGAAGATAACTTTACACATTTTGTTTTCTTTTTCTTCTCTTCTGGTGGCATATTCTGTCATCTCTTCATCAAGGTTTGTGATAAAAGTTCAGCGTCCCATCAATCAGATGGAGACGCTGCCTGCCTCCTCTGCAGCGTATGACCAACCTGACCTCCGCTCCGTGCCAGACATGACCCTGGACAACGACTACGAGGACTTCATCAATGTGAAAATCATGAATGAACTCGGCATCAAGGACGACGACGCCGACGATGTCGCCCAGGGCGACCTGCCCCAGAGTGACCTACCGCAAGCCACTGCAGCTCACAGGCTCCAGGTGCCGAGCTTGGACTCGCCGCTGTCCCAGCGCAAGAACAAGCAGCCGACGACGTCGGACGGAAGACGGCTGTCGTCCTGCCTGGACTACGAGACAGTGAGGCAGCTGTCGACGCAGCAGGACAACGAGGACCGGCTGCGCCACCTTAAGAGGGTCATCAAGGACACCATCCACCCAGCCTCAAGGCACCCTCCAAGGAGGAAGGAGCCAGTCTGTGTCTGACACAAAAGACTGATGCCATCAAGATTGCGGACATGGACCTGGACACCATCAGCGTGTCCAGTTTCACCTCTCAGATGGAGGAGACGGATGCACCAGGTGGAGGTCCGCCCTCCTCCGGTGCCACTCCTACTGAGGTGGGGACGGCAGTGGATGATATTCAAGAAACTTGCCTGGTGAAAAGTGCACGTGTGAGTTCTCTTTGAGATTCTTGTCAAGGCAATATGGTTTCTCCAAGTTTTCTTATCATGACAATTTGAATGATCACAATGATCACAATGCGCTTCTTGTGCACCATCTATTTGGTAAAGCTATCCCAAGATAGTGTCATGAAAGTAAAACCAAGAAAAGCAAAAATACAAGGGGTCAATTATTCTTATTTCTTGGTATGCTTATCTACGAATTCACTTTGATTTTTCTACTTGAAACAAATTAAAAGGAAGTAATGAAAGATTATATTCTTATGCTCCTTTCTTTCAAATGTAATGATTTATTCTTGCAACACTGTCATCATTTGTGGCTTGTTTGTATGTTTGTTTGTTTATTTATTTTTTTTTTTTTTGGGGGGGGGAGGGGAGAGGTACTGCTGTTGTACCTGTTTCTGCTTATAATATCCAAATGCTGTGGGTACTCTCTGCAGGACCCGAAGTGGGACGAGACCTTCACATTTAATGTCGGCGAATCCGACAATTTCTTGAACGTATGTGTGTGGAACCGGCTGGGCATGGCTGTCGGGGAGCGGGACATGCTGATTGGCTACACCAGCGTGTGCCTGGTTGACGTAGCTCTCCAATGCGTCAGTACACTGTCTGGAGAGCACCTGGAGCTCTTCAAACTGCAGCCTCCAGAACAGAGAGGCGGTGCTACGTGAGTAGAAGATTGATGCCAGAATACCAGGTTGTCGTTAGGTTCCTTCGGGCCCTGTTTGCCCAAAATGTAGTGCTTTGTGGGATTTGGGCCATTTTTTTTTTCCTCCATGTTAACATCCATCCCATTTTGTCCATGGTGGCCTGAAACATGTTTGCCACGGCTACTGGAAATATAATGTAAACCTAGCATAAACACTGAATTGAAAGTGTTAACCCCCTAGAGCACCTAAAGTACCTACAGTTTGCCTTTTTGAAAATCACTCAACAGCCTTTCACCTCTTGTAGACGTGTGTATCTGTATGTGGTGATGTGGATTGTGGATACGTCAAACATGTGAGCATCTTTGCTCAATACATGTCATCCATGTGTCAGCATACTTCACAGTGATAGTGTGATATTTACAGCTTTCCTCAATCAATAAAGTTTGATATTGCTAGAAGTGTTTGTGTTCTCAAGGGTTAACACCCTCTCGTAGGATAAATGATATTGCATGCCACAACTCCTGCTACAGAGAGTTTAGTAAACATCGTAGTCCCTGCCAACACTACACACCTTGTTGATATGTTAACCCTGTTGACTGTATAACTGCAGAAAAATGGAAGCACTGCTCGATCAAATGAATGGTATTTATAGTGTGTAGCAATATTTTGTCTACGTAGATAAGCACATCATTTTCTTGTAGAGTCCTGCATATTTTCTTTGTTTCATATTAGAAGAAAGTTGTGGGTAAACTGTTGGTACATGCATGCAATACTTAAATGGATTTGTTGGACCATTTAATAAAGAAGTTCGCAGTAATAATAGGTTGCTATGATTGTATTTACAGGAGCAACGATGATACTTTACATTGGTTCATTTGCATGCATGTTGCTGCCATGGTTACTACAATATATAAAGCTTTTCGAAACAGGCTCCTGATGATAGTCTGACTTTCATTTTACAGGAGGATCCCATCCCAGATGCACCTCTTCACCCATCCCGGATTTGACAGCAACCTCAGCTATGGAGACATCTCCCTCTTCTTCCACCACCAGCCCTTCGAAGAGCCCACCAAGCTGGCCAAGGAGGCCGGAGCAGACCGCCCCGAATTCTCTCCCTACGATGGTCAGAGCAAGCCAAAGCCCGGCGGGGAAGACAAAGGGAAGGCCGGTCCCTCCAAGAAGACCTCAAGACCAGATGATTTGGGGTTAGTAGGGGTGTGCTGGGTCTCTACCCGCTCATTAGTTGATGTAGGAGAGCAGACATGAATCTAATGTTCAGGTGTGAGTTTCTTTAATTTGTCTCCCTCTATTTCCCTCTGTCTCACACCTGAACCTTCACCGCTCTTAATGATATCTTAGTTTCCTGATTGTAATGTTTTGCAGAAAGTTTTACAAAGTTTGCACTGCAAACCCTCACAAAGGTGAATATGAGAATAGCCATGTGCACAACTCCTCTCGTTGATACGTTTTGTTCTGCCTCGTGCAACTTTATTGTAGCTTCACTACTTTTCTTTGATGTCATTTTCCTATCATCTGTATGTTTTATGTGACATTTGTCCGTACTGTGTACTGTGTGCGTCCTCACTAGTACCAATAGTGAATCTTCTCACTCTCGTTTGTTTGCATTTGTGTGTGTGTGTGTGTGTGTGCGCAAAACCTCATCAATATAGGTATTTACGAACACAACAAATACATACAAGTGAAAATGAACCATTAACACGTTTATATTACACCAGTGATCCATGAACATGAACCACAAGATGTTTATATAACACATGTATGATGTAGTACAGTTTGTGAATAGATTCAACTCTTCCTTTTTTACCTGAAGTCATGTATGCCTTAAACTTGGATACCCCTTTTTAAATTACTCTTTGCTATAAATTTTAGAAAAGGGATACATGCAAAAAAAAAATGAGAATAAAAGGAGAGAGGAAAACAGCTATCTTTCAGTTAGTATTTGCCAAAAATGGCACACATTCTATTCATTTTAGGGTGCATCCAGCTAAGTGACTTTCATAAGCTGCCATGAAACATCACATGTAAAAACCTTTAGTGCACAAATTTTACCATCCTTTATTTATTGTTGATTCCAGATTGTTGCGATATTTGATCGCTAAAATACATAAAAATACGATCTGTCATATGGCAAGAAATATTCTTTTTATTTGCGTGTCTTATTTCAGCAAAATGTTTTGAATCAGGAATCCCATATTAGGCTGTAGTCTTACCTACCAATCATTGTGGAAATGATTTCGCTGAAATAACTTCTGTTTCTTATCCACTGTTTTGTAATATCCAGTTCAGTCACTCTGTTGCATGGATATTCTCTACTTCAAAGACTTTGAAATATGTTTTGTTTACCATCTTATGATTTTTTGTCTGAAATTGCACAATCTATACCTTCCTTGTGTTTATCCCTTTTAAAAATCTCTCACCCTCTTTCTCTCCCTCTCATATCATCTGTATTTCTGTCTGTCTGTGTGTCTGTCTCTATTCTTCTTTTTCTTTTTCTTTGTGGTTGACTTGCTGTATCAGACAATGAGCAGTTTCACAGGGTATGTGGGATGAAAGGTCCTTTTGAACTCTGGCCATAGGTATTTTCCGTGTGACATTTGTGAGTGAATCAGTTCCAAGATTGGCTACTAGCATGCTCCCATGCATTGTACCAGAAAAATTGCATGGCTATTGCCCTAAATGTAGCTCAACAGAATATTGTACATGTATTCATTGTAGCCAGCATCTGCAATTGGAGTGAACTTGGCATTACAGCAGTCATAGTTTTATATGCTTTCCATGTTTTCAAAGATGATATTGATGCCTATGCATTTTAATGCTCTCACACCTACTGTATACACTGTTATTTTTGCGTACAGATATTTTCGCGAATGAGGAGGTCATAGACATTTTCGCAAGATGTTGTTTTTGCAGACTGGCGGCAACACTCATGTATAATTCACTATCACCCTAGTGAATGTAGACATTTTCGCATGTTGTCATATGTGATTTGCGAATTAGCCCTCACGAAAATAACAGCTTATACAGTATTCCGTCATTATGGATATTGTTGCCCCATTCACCTAAATTGTATTTTGAAGGGTGAATTAGCCTTGCATTTTGTTTGTGGTGTGATTTGCTCATGCACATTCTTTCTATGTTTTCTATCATCACTTCCTCTTGCCATGGCTTGTAATCTATCTCAATTTCTCCCATCTGCTCCGTCTCTTTTTATATCTATTTTCATCTCTCTCTTTCTATCTCTTCATTCTCTTTTCTTCCGTTTTGGTTCATTCGTATTAATCTTCATGTGCTTTCTTATTATTGCATGATTTTTACAATTTTAAGTATTTCGCTGTAGTACATTGAACATAAATCTGATTGCATTTTGTCTTGCCCCCTCTCCTCTTTCTTCTCCTTCTCTCTCTCTCTCTCTCCTTTTCCAATCTGTCCATCCCTTCTTCTCCATCGCTGTCTTCCACCCATCCTACCTTGATCCTTCCCCCCATCCTCATTGGCATCATCATGAATTTTGGCACCTGTGCTTGTCTGCCTGGGTTCTGCTTGCCCACCTGACATGTCTTCTTGCCCACTGGGTTGCTGCCATACCAGTCTTCATGTTCCGGCAGCTGGTCCCCAGCCCCACCGGCTGGTGGGAACTCAGTTCTCAGCCCCCACCAGATGCGACTTCTGTGGCAAAAAGGTGAGGATGAGGCACATAAACCTCAACAATGACACGGAACAGTAAAATATCACATTGGTATAAAGTCTTTTATATGAAAATCATCAATGTGATTGATAGATTGATTTGTGAAATGAGTGAACCAAGAGCAGAAATTTTCGAACTAGTAATGGTAACTTTGTAATGATTCGGCATTGGTACGGGGTGCTCTAAACCCACTGTATCCTGCCTGGTCAGTGGAAGAAATAATGTTTGTGATGCCCTGTTGTGTAATCACTTCATCAATCACATTTTCTTCCCCCACCCCCATATCAACCACTGAAAGCTTTTTCCAACTTGTACATCAGTTTGGTTCTTGATTTTTAGCTCAGCATGCACACTACATGTTTTGATGCTGTAATAATATTTTCTTGATCATCAGTATTGATATGCATGTAAGATTGAAATACAAACTGTGAACAGGATGTTGTGGAGAGCAAAAGGTTATTAAAACATATTTTTCGACCATTCCATGTCTTTCAATGATTTTTTTTTATGCATAAAATACTTTTCTTTTCTAGATTGTAATAGATTAGTTGTTGCAACCATGCCTCCAGCTGTCTGCCATCCTCCCCCCCCCCCCCCCCTCGCAAGCTACTATGATATGTGGAGTATGGCTAGATTTGTGTCAGTATTCAGCAAACTAAGTTTCTGGTCCTCTTTTACCCTTTCTCTATTTTTTTTCTGTGTCTCTGAGCACAGTTACCCTCAAGTTTACTTTTACCTTTTCTGGGAATGTTGACTAAATATTCACCTAAGATGTCTTAGACATGTCTTCAGACATGATTAAGTCATTTGTGACCCGCTACAACAAAATGATCCTAAAGTCGGGCGAGGTCGATTATTTGAAAATTGCATGATATAATCCCCAAATCTTTCTGCTTTAAATTGATATATAACACATTTTATAAAAATAATCGGCTGCGGAGATATCGATGTTTAAAAGAGAGCATGTCAAGACGTCTGGAAAATCACTGTTTCGAGAAAAGTGCCCTAAAAGTCTTCCTTTGGACGCAATCGCGATCAAGGGACACGCAAGTCAGTTTTCACCTCTAGACAATAGAAGGTAAGCCCTAGCAACCCCGAAGAGTTCATTCAAGCACATCAGCGTCGGCGGTCTCCTCACCAACCAATCAGTGACCAGGATGTGAGAAGCAGCTGAGCATAGCGCACCCCGCCCGCACGCACCAGTCAACTGGGCAGTGTGCGAGCTTCACACTTCGGTTAGCAGCAAGCAGCAAACTGACCAATGAGATCACTCTGGTTGTTGTTAGGGGCAGAACCTATCTGTGGCGCTCAATCCAAATTTTCGAACCAGTTTCTGCTTCGTTGAAACGCCAAAAAAACATGGCTCAGAAAAACGCTATTTTTTAATCTTTCCTTTGATCATTTTGCTTCAAAATTTCGACAGATGATAGAAGACATGTTAGACTCCAATAATATATCGAAATCAGAAAATTATAAGTTTTGACCAATTTTAATGCTCTGACTTCAAACTCGATTTTCACGGCTTCGACCGTGCGCGACTTTAGGACCTTTTTGTTGTAGCGGGTGACATTTGGTCTTGTATCACTCCATGCATCATAATCATCATCAGTCCCTTGAAAATGAAAGAAAAAACAAATGCCCTTTGCCTTGTCTGTATGTTTCACTCTTCCAGGTGTGGACAAAGTATGCCCTTCAATGTAACTTGTGCAGACTGATATGCCACAAAAAGTGTTCTGAAAAAACCCAGGCCAGCATTCCATGTGACAGGTAACCAAAAGCTGTCTTCAATGGACAGTCTCCTTTACCCAACCCCCCTCACTTTTTCCCCCTCTGTACAACAGATTTGACTTTACATTATCATGTTCAGTTACTGTTGCCAAGCAGGAGATTGCGGGCATGAATTCAATTCATGCAGTCATTAAGACTTAGAAGTTTTCTTTAAGGCTTATGTCATTTACCTCAAATCTTTGACAATGATTTCCTTGTAATGCTTAAGCCAGGATTGTAGGTAAGCACAGGAAGAATGAGCAGTAAGACTCAGTCTGCTGTCTGTCCACTGTGGCTTGTGGTCTTTCATTATGATCTTCAACCAGTCAAGCTGTTTCACACATTTTGTAAATCAGAGGAAAGATGGGTTTTATGTTTGTTTTGTTGTTGTTGTTGTTGTTGTTGTTGTTGTTGTTGTTGTTGTTGTTGTTGTTGTTGTTGTTGTTGTTGTTGTTGTTGTTGTTGTTGTTGTTGTTGTTGTTGTTGTTGTTGTTGTTGTTGTTGTTGTTGTTGTTGTTGTTGTTGTTGAGTAGTGGCCAGAGTGGCCTGCTAATTTGTGATGAGTCATTTTATGAATTCACGATACCACATTAAATACCAAAGAATGAACCAAAAGAGCCAAGGTATTAAGTACTATACTGTTTGGTTTTTTGTCATCAGTTTGTGATGCTCTGGAGTAAAGTATACTTTCTGTCAGAGAAACAGGATTTGTAGTCAAAAGGGGCCTGAGCTTTTGATCCTAGCAGAATCTTCATCAGGGGCAAAATGATCAGAAAGAGAATTTGCTATGTTGACCTTCACATGGACGTCTTTGTTGACTATCAATTACTTATGCTTGCTTGATGCTTGCCAAAAAGCATGGTTGTAGGGGACTGTGAATGTAATTTCCTGTTGTAAGTCTGCGGTGTGCATTGCTTGCTGGAATGCAGAAAGGAGGTGTAATGATAATCCTCAATGCCTTGATACATAGCATGCCCTGGTGTTGTGAGAAGTGGGTTCAGCAGGTGACAATGATGAAAAATGCACATCTGCTTTTTCTTTTAATTGTGAAAGTGAAATCACTTTCTGTTGCTCAACATTTTCTAGAAACAAGGCTTTTCGCCGCCAGGATCAGGCCTCACCCGTCAAGGACGCAGCTGCTACCAACCAAGGCCTTTCATCCGTCGCCGGGCGTCGGCCCACCCCGCATCCGTCACCAAACCCCTCCCCAGTGCCGTCGCCACACGAGTCGGAGGCATCGTCGGAGGACGAGAAGGAGAATGAGGAGGAGAACGTGGAGATGATGGTGAGGCGGCTGAGCAAGCTGAAGCGGAGACTGAGGCAGCTGAACGCCGCTGAGGGCAGCAGAGTCGACGACACCGATGCAATGGTCATGACTGCCGTTAGAGAGGTCCGTTCCACATCCCAGTCTACTCACACTCACACTGCGTAATACTCGTATGCGTCATGTGGAGAAACCCATCGAAACACAAACTAAATTTACCAAGCAGACAGTTACACAAAAATCACATTCTTAGCTTTGCAAAGTTTAGTACAGTTTTAGGCTGCCAATACGATTGTGCTAGAAAAGGGGGAAAAATTTAAATTACTGAAAACTCAAATAGAATTCAAGTCAAAACAGGGGTAAAGTAAATAATAATTACCTGAAAATTGTACAGCACCTTTTTCCCTTAACATCTAAATTTATCTGAACAAACTGCTATTAATCACTATTCTTTATTATGCTAGGCCTACTTTCAGATCATATACCACAATATTTTCATAATCACATTGCTGAAAAAAAAAAAGTATTCAGTGCTTCTGTTCTCAGGGGAGAATTAATAAAACAAATTTCTTGAAAAGAAAAAAGTTAGAAAAGCACTATGCAGGAGATTGATTTTTGGACAGTGGAACGTATTTAATGCCATTGATATAATTGTCAACACCTCAGCAGCTGCGCCACGATGGTTAAGAAATCTACATGCACGGCATGACTATCATGATCGCAAATCAGAACACAGTGGTTAAAGAAAAGAAGATGCTGGGGCAGAGCGTAGTGCTATCGTAAGCACTCCATTGGCACGGGTGCTATGTGAGTTTTAACACACAGAAACTCCATAGGAACAATCGGGACTTTCATTTTGCCCCCGAGATAAGTGATATTCGGCTAATCCGATGTCGAGGTAAGCGAGGTTGACTGTACTGAGTAAGGGTGGCCAAGCAGTGACAGATACGAGCATGACCCAATGAACTCATTTATTGCATGGGATTAGTGTATTGCCACTCCTAATTGTTCATCTGAGTAAAATCAAGAACAAAAGAAAAAGAGCCAAAGAAAACATTGCTGATGCATGTTACCCTGTGCAGAGTCTAATTTTACTTGTTTGTTTCTTCTATTTGTGATTTTTCTTGGCTGCTAGATGGGCCGTGAGCTTTTTATCGAGATGCCTGTTGATGTTAGAAAGCAGAAACTGGAAGCTATGGTGAGTTCTAGATTTTTCTTTCCATTATCTTATTTCTCATTTGTATAATTGTATAAAATTCATACTTTGAGGTTAACCAGGATGATTACAAATGGATAAAGACTCGCATGTTTAAGCTACAATAGGAAATTACTGTGGGTTTTGCGTGTCCTTTTTTTTTTCTCCTTGCAGATGTTGATAGGAAAAAATGTGAAATGATTCATGTGTTTTTATGCTTCCATGACGATGTGTCACCTTTTGGTGAAGTGAGAAAAAATTCTCAGATCAAAATTGAAAACGTGTGTGCTTCACATTGGTCAAATATTGCCAAGTTAAAGTGTTTTGTTTTGTAAGGTTTCTTTTGTTACTTGCGATTGATTCAACTAATGCATGAGTTGCAACTGAATAACAAATTGCCCTGCACCGACGTAAATTAGCATTGAATTGATCAGTGTTGCAGGGCAATTTGTTAATCAGTTGCAATAAAAACTTTAACAACTTGATGGAAGAATTTCATGAATGGAATAATGCTTGAGTTGCCTGTAAGATGATGAGCATGGACATGACCATGAAATGTTGCTTGCTTTCATCATTCTCCGTTCAGATCGGCAAGCTGCAGACAGAGATCGACGACGAGGCTGACCGCCAGCTCCGGCTGGCCAAGGAAGTCCAGCAGTCGCGCCGCCGCAAGCAGAAGCAGGCCCTGGAGGACGCGCTGGCGCACAGCGAGGAGCGCATGCAGACACTGGCTAATCTCATGCTGCACTACTGTGCCGGAATACAGCACTGCAACGAAACGCTGTGAAGTGAGCAAAACAAGGGTGGAGCATATTCTCATGGTCGCGTGCACATCACTTCCGGTAGCTGGGGTGAAAACAAGCAGCTCGCCTGTATGCGCGTGGAGCTTGAGCGTGAATGCAGTGCACACTAGCAGTGTACAAATCTACATGGTGATAAAGATGACACAGTACGGTGTTAAGGAACTTTGACTGTCGGCGTTCAGAATCTGTGTTCTATCATTCTTTTCCATAATTTGTCAGTAAAATTTCTTGTGGCTATCAGAAATGTCAAGATGGACCATGTCTGATGGTTTCACATAATATTGAAACCAATTACACAAGAGAAGTACATAATTTGGTCTGAAAAGTATGCAGATTGTGTGTGTGTTTTCACTCTAGCTGCCACTGCTCTCCTTGACCCTGGGTCACATGACTGCCCAGATGTCCCCGCCATGAGAACAGAGAGAAATAGAGAGGGAGAGGGAGTTAGCGAGAGAGAAAATGAACAAAAGACAGAGATTTTTTTTAATGTGATATTTCCACTGAACCAAGTGCCAGAGTTCTGTGGGATTTTACATTTTCACTTGCCCACTGGGGCTAGTGTGCAGAATGTCTACTAGCCCAGTGACCAATTGCACCAGTCCATATACTTGGAATTGGCCATGCATTACCAGACTTGATAAGCCAGTGATTGCTTTATACTCTATGTTTGTGAGCTCGTATCTGTCTTTTTATATGTGAAATGAAATATTTGGATGCAAGTTACTCAGTATGGCGCTGCTCATGATTTGTTTTCTTTTCTTTCTTTTTTTTCATTTTAACTATATGATACACCTATGACATCCTTTTTTTTTGGGGGGGGGGGGAGGGTTGTATACAAACCTTCCTTTTTCTCCCACAAGCTAGATTGATGAAGTCCTATTGCACTAAAGTATTTACACTTACAAAGGGTCTAGGGCAAATACCCCCGGGCAATTACCCCAGACTCTTCCCCTGACCCTAACCCTAACCCTAACCCTAACCCTAATCCTAATCCTAATCCTAATCCTGAACCTAACCCTAACCCAAACTCTAACCCTAAACCAAACCCTAACCCTAATCTTTACTCTAACCATATCACTAACCAGTATTTAGCCATGGGTGGGGGGGGGGGGGATTGTCCTCTGAGGGTGATTGCCCTGATACACTTTCTGGAGTAGCAGATCAGTTCACTTTAATAGCCTCATGCAGTAAAGTGCATGAAGATGATTGCTTGTTGCAGTAAGAAGTCTTCTTTTAATTATCACCTCCTCTCTAACAGTACCATAAGTGTCACATGTACCTGGCGATGAAGCCAAGTTTGTGAAAAGATGATGATCATGGTGTACTCCGTGTACTACTCAACTCGTTTCTAAACTCAAAGGATTTCACGTATACCATCATTGGATTAATCAATGTGACGTTTGGAATCCCCACCACAAACTGCAATTATGAACTCACTTCTTAAAGTCTGTATATGCCCATCAAGTGGGTTGGACATCAAAAATGTTTATTGAGGTTTTAACACAAGTCTTGAAATGAAATTCATTATGAGGCATCCCATGTGAATGAAAACTTCATACTTTATTTGTTTCAGACAGTTTAATGTAGTCCAGCTGCGCAGCTGACCTTTTTATTTCCTTGCTTCATGCTGGAATTATCCCTGCAGTTGCTCACTTATCTTTTGGTGAGGGTATGATATGCATGTTGGTGGCATTTGACATTCTTGTAAGGAGTTTTGCACGAAAATCAACGACTTCCTGTCTCTTTTCACAGTATCATACATTGTAAGCATTTTGCTCCACTCTTGGGGAGATTGCTGGTTATTAATGTAAATTTTGACCAAAGAAAGATTTGGATCTATGTGCTGTGTACGTAGAACCTGTCTTTTTGAAGCCCACAATACTTACACATAGCTTTTATTCCTCCTCTTGTTTGCAAACTACATGTAAGCAAACGCTAAAGACAAATATGACCAAAGAAATGCGTGAAGAACTCACTAAAACGAACATTTATGTAACAAGATACTGCAAATTACAATGAAATTTCCATGCTTTCAATCTTTTTTTTTCAAATAAGTGTTTTATGCTTCTCTTTTTAGATCCATGACAATAAGCTAATAGCTATGATGGGCTTAATCTTGTAACTTCAAAATGAAGATTAGCATAGTTTATTAACTCATGGCGAGACCAAAAAAAAAAATATAAATTGCCAACTCAACCGTAATAAAGTTCAAGAGCCCTCATGCTATTTAAAGAACATCTCCCCCATATACCCGCATTGCTAGTATTGGTGCCATATACAACACAATGCTCATGCCAACTTATGTATAACACACTGAATTTTCGTGATATGTAGTTCTGCTTTAACACCATGCATCTCGTATAATGTCTATGGGGCTTCCAGATCTCCAAGGAGACAGGTTAGCATAGGCTCATAAAACACTGTCATTGCAAGCGAGGTCGTATATCTGACAGATTTATAAAGTCAACAAGACAGTTGTAAATTGTGACATTACAGTTTGGCTTTCCACACGCTGTGAAGCTGGAATGTAAGCTGTCCCTATAGATGCCTGATATCATCACCAAACAGTGGTTTCATAATCGTGTCATATTCAAATTCTAGGTTTTCCAATGGTTTGAAATTGTCTCAATTTTTAAAGGTATTTTTTTTTTTGGACATAATTCTCAGAAGGGCTCAAGATTCATCTTCCACCATTTCGAATTTGCTTCCAATATATCTAAGGGTCTACCAAAAAACCTGGCTGACATGATTTGCCAGGATGAGTTGTTATGGAATATTTTGAGATCAAACATGTAAAACAATTTTGATCAGCATACATGACTTTTAGTCCAGAAGAGCCCTCCCTGTTTAGTAGTGGCCAGTGTTAATCTATTGTAACTCGATACTCCATGTGTATTTTTTTTTTTTCATGTAACCCAACCGCATGAAAACTTGCCATGATCGCCTCGTTTACCATTGTAGCAAGTGATACTGTAAAACATGATATATTTGTGGCATGAAATTTTTCGCAAGTAGGAGCCAGTGGCCTTTTTCGCGGCCTGAAATTTTCGTGAAATTGCAGCAGCTGCTGGCATTCAATACATATGGTGTAGACAAGGACTTTCGCGTGCATTTTAATTTCACGAATCTTGGCTCTCACGAAGTTAAAATGCACGCAAACATTCCTCGTTTTACAGTGGTTAAGACAGCTGTATAGGTGTTGCTAAAACACAAAAAGACACTGCACAGTGTAGTCCCAAGCAGCATCATCATCATCATCATCATCGTCGTCATCAATGTTGCTGTCATCATCATTGATGTCATTGTATGTTTAGTGATCATCATTATTGTAACTATTATAGCAACCTCTGTGAAAAGAGAGAGAGAGAGAGATTTGCTATGCTGTAATAGCTGCAATTATTGTTTTCAGTGTAACAACTACAGGTGTAGTGTATATACTGTGGCATTTGTACATGCAAGAGGTCTTCTTTGTGTGTCTGCTTTGGTTTACAGTTTAATGACCTAAATATATTACAGAGTTCTCTTTTATTTGTGGATGAAAGGCATTCCAAATGTCCCAAAGTCTTATCTATAGTTTCTACTGCTGCATGATATCTACAATTGCTGCGATGTGGTGCATAAGTTATTGTTTTTTGTTTGATAGATGGGGGTCATGGAATTGTTGATATAATCATCTAGAAATATGGCTTATTACACATTCATATGCAACAGCTCAAGTTGCAACATCGAAGTTCCTACATCGATATGTTGTGAAAATGTAATACAAATGTATGTTTCTATTGAGTGTGTAGTACAATGTATGTTGTATCAAGATGTCCAAGCTGAAATCACACCAAATTACATACTCTTAGGAAAGCCTGGCCATGTTTTCTTCTTTTTTTGTCCTTTGTACTTTTCCCAAATTCTATGCAGGTTTTGAGCTTTCAAAACATGATACAGAAAAAAAAAAACATGAGTGGTGGTTTTGTGGTATATGCAAATTTAATGTAAGCAGTCTTCAAAGGCATATATATATATATATATATATATATATATATATATATATATATATATATATTTGTGTTTGTCATGTTGATTTTGAAATCATGGCTTAGAATCACTGCAAGCATGGAAGTGAAGACCTGTGAATAAAATGTTTCAGAGGATATTTCAATAGTCATGCTTACTACTGAAGAATTAGATGTTGCTCCGTCAAAGAGCCAACAGTGTGGATTTTTTCCCTCAAAATTATCTTGACATTCCCTTTGAAGGATACAAGTTACTTTTCACAAAACTTAACAAAGATTCCTGTCAAAGCCAGTACCTGGTCATTTTCCTACATAGTGTGACATACTGTAAAGAGTCCAGGAAATATTTATGAGGAGTATATAAGTTTATTTATTGTAATTGTGAATACAAGTAGAATCTTTATGTGAAAAAGAAAATACCTTCTTGAAGTTGAACTTTTTTTTTGGTCAAAGTTGTCTGTGATATGCATTTGTGTATATTTCTTTTATTAATGATTACATATTCCATGTTTTGGAGATTGTGTGTCTGTCTGTGTGTTTAAAAAAAAAGAATGTACTTGGCGCACAGGAATTTCCTGGCTTGTATACAGTGTGTGAGGAAGACATCTTGAGTACTGCGGATTAAATTATTCATATCAAATGCCAGTAATATGTTTGTAAAGGATGCTCCTAAAGGCACATGACAGTGGGTTTTTTTTAATGTTTTGTAATAATTATACTGTATGTTGTCCATGCAACAGTTACACAAAGATGACTTTCATTCAACTTATCTAGGGCTTGCAAATTGAAATTTGGAGATATTGCCATGGCCTGGCTGCAGCCTCCTTGTATATTTGTGCTTAGAAAAATTGTATTAAGCGCATTACAAATGTAATGTATTGTTATTATTATTATTTGTTTATAATATTTAAGAAGTGATTACAAAAATGTAAGGAAAAAAATACAACTCACAAATGGAGTTCTTCCCATAGAACATCAACTCAAAACAAGTGAATTGAAAGATATATATGTGTTCAAGTCACTATGTCATCCATTTGACTCAATGGTGTGTAAGATTCTAATTGAGCAGTAGCACAGTCTTAAGTATACTAATTATCTGTATTGAGTACTAAAGTGATGATGTCACAGTCTTTTGTTATAGCTTGGGATGGAACCAGGTGCAAGCATGGTTAGCAACAAAAGTGTTCACACATATTCAGACCAGGTGAGGTTGTTTAGAATCAGTCTCCATGGCGATGAATGACTATGACATTACACTTTGGTGCTGTGTTGCACAAGGTAGTACCGAGTAGCATTCTAGAATGCATTCAGTTTTTTTATCAGATAGCAGTCTGACACCTATATCAATGAAAGTATGTACACAGAGACTCCAACCCCAAGCACCTTCTGATCTGGAGATTATCCTGCCTGAAACCCCTAGCAAACGGGAGACTCCAACTTGATGTGCGCAAAGCGCATATCACGAGCACGAAGTTCCTTGCGGCCGGGGTCCAGGGCCCAAGTGGGCCCTGGAAGCTCTGATAATTAGGGTTCTTGATGCTCTCTCGTGCTATCTAAGGCTTATTTTTCAACATACGAAGACAAAAGTAAGAAATCATTTCAAGCGGGAGACACAGAGCCAGGGCGGGAGAAATCAAATCTCAAGCGGGAGAACGGGAGATTTTGCAAAAATGGGCTTTCAGCGGGAGATTTCTTGTCAAAAAAAGAGTTGGAGTCTCTGTGTACACATCACAAGTTATCCTGTTTTCAGCTGATATCGTGACATGCTGTGTTCCAATCAAGAGTTAGTACACCAAAGTATTCCTGTTAGCAAGTTTACAAGTATTAGTATCTTGAATGGCAAGTTCTTGAAGGAGTTTATATCTGCCGAATAGCCACAGACTGTAAGGTGCCATTTCAGACTGATGAACTCTTAACTCGTTGCATGAGGAAACAAGCTGAGTCCTGTACACAAAGTGTGTGGAGATTTCAGATTGTTGTATGGAGTGGGTTAACGGATGTGTCCAGATGGTTTGTACAATGTACCGGTAATATTAATTCATATTTGTGTATGATACAGATGACACTTGGAGAAGGAACATTTGACTTCCTACATACCAATATTCATATTGCGCATGAGCTATGAATCAGGTATCATCATTAACTGGTCTGTTTCATGGTGTATTCAAATTCATGGACAATTTGACCAAGAACCCACAAAAATGCATTGCATTTTTATACTTCGAATACGCTGATGTAGATTATCATTTATCCAGTCAAAGTGTAACTCCAAAGTTATTGTAAATCACAAAACTGGAAAGAGAACTTACGTCGTGCGACATTTCGCCGATAATAATCAGGTTTTTTGGCGTCCTTCCAGTGGAAGAATGGTCCTTTGATGACCTTATATGCAAAACGTCGCGCGACTTGGGTTCCCTTTCCAGTTTTGTGATTTATGATAATTTTGGAGTTACTTTGAATAAAGATTTGCTAACATTGGTTCTTGCCATGTCAGGCAGGTCTCGGACAGGCCTTCTAGTTGCCAGGAACAACTGTTGTCAAAGGTATGCATGAATTTTGAATACGTTAAGTTGACCAGGCTTTTGACAGCTAGTTATGTGGATCTGGAATGTACTACTTGAGGTCATTCTGGTCAGACCTATTTAAACTTGTTGACTTCATGCAGTACCTGTGAGCTCATGACCCAGATAGACCTCCTTCCAAAATGCACGCCACCAGTGAGAATATTGTGTTAGTGCATTCAATCAGCAGTCTAGGCTGCATGTGCGTAATGTCCATTTGTAGCAATTGCAGACAGTGTCGTGAAATCTTGCTGGTGTGGTTATCCATATCTGTTACAAGCTAATACATGTATCATGAATATGTGCAATATAACTCAGAAGAGAAGATATGCTACTATGTGTATTGTGGAATTTTAAGTGTTACAAAGTGATTACTGACTTTTTTTTCCCTTTTTTTTTTGCAAATAAAGAGCTGTGCTTCAAAGTGAGCGTAACAGTGTTTGAAAAACATGGCAGTCATGTATCATGTCTGTGTTGAGATTTTATGTTCATCCTATTCTGTTGTCCTATTCGTCCTGAAAGTCTCTTTAGTACTTATGTACAACAGTTATTTAAGAAATGTCAAAAATGAACGGAATTACAGTAGTACTTTCCTGTCGTGAGCAAAATGCTTGTTTAATGACAAATGGGTTTAGATGTAAGCCAGTGAAACGAGGCGAGGGAGGGTTGAGGGAGAGAGGAAGGGGTTAATACCATTCTCTCAAAGGTTACAAGGCAGTGGTGGTGCAACTGGCGCGCGCCCTCCCCCCCCCCCCCCTCCTTTATTTTCCGTTAAAACAAAAATGAAAAGAAAAAATTGAAATGAAGTGAAACCCGGAAGTGGCACCAGAAAGATTAGTTGTGCCCCCCCCCCCCCCTCTACAGAATTACTGGATCCGCCCCTGCAAGGGGTAATTTGAGTGGACACAAGTTTCATGTGTGTGTGGGCGTGTGTGTGTGTGTGTGTGTTTGTGTTGTGCCACTCATATGTTGTTAGCATTATACAAATTGGCAAGTTTTTATTTAGCGCATTTCAGACTTGAAAATAATTTCAATGCGCTTATCCAAAGATTTTAAATGATAATTTATAATACATGAATAAGGACAACTGGGTTGTGATATTAACCCAGTTCAATTCACTTTTGTTATTTCTCTGTAAAATATTTGAATTTGGCTTCTGTCAGTATACACTAGGTACATCATTGTAATTCTGCAACCAACAAGGCGTTCTAGGGTATACAGGAATCGGCGTGTGGTTGGTTGGCTGCTCAGTTTGTCAGTCCATTGCATAAACTGGTTCTACATGTTTCAATGAATGCACGTAAAATTTGGCAAATGTATTGTCACCTTCGGTGACATGTTTGTCTTTGAAAATAATTTCAGGCGTCTAGACGCTGGATAAATCGAATAAGTCATTTTTCTTTAAAGTTAAATTGAGACCCTTTACAAGTGGACTCTCTGTCTTTCTCAACTAGTATACATACACACACAAATACATAAAAATACACATACAAATATAATGTATTTTGATATACTAGTATATTGCGCGCTATACAAGTAGCCACTATTATTGTTATTAGTAGTAGTAGTAGTATTACATCATATTATATCATATATTATATTATATCATATTATACTATATTATATTGTATTATATTATATTATATCATATATTATATTGTATTATATCATATTATATTATATATATTATATTATATTATATTATATTATATTATATCATATTATATTATATTATATTATATTATATTATATTTATCCAAATCTGAATGTATTTGTTTGTTCAAACTCACAAGACACACACTCCCATCTAAAGCATGCGTGCTTATATTATTTTCAGGCATACGTAATTGTCTCAACTGCGCAGACGCAGTGTAGGTATAGGTCCGAGCTTTCGGGATGCATAAAGACATCCATAGTGTGTGAGGCGCAGCATTGAGCCGAGGATAATGCGACCACTTAACGGAGTACAGGATGAGGGTTGAATGCATCTTGTATGACCGTTTCAAAGGAAGTGTTTCAAAGGAAAGATGTGTTTTCGGTACGTGGGCGTCGACCGTATCGGCGGTAGAGGATAGGGCATAAAGTACCCCGAAAATAAGTATTACACATTGTTGGTGTTTTGTCTTTGTTTTGTCTTGTTTTGTTTTTGTTGTAGGTGCTATATTGTCATTGTTAACCAATACAACAAACAAACAAAGAATCACGCACATTAACGGGGAAAAAAACCCCCACATACAAGCAACATTTCAACGTCAAATTGTCATTCAAAATACAATCTCCCAGTTCATATGCATTTGGGCCACTTCGACTATTAGAGAAATTTGTACCTACATCTGACTCCGCCGCGTGCGTCGCTCGCTGCTCATTAGTTGTGTTGGGTTTTTTTTTTTTCACAGTGTAGGTTTGATAAAATCAACAATCATCACACAGTGTCAGCTCAGACAATTTGAAAGCGAATGACATAAGATGACACAGGGACTAGAATTCAATGGAAACTGCAACACTTTCAGTAGATTGATTTCATATTCAACTGCAGGCAATGTATTGTTGTAATGTTGCTTTGTCATATCTGTGTCTACTGCCAGGTGACTGCCGTGAACATTGTTAAACATTAATCTTGTAACGATATATGCTTTGCTTGATTATCATAATGCGCCAAACTGTGTGAGTTGGTTGGGTTTTTTTTTTCATGTCTTTTTACGCTCATGTATTATCACTGCAACTCAATTTGTTGTTGTAGATGCAGAATGTTGTGAGTATCATTAGGCAATGAGGAGGCCACACTGTACAAGATGTACTGGATAAATAAAATTTAAAAAATCCAGCGGTCGGTCCAGTGGTTGCTTACTTACCGTAAAGCGGTCGGTCCAGTGGTTGCTTGCTTACCGGAAAACGGTCCGTCCAGTGGCTGATTGCTTACTGGAAAGCGGTCGGTCCAGTGGTTGCTTGCTAACCGGAAAGCGGTCGGTTTAGTGGTTGCTTGCTTACCGGAAAGCGGTCGGTCCAGTGGTTGCTTACTTACCGTAAAGTGGTCGGTCCGGTGGTTGCATACTTGTCGTAAAGCGGTCGATCTAGTGGTTGCTTACTTAGATTACCGTAAAGCGGTCGGTCCAGTGGTTGCTTACTTACCGTAAAGCGGTCGATCCAGTGATTGCTTGCTTACCGTAAAGCGGTCGGTCCAGTGATTGCTTGCTTACCGGAAAGCGGTCGTTCCAGTGGTTGCTTGCTTACCGTAAAGCGGTCGGTCCAGTAGTTGCTTGCTTACTGGAAAACGGTCGGTCCAGTGGTTGCTTACTTAATTACGAACACTGCTTCCTCACCAGCCACACTAAAGAGATTATAACATAATACTAGTGCAATGCAATGAAAGGCAAGTTAGAAACTAGTAATGCTTGATAAACGAAGTTAGTATAAGGCATCTGTAATTCCTTCGGGAGTGGATATCTTTCAGTCATTGGATAGGATATATTTCAGTCATTGATGAATGTGCCGCGTGATTGTTACAATGTTTTAACAAGATTTGTCAAACAATCGTCTCATTTTCGTTGGCACTTGTTACAGTGTCCCTCCTCTCCCCTCCCCCCCCCCCCCCAAAAAAAAGAGAAACAAAATCACCTATCACCTATTTTGTAGCATTTTCCTTCTTTGCTGTCCTAAAGCCGTGGTATTCGGAATGTTTCTTAAGTCTTTTGTGGAGTTCATATAGAATTCTTACTAAAATCAAGCATCATCCAATTTGACAGACAAGACGATTTTCTCCTATATTCACCGCTTCCCCACTCGAAAATGTGCATATTCAATGAGGAAAATTTTCAGACTTTATATAGGATTTTGCAGCTGTGATCTACAATTGGCCTATAGCCAATGCAGGTGTATTCACTCATTCACCATCACTTCAACGTTCATTTTCATCTTTTCAAGCTGGCCTAGAATCGCACAAAATGGAAGCGACCCGGCTTGATCATAGCAGGTTAACAGAACGTTTCGATTCATGCAGCCATCGGAGGTACCAAGGCCATTCCGGTGTACATGGTAAATAGCTGTGCTAGCACTAAATACGCTATAATCCTGGGTCAATAAAACGAAGTTACGACTATTATCATAATCACCATATAATTGGCATTGCCAGTGTACGCAAAGAAATATATTAGATTTGCCTTTGTGTATGTATAAACATAATCCTGTGCATGTATAAACACGTATATGCACTTATGTATAATAAAAGAGATAGAGAGAGAAACACAAAGAGGAAAAATGGGAGATGCATGCAGCCAATAAGATTAATACCCAAGCGTGGTTCGAATTGGAATTGCCCTCTATCAATTTTGCGTAATATAATTCATAAAAGTTGATTTTACGTCACTTTCGTGATCGAATGTCATCAGTTAAATTAAACATCGCCTTAAAAGGATGACAATAGTTTTGGTTGAGATGAGATTCAGACTTTATTTTTTGCAAGATTTATTAGAAACTACTTATATGCAATCTAAAATCCATACACTTCTATAAGAGGAATTAAAACTTTATTTGATGAAAATTGGCTTGGAAGTGGCTGAGATATCCCAAAACAAAGAGGTCCTAATGAAAGATGGGACCCAGTTTTTATTAGAACCACTTTGGTTTATTTTGTTTGTGGATACGTCAACCATTAACAAAACTAATTTTCATTGACTAGACTTTAAATTCCTCGTACAAGTGTATGCTCTTTGATATTTCATATTCTATAAGTGATTTCTAACTATCTCGCTAACAGTTAATATCTGAATCCCTATCGCAACCACAACTATAATACTCTCTCTGTAATACACATTCTTTCCCCGCAAAATTACATTCATCTCTTGTCATTGTTTTGTTTGCGCATTTTTTTTTTCTAGGGAAGATTTGAACCAAGGACAGACATGCGCACAATGCAATGCCTAAAATAGAAACAAAGACTTGTCTCACAAACCTATTTTTAATTTCATTTTGCACATTGCACGAAGAGTGTACACCAGAGATTAAATTTCACGACTACATAATATTATGGCATGTCGTATTACAACATGAAACACAAGCATGTTGCGCCATCAGTTTCATCGCATACAGTCTATCATAGTTCTATACTGAACTAATGGCGTGTTATCTCCGCTTTGCCGTGATAGAAGCTCGCATCATCGTATAGTCAATGCTTCCATGGCCGTGTTCGACAAACCGCATCGCCGCGATAAAAAAGGTCAGTTGCTATTGGAAACGCTCTATACAGTACATGGATAATTCACACGCAAATTACTCCCTGGAGAGACGTCTATAGGGAATTCGCCGAAGAGCTGGCGAGAGCGTTTTCTACTGCTTCTCGGCGGCTAGCGCATACAACACAAAAACCACCAAGTATCTGATGACCATTAACAGTATGTGGCTGATTCGAGTAAAGCCCTCGATGAGAGCACTAGTGGTTTCCTGTTGAATACGTTTTGATGATTTCTTTTTTATCTGTATGTCGAGATTACAACTAATGTCCTTGACGTTGCTGTTTCTGCTATATTTCATTTGAGGTGCTAAAGTTGTCATTTTATTGGATCTTGTGAAATTGCATGCGGTTATTAATATCTAACGCAGACGTATTCGCTGTAACCCAGACTGCACAAGTTTTGCAGACATCAGATGATCAGAAAACTTTGTTTTCACCCAATACAAACCAAACACAATCAGTCCTGGAAAGAAAAAGATAATGAAGTTCACAATAATCAAGCACAAAATCTAATTGGTATGCGATATGAAGTTTTTGTGGTAAAGAATTTAAAGAAGCAACAAGAATGCGACTATACTCAAGACCTAACAATGTATGGTCAATGTCAAAGATAGCAAGAGTATACCATCTCTAAAGCCATGGCACATTAATCAGGTCATTTATATATAATTAAACTAACGCCCATCTTATTACTCCTCTGTCATAGACGCTGATATCACAATTATATCACTCTGTAGACGCTATAAAACACCGTCGACACTGTCAGATGGGTGAATCTTACGTGTATGAATGTTAACCTCGTATGAAAACTGCAAATAAAACATATCTGCCTAACCTTTAATGACCCCAACTTTGCAGAACATGAGAACATGATTATAATGATACTGATCATGAAAGGACAAGAATGATGATTGTGATAATCGTTATGATATTGAAATGAAGAAAATGTGGAGTAATGACCATTGTTAATATTTGAATTGTTGTCATTGTTATTACTTGCTTGATTATCATATCGCCTAGCAATGATTATATTCATCGTCACAATACAAAATGAAGAAAACAAAGAATAAAAAATCGATATTAACAATCTAATTGCCATTTTTCATTAACGTCTTTACAATTATCACTATGATAATCATCGTAATCGTCATGGGTGATGATAGATGTCGTCGTCGGCGGCGGAGGCAGCATCCATTCGTCTCGAGAAACGATGGCGTAGCGCTAGGCAATGGGTTCGCATCACCTTAAAGCGGAAATCCACCCCAGAAATAAATAAACTTTAAAAGAAAGACAAAAATATTCCCTGCAGAATGATACAAAAACAACTAAAATCGGATAAGAAATAAGGAAGTTATGACATTACTTTGAAATTTCAAATTTTTTTTCAAAAAGCATTTCTTGACCAGTCCTCATGAATATTCAAATCAGCAAGTTGACGATGTCACGCTCACCCAATTTCATATTCATTTCATGTACAGACATGACAAAAATCTCACATTTTAGATGTATGAATATAAAAATTCCCTTACAATTACCCAAAAATAAAAAGAAAAAATGTTAACTCTAATATATCTTGATATGACAACATGCTTTTACTGCGTGTTTAGCTATAAATGACAATATTTCGAAATATCATTTTATATAACAAACATGAAAAATTGTGAGGATATGACATTATCAACTCGCTCGTATGAATATTCAGGTCTGGTCAAAAAATGTTTTCTGAAATTTCAAAATGTCATATATCTTCCTTATTTCTTATCCGATATTTGTCATTTTTTTAATTCATTCTTTAGGGAATATTTTTCTCGTTCTTTTGAAGTTTATTTTTAGAGGTGGATTTCTTCTTTAAGTACCTGAATAGTCCCACTCTTGAGTAAAAATCCGAGTCGAGAACACTTCTAGCAGATGTCACGACATGAAATGAAGCAAATAAATAGATAATTAACGATCATTATCAACCATCGAATTGTTGTCATTATTGTCATTGAATTATGATGTAATGATATCGTATAATAATCGTCAAGGATGTAAAGGATATTAGAAGTATCGACAGTTATCAATCGAATTATCGTCATTATTCTTATTAATGTCTGTAGGATTGTTTTGATTACATGTATCTTGATAATCGAAATAATAGTCATCGTAAATAATCGATTTGTCATTATTGCTATCAATGTCTGCACAATATCTATTATAACGAAACAACAATATGGCAACACTTATTATCATATATAAATTATTGATAATATGGTAATAAAGATGGTAGAACTCAAGGTTATAGTATACTGGAAGCCAGGCCTCGAGTTTGACCAAAGGTACTCTTTACCATTTGGAGCAGAGGTAATCTAAAAATAGATATTCGAGTTTTCACTTTTGACGCATAGTGTAGGTCAGTTGTATCACAAAACACCCTACCATATAAAAAAAAATGCATAAAGCCTAAAATATGAGGAGATATGACTATCTTTCTCAATAAACCATAACTGCAGACGGTTCATTCTCAAAACAACTTCATTATAACTATTGTTCATGGTGCACATTAATATTTAACAACACTTAATATTGATTATACTTATTTACATTTTCACATTGGTTGTTTCTTATGCCTAACTCACGTTTTAGAACTATTTTGAAGCATTGGTTGATGCTGGGTTTTTGTTTCATCCACAGATGGTAAATAACGCTTTTAAAGTTCAGGGATAGTACAAATGTACTGTTTATTGAGATGGCGTGGCAGCTCTTAAGACTCCCCGGAAGTCCAATACCACAATGAGCCATGCGTAGTGTGTTTGTATGTAGCTATTGGAGCCGATAACAGATGTGATTACCTATAAGTATTAGAATATTCATGTCTTGACCCACGTAGAATTCTATCATGCGATTATTCTGTACATCTTTGCATGTAACTTATATGTATCTAAGAAAACGCTTGATGTATACCTGTTATTCATTGGTCTGCTCGACCACAAGTATTTCATTTGTGTGTGTGTGTATCCGACTGTCCGTGTATGTGTGCGTTTGATCTATCTTTCTGTCTCTCTGTCTGTCTGTTTTCGTCTTCACACATAGCATTTTCTTTTTCATGTTTTGTGTATAGGCCCCTACAGTGTATTATATTTTGATTGTAAATATGGAACCCTGTGGAAGAACAATCATATTTTGCAAATATAGCTCGACGGGCAATACACCGATTCTTCATACTGTATACATATTTTGTTTCTTGCAAATTGCGCATATCTGATCTGAAGATGGAATTAAAAACAACAACATCAACAACGATGTGGGATTATATCCCTTTGAAGGCAATGGTGTTTTTCATATTCAACTTTGTGTTCTGTTTTCAACTGCCGTTTATGGACACAGTCCATCGAAATGGTAACACATCGAGATGTGTGGCTTGTAATCCATATAATAATCATGATTTATGATGACTGATCACTAATATGAATTGGCTTTAACTGAATGGAGTTCAAAGAGCAAATATAGGCCTTAACACTCTGAATTATTTCATCTCAAACGAACCCAAGTGATGTGTTCATTTCACATTGTGCAAAGTCAAGGAAAGGAGATCCAAATTTGCACAAGTCTTTTATTATGGTGAATGCATCAAAATATAATGACAGTACTTCGAAGTGATGTCTACAGATTGTTCTGGCAGATAAAGATAGTAGTGTTTGCGTATAGTCTGGGTCGTGTGTTGGGAAATTGACCGCTGATAATAATATGACGCATGAAAAATGCCTGTAGGGCCTAATATCAAGTCGCCATAAGCTGAAAGGTAATATAACGCTCTCGGTCACTATAGTGTTCATTTTCCTTGCTTTTTGCTGTACAAACTACTTAGGGTCAAATTATGTTCATATCTACTCACGAAGTTGGAATCTTCAGTGATAGGCCTAACTACCTTGACTTCATTAACACGCTCATGAATGCGTGGTTGGCCGTAATCGAATAAAACGCGTGCGTGCTTAAGTAAATACGAGAAAGTGTGTAGCAAGCCTGCGTCCGTCTGCGCCAATCATTTTTCGCCCCTATTCCTTTAAACTCAAACCTACACCGGCTTAGCATCTAATATCGTACTTGGAAAATTTCGCTGTCTCCGCGTGCAGCCATTATAATGGGAAGCACTTCATTATAATATCATGACGAACAAAGGCTATTGAAAACAGCCTGTTAGAAGCGGATGACACACACACACATACACACGCGTGCGGCATGATCTAGCTCACAAACAAACAACAACAATAACAAGAGGATGAAATGAGCCGTAATCTCAGCGAGCTAGCTGGCCATTAGATTATGATGTAGGACTCTGAGTCTTCCTGACGCTTCAGCTCACTGACTGGACTGGATGAAATAGTTCACGCTCAGAGAGAACATTCAATTAACTTTCTATTCTCTAGGACTGTGTACCTTCCCGCACACTGCCTTCATTTTACAAGCACTCATGTTTTCAGCCGTATATTACTTCCACCAATACGTGTTACCGTCAATAGGGAACACTCTACTAAATCATTTTCTTCATTGACAACGCTGTTAGCGTGAGCTGACAACCGTCGATAGCTCCAACTCACTCCCAATTGTCCTGAGCAATCGAAAGTG
The DNA here is from genome assembly GCF_040938485.1 of Diadema antillarum. Classification (NCBI taxonomy): domain Eukaryota; kingdom Metazoa; phylum Echinodermata; class Echinoidea; order Diadematoida; family Diadematidae; genus Diadema; species Diadema antillarum. Next base: position 937,374 of record NW_027271035.1, on the reverse strand, counting down.
CGTATCATTAGTAGAGAGAGCAACAGCCGAGCACATGAGCACCGCGACCTCAGTCACCGACTTGCGAGAAAATACGCCAAAACACCCGGGCTTCAGAATTCATGGAGCTTGAACTAGCTGTCGGATTGGTGTTACAGACTTCTCTGGCACATGGGTTAACATGGATCATCTCCTGGTAATTTTGACACGGAACATTTCTTGCAACTTTTGTCCTGAAAGATTTGTCATCTCAATTCTATAGTTCGTCATCGAAAAAGGGGGAAAACGGTGAGTATAAGGTATCTTTCTTATCATGCAAAGCACTTGTTGCTTCTACGAAATGGTAACTAGAACTCACTGTTGACGTGCGATTTGTTTTGCGTTATATTTTAGTATACGTATATGCATTATTGCCAGCATAACAACGGCACTTCTATCTTAGTTAGATATGAAACTATTGTACGTATATCGTATTATATAAATCTATGTAGATGAATACTAATATAGGTAGATATAAGATAGCATGCTATAGTAAATGTATAATATGACTTGTGTGTATGAGTGTAAGTCCAAGTGATAGTATTGAGTAGGCCTATATGTGGTTGTGTTTGTTGACAGTCAACGCACTTGCTAAAACTGCGTGAGTGATTTTATGCACATGCTTTTTGATGTTTGCCATCGAATATACGTGCTCATTAATCCTTCACAGCATTAATTTTGTCGTGAAAATGTGTCACCAAATAAACATATTATAATATCATTACGTAATACTTTATGATTGTAGGCATAAGTCACGTCAAAGTTTCCTTTCGAGGTGTTAACATGAGCATTGGTTCTGAGCGAGAAGTCATGCTTTATTCATTGTGATGTTTACATAGTTTGCATAAATGGAATATGATATCATTATTAGAGTACGGACATCTGCACGAAACTCGACAAAAACACATAGTTTGGTTTAAAAGCAGATGGATTGCAAGAGTCATCACACATAATCACACATGCGCTTGCAATGTTGGCGTGCTGATGTTATACCTCGCCTTGATCTAAAACCTGCATGCTAAAAGCGACTGAGAGAAGAGAGCTGTAGATAGAGGGAGAGATAGATCCTTGAGAGAGAGAGAGAGAGAGAGAGAGAGAGAGGGAGGGAGGGAGAGAGAGAGAGAGAGAGAGATGGAGGGATAGAAAGGGAGGAATATAGAGAGAAGAGATAGATAAGTACGAATCATATGAAATTTGCTCTGGGCATCACCACACTTAATTAACTTTAACTCCATGGGGTGGTGTTAAGCGAATCGGGATGAGCAAATACAAACTGCTTTTCGATTGACATTAGGGCGCCCTAACAACCGGAAGCGAACATGATGCACGAAATAGAATGGCGGGCGTAAACCATAATCACTTGTACTATGATAAGTTCATTCGTTCGAGTCGCTGTTTGTATGAAATCATATTGCAAAATTGTATTTGCATTTTTCACGTTTATGAATATAAGCGGATGAGTCATAGAATGGATCAACATAACGATATGAAATGCCGTATGGAATACTGTCAAAGATTTCTTTTCTCTATCTTTATTTTGTTCTCTATACCATATCTTATTCTTTTCCTCTTCTCTCCATGTTCTTCTTCTTTTTATCTTCTCCTTTCCGGTGACACAACATTAATTTTGCTCCTGCGACAATTGCTCCGGTCTTATTTCCTCCAAGGACTTAAGGTTAGGGTTAGGGTTGTGATAGGGTTTTAGGTTAAACTTGATGTGAGGATTGGGATTAGGCTCAGAGTTGAAATAATGAACGAACGAGTAGATAAACACATAACCATCGATGTCACGTACATTATTTCTGGCCTTGTTTACTCAGTGACACGGTAGAGAAAAGAAAGCTAATTATTACAGGACGAGCGATACCTACATCAAATTATACTTTTACTTCCGATGAGAGAAAATTGCCCGATTAAATCTCGTCCTTTTTCATCCGTAAACAAAATCTACTTCTTTGTTATCCTTGCAAATATGCATTGTTCTCTCATTATACATTCATTAGTACATAATTATGATTATCATGATTATACTTCTTGAATTGTACTTTATACAGATTGCGAAAACAACGTCAATGTATGCCTTGTATTGTTTGTTGTGTTTTTGTCGGATATAGAAATACGGTAACTCGGTTGAATTGAATCGGGAAAAAAAATGCACAGAACGGAACACCACTGAAGAATAACATTACATGCATTTCTAAATAATATCCTAAAAAAACAAGGGAATATGGTATCTATTACGGTCTAAGGTAACCTCTTTAGTAGCACGTAGTTATCCTTGAGGGCCTCACTGTTATTAGCGTTGACATAATCAATAGGCCTATACCCACTTATGTAACAACACCTGTGTTATATAGGATACAGCGGGTACACTGGTTATCTCCTTCAGGGATATACACGCGCCGTTTGGGATTCGAACCTGTATACCAAGATCTTCTAGGTAAATATCCGCACCTGTGCATCCATGCCATTATCAACACCAGTATACCATGGGGTATGCAGTGACCCTATTCGCAAAATATACAAATATAGTCCGACCTCTCCTATCCGACCTCCCTTTATCCGGATCTCTCTATTATCCGTACGCAATCTCGCCGTGATAATTTTTTTAAATCTAATAATTGCGGGGGAATAGGGATTTCAAACTCAAACAAAATTCCTGCACAAACTCACATGAATTACATAATATTTCCAACATAATTAACTCACCTGACCAAATTTTCATCTAAAATAGCATGAATTCAGACATGCACTACGGCCAATAGTAAAGGAAGAGTTTCAGTGTACGCTACCTGCAATAGGTTACATGTATATAGGCCTATACGTTTGTAGCTACGTGTATTAATATTAATCATTGAGAGCTCCCATGTTCGGCCAAATGCCTTATCCGGATGAGCGGCAGTCCCGACATGTCCGGATAGGAGAGGTCGGACTGTATCTCTTACCCTTACACAAGCAGTAACATATGGACTGGTGGACGGAATCAAAGGTATTCCTGTCGACATTTTGCTTCAGTTCAATCTTGAGGCGCATATCTTGTATACGTCGCAGTGTTGAATGTTTCTTGAATGCATGAATATTATTACACAATGACGACATTACCCTTCACCTTTCGTTCTTGTGAGCATCATAAATCATGGCCATCGGGCCATTTATTCTCTACCAGTGAGTGCCCTGCATGGGATTTATTTGTGTGCTATTTCTATGATTAATTTGAAGTTTTTGTCACTGTTTTTTTTTTTGTTATCAATATATTGGCACATCTTTATCGTTCTGAACTGATGTATGCTTGTAAGTGAAAGTTGATATATACTGTCAGACATCTTATGATACGCATTTCTTCGTTTCATGGAAACGTTAAAGGTGGGGGTTATGATCTTTATCAGTGCAAGTGTCCTCAACCGCTGAAAAGATGCTAAACAAAGAAGAAGGCAGACACCCATTTTAGTTGTGTTCATGTCTCTCGCAACCACTGTCGAACGAGGGAAAGTCAACAATGTTCTCCCCCGCAATAAATTCTATAAAGTGTTTTATGGCTGGCAACGGGCTACGCCAGTATAATATCAAAAGAGTGAAATGCTACAAAGAAAGAGGATCGCAGAGAGGATGTAGTAGGGAAACATTAACCTAAAAAGACAAAGACGTGTATATGTGTGTGTGTGTGTGTGTGTGTGTGTGTGTGTGTGTGTGTGTGCGTGTGTGTGTGGGAAGGGGGGGGGGGGGTGGTAGAGACAGGACATAGGCGGAGTCCGGAAACGGGGAAACTCATGGACAGAGATTACTCAGTCAGAATTCTGAGAAAAACAACAATGATTAAAAAATGACAAGCTCGTTATGCTGGGTGCAGAAAATGTCTATAGGACACGGGGACATTAATTGACGAAGGCGTATGTGGCCATTAGCTCACGGACACGACTAACAGAAACGTTTGATCGATACGTGGTATCTAACTCCTCAAGACCTTAGTATAACCTTCTAAGATTTGATTGCGAGTTATCTGTAGGGCTTTTTACACTTGTAAATTTTTGCCTAGTCCCGTACCAACGGTGGGGCTAAGGGGGGGGGGGGAGGGCCTTAGCCCCACCGTTGGTACAGGACTATCCTTAGCCCACTTTCTGTTTACACTCTTTTTTACCAAAGTGGGCTAGCCCCACCGATAATCCCGTATGCTATCTGGCCCTGCAAAATAGCAGGGTTAGCACCACAATTGCGGTGCCAAGCAAGTGAGTGTAAACAGAACGAAAAAATAATCCTGGCTAAGCGACGGAGACGAAGTCCGACCCTCACTGACCAATCAGAAACGAGGTAATCAAGTGCTGCCGGTGCGTGCGTGTACGTGTACAGTACACAGCGTAATCACGAATATTCATGTGGTTTGGAAAGTCCGGGGCTAAGAAATACGAGTGTAAAAAGGTCAGTTTTCTCCTTAGCCCCGGACAAGAGATAGTACGGGACTAATTGACGAGTATAAAAAGCTGAAAAAATTGGTACGGGACTAACGATAGTCCTGGGTCAGAGAAAGTCCGGGGTTAAGAAACACAAGTGTACACTGTCTTTTCTATAATGTTAAAGAAGGCTACACGAACTCACGAGGTCACTTGCATTTTATCTGCATCGCCCGGGGGGGGGGGGGTGGGGAGAGTTATCTCCCGCTCTCCTAGCCTTAACGCGCCAGAATTTTCAAAGGAGCTGTCATGTTCTCGAATTAACAATTACATAGTCATGGGTGAAAAAAGGGAGCATGTGTGCAAATTTATGTTGCCTCATATACATGTGATGCAGACATTTCTTGGGCCGAACCTATCATTTACGCTCGCAGACAGTCACTATGACGCCACGAGTAGGCAGATACCAATAATTTGAGATACAGGACGAAAGACTGATAAAAAACATTATTTTTTTTTCACTTAACCTACAGTTGACCTAGAACAGTAATAGCTGTGGCAATCCTCATGTCCACAGTCTGTACTTAGTCTAATTTACCATTTGCAGATGAAGAAAAAAACCAGCATTGGTGCTTCAAAATAGTTCTAAAATGTAAGATAGGGATAGAAACAACCAATGTAAAAATTTGAATCAGTATAAATTATGATTGATGTTAAGTATTGTTAAATATACAAAATGTGAATAATAGATATACGTGTAATAAAAATGTTTCCGGACGAAACCGTCTACAGTTATGGTTTATTGAGAAAAATGGTGATATCTCCTTATATTTTAGGCTTTATTGCAGAATCTAATGTGGTAGGATGTTTGGTGATACAACTGACCTATATATACGCATATGCGTGATATCTTGAATATTTTGTAAATCACTACTCACAATGGTAAACAGGACCTTTACGGTCTTTTTGGTAATGAAATAATAGAAATAGTGGGGTGAAAATTTTTACTTTTTCTTTGTATTGTTTGGGGTCTTTCTTTATTTGTTTGTGTGTGTGTGTGTGTGTGTTTGTTTGTTTTTACCCTTAATTGAAAATCATCAACGGCGTAGACACTGACACAACAACACAGATTAATCTCTGCCAGACTATAGACAGCACAGGCGCCAGAGATACACACTAGTTGGGAAGAGCTAGGAGCTGCCAGCCCCATTGCTCCTGAAACAAAATTAATATGGATGCTTGTAAATATACTATACGTAGATTGGGATAAAAATGCATATCAGGTTTTAATCATAACACGTAAACGCGCTAGAGGAACAGATTATTGTTTGTTAGCCAAGGGGACAACGAAAATCACTATACACACGTCATTGCTTATACTAATAGGCCTATGCTTAGGCTCAAGATATTTTAATTATAATGTTCATTACCATTCATTATCAAATCCAACTCGTCAATCATTTGGCATTTCCTCTTGTGTAGAAGGAGAAGTGTATCTTTCGTTAACAGACATCGGGTAGATATAGGCATTTGCACAACCGCATATTTATATACGTGAATTCAAATCTCTGTATACAGAGCAACGATCGTAATTGTAAATGCCACGGTCGCAGGCGATACGTTGGATAATGTAATAACGAAGAGACCAAACATGACACGTGCATTTGATACTTGCTCCGAATCTACATACAATCTTCTGTGAGTCCCTAGTTGCATCATAATGTAGGACTCAGATTCGATTAAACACTGAAGAACTTTATTACCGACATGATATATTCTGTTTTACTCATATTGGTATTGCATTTTAGGCTTGTCTTAAAGTTAGGATTCAGACGTGGAATCAATATTGTACGTCTTTAGTCGACTGAAATTTCAAATGCTTGTATTAAAGGGGTTTTACTTCTTATAACTGTGTAAATGTATTTGAAAATTGTGAGAGATCACGATTCAAATTCAAATTCGAATTAAATTTTATTTCCTTATATATAGCACTTCGTTGATACTAGTTCAAAGACAAAAAAGTACAATGTATTACAACAATATATATATATATATATATATATATGTATATATATATATATATATAATTATACACGTGAGACTAAACTGTCTTTGATTTTGAATGCAGCAAAACTTGGTGCATCTTTTAAATCATCACTTGGTTGGTTCCAAAAGCTTGGTCCTGTATAAACAAAAGTATTCTGGGCGAGGATGGTGTGGAGTAAAGGCAAATGAAATTCATTGGATTTTCTTGTCGGATACATTATGAAAACTGATATTTTATTTTCTACAAAATACGCATCAAATACTTTAGGCAACTCATTTTTTTCTAAAGTTAAACATTTTGTCCTAATTGATATGAATATAAATCTTAAACCTTGAAAATTTTACTATTAAAAAACATTTCATCAGTGTGGCCACATGGTTTTAAGTGTTTATAATTCTCAAAGCCTTCTCAGATTGTATCAACTTTGTCCAGAGGGAATTTGATAATCATCCGTGAAATACACAGACGAAATAAGAATTTAACGTTACAAAAATCATTTCATATACAGAATTTTGATCTTTGAATCAAGTACCCATTCAACTACAAGAAAATCAATTCAATGAATTTGAAGAAAATCAATGTGTGCAATATGAAGAATGTACATTTAAGTGATGACAGATTGAGTGAGTTGTGAAATTTTGTAAATAGGATCTTAACTGTAAGTTCTAATGATGTCACCGTGTATTTAAAATCCACGTGTAAATACATATGCTCATGCTATAGGGAGGAAATTATGTCGTTTTTGATATGCATTTGTTTCTACCGCTTATTGTGTGTCATGGCTATGAGAATGAATATGCGTTTACATATTTTAGCTCTCACGGATCCGCTTAAAAATAGCCAGAGGCCGATGCAAGTGTCGTGATAAAATATTTATAAGTTGGAATTGAAAAAAAAAAAGTAATTGAAACCCCAAAATCTCTTGGACTGAAGTAGAATTCTGTAAAAGATGACGCGTGTCAAGTGATATCCACTTCTATTGACAAGCAAAGAATTAAATAAATATGACTTCCTCCAATATCATGTGTGTTCTGATCCAAGCCTGGGATTCATCTCCGCGCCCATATTGATGTAAGATTTTAATTGTTTATATGTTTTAATCATAGTATTGCTGTGCCAAAAATACAACATGCGTTCATTTTGAGACACGGTTTTGGGTGCATAAGGAAACATATAAAGGAAAGAAATCAGATGTACTGCATGCAGTATAGAGAGCAGTCTGATTATGAAATGAAACATCAGTATTTCATTTTGGAATTTCCCGTATATAGCTCTTGCATATAACCCTTTCTGTGCTAATGAGTCAAATGGGAGTCAAAATAAATGTGCACAAATATCACACACATACCTATGGACGAGTGATAAATGTCACATGCGTGGGAGGGTTAAACGACCTACATAGCCAGCAGGAGGTTTCAATAAAGAAGGAGCCGTCGAAAGCAGGGAAGAAAATCACCACCTGAGAAATTACAAACAAAGATACAAATAATATTTTACAATGTGAAATGAACACACACAAGGAGCGGGTATAGAAGAAAGTGAAAACGGAAGACTGCTATCGATAGCGGACTTTGGATAAGTTAAATTGACCAACATACAAAGGCATTCTTAAATTGTTGACATTCTATCATCTTAAATGATTTATTAACATGATTTGAACCTCACGTGCTCTCTGAGAATTTTCAAATCCCTCTCATTTCCTGTATGATGATAAAGGATTAGTGTCAGAAGGAAATACAAAATGGATCCGTGGTAACAGGGGTGGGGGAAGAAGATAGAACGTTAACACTACTGACGCAGCCGTGGTCTTGTGTTCTTTCTTACTGCGATAAAGATGAAGTATTTGGGAAACTGCGTATATAAATGGGAAACGGTGGCGTATTATTAAGCTGACCTTGTGCGATGTGAAATGAGTCCCGTCACCAAGAGAACAGCGTTAGACGTCAAATGTCAATATTACCCTCCAAAGCGAATCGTCAAATCTCGCCTTGCACGCCAGAGGTGTGAAGAAAGGTATATCCATTTCCAGACACACGGGAAAAAAAGAGATAGATATAAGATAGACGGATAGATCACAGAGAGAGAGAGAGAGAGGGGGGGGGGTAAGGCAGAGAGAATGAGAAAGATCAAGGGCTCGAAGTTATAGGATGGACTGAATAACAACAGACAGACAAACGAAATTACAGACGTACGGAGTATATCTTCGTAGAGGCTGATCATGGACACGGCAACTATAGGAAGGACTGGGAGAGAGAGAGAGAGAGAGAAAGAGTAAGAGAGAGGGGAAAAGAGAAGGGAATAGAGAGAGGGGGAGGGAGAGAGAGAGAGAAGTGGGAGAGGAGAGAGATATAATGGGAGACATATACAATACACATCCACAGAGAGCTAGAAAGGATAAAGAGGGAGAGAGGGAAAGATAGCGAGAGATGACAGAGAATATGTTAGGTAAGGGGTTATGACGTCTTTACACCAACTAAAATATCCCTGGATGAGACAAAAGGGTATTTCAGATAAAGTCTCTAAGACATATAGGTTGGTGAAGAGCCTTATCATGGGGAAAAAAAGCAAAACAAAATAATGAACTACCGTGCTTAATGGTAAAGTCCATTATCAATGGATGCTAACTACCCATCAAGCAGATGTTACTTGATGGCCATATAAGGTGAAATGAATTATCCAACATGGCAGCCTAAATCACAGCAGGGTATCAAGAAAGTGTATTCTCGTGATTGAATAGCCTCTGAGGGATTATACCTCAAGATGTGATCAGAGTGAAGATGAGTATAGAGTTGTTGTGTGTGTAGGGTATTTGAAAACAGCATGGCAAAAGTATGTTAAAAGTGAGAGTAAGATTCAATTTTTTTTCCAATTTATTTTCATACTTCTCAATGAAGGAATGTACATCAAATATAATAAAAACATAGTGAATCATAACATCCGGCTTGGATGTACAGTAAATTAATGTAAGAATATAAAACATATAGTGGTCAATCATCGTACGTTTGATTCTATGTATAACGCTAAAGAAATACGACGGAACCTACTTAAAAGCGAGCTTGTTAAGCGTAGGTCCCAAATTCTGAGCAGAGTGTAAAGATGGCGAATGTCATGAATTTTAGAGAGTCACGACTATGGTATTAAAAACGTCCAACTGTAAACCCAGCAGATTTACCGCGTTGATTAATCGGAGAAGCAGAAAATCGTGTTCAGTGTTGATTTACGCTGATAATAATTAAAGTCCCTCAAAGAAGCAAAAAAGGAAAGTTTTACATAATGATGGTAATGATTAGTAATAACAATGAGTGTTATCAGTCTTCATGTTTTTAATTTCTAAGGTTATTGTCATAGTGGATAACAGTTATTTTCTCTCAGTGAAAAGAATAGCAATAACTAAATCACGTGTTCGAAATCATTACCAGCTCTATCGCGTTGATTAATCGAAGAAGCAGCAAATAATCCTCAATTTTGATTACGATGATAATAACTAAAATCCCTCAAAAAATATAAAGGAATGAAAACAACTTACAGTAATACAGTTCTACATAATGATGGAAATGATTAGTATATAATAACAATGAGTATAATCATTTTTCATATCTACGTTCATTTCTTTTGTTATTGTCATCATGGATGACATTGACATTCTCAGTGAAAAAGAGATAGAGAAAAAAAAGTCACGTGTTCGAAATTCGACCTGAATGCATTAGGCTGTAGATACCTGTGACCTTTTTCATTAACGTTGTTACGCGTTCCCGGGAGAGGAGATGATGTGTGGTATAAACCTTGCAGCCCAAGTTGACATTGGCGTTGTATGGAGGAAAAATGCCACGAAGCGCGGGCAGCGGAGAATTTTAACCTAATCATGTCAGAATGCACGGGTTGGCCGGAGCAAGAGAAGGAAGTGGGTAAAATAATAAAAAGATAATAATCTTAATTCGTTCTGTTGAGAGACAAAATTCGAGAGAGAGAGGCGAGAACGAGAGAGGGAGGAAGGGAGGGAGAAAAGTAGGGGGAAGATAGTGCGCTAGGAAAACATTATGACTATAAATAAAACATGTAAAGTTGAGAATTCAGTGAAATGGAATCTTGGGACCATCAGTCTTTTTTTTTCAGTGGAGTTAGTTGGAATTGTATATGAAGCAAAATTATAAATGATTCTTACTATGTATTTATCCTTTTTTTTCTCTGATAAAGCAAAAGAAAACACAATTAATCGTTGAAAAACCTATGAAATCACCTGTACAATCATAATAATGTAATAATGCCTTTACGAGCGTCTTTACTTTTTACTCCCCCCCCAAAAAAAAGATAAATAAATAAATAAATAAATACTGCTCCTCAAAGTAACTGGGTTGTTGAAGTTGTTCATTATAAGAAATCACTTGCGTATAGATATTCCTAAACTGCATGTTCAGAACTTTCTTGTGGAAGATGATCTCTGTAGAGAAAGAAAAAGGGATTGCCAATTTGTCACAATGGTCGTCAACTAATAGCTTTAGTCACTCTCTTTGAATACTAGTACCAGTCTTCACAAATCCACATCCGAGAAGAACACGAAGGAAATGTTTAGGCCTTACACAAAATGATATCAATAAAATTGGAGTTCACTCAGTTGCAGCATATGACAATTAAGTCCACAGGCAGAAATACATTTGATAAGGAATGTTCCTAGTATTAATGTAACGATACATGGGCAATTTCATTCACAATTGTGATGAGAGAGGTTTGGTTTAGCGCTCTCGATATCCCATGTTCTATTCCCTTTGAACTCCAGCCCGTCTCTATACGATTCAGATTCCTTGTTTGATAGTCAATTATTATTATTTTTATTATTATTGTTATTATTATTATTATTATTATTATTATTATTATTATTATTATTGTTATTATTATTGCTATTATTATTATTATTATTATTATTATTATTATTATTATTATTATTATTATTATTGTGGGTCTGTGTATCTATGTCTGTGTGTAATGATAGACTGACACTGGAACACATTCGTTTATGTAACACTAAGGGAAAATAAAACAAACGATCAACGACTGACATTTAAAACCATAGAGTCAAATTTAACCGCTTCGACAAGAGAACGAAGTACTGTACACTAATATTGTACCACGGTGAGCATAGAAAGTGTGATGCTGTCAGGGCTGTGATCAATGATTAAATAGATCGATGAATCAGCCTTGTCTTGTTAGAGGGTCATGAGTTGCGAGACTAATCATACTGCATAGGGGGGGGGGGGAGGCGGGGTCACATCAGTGGAGATCCATTGTCTTAATCTCTGTCTAAACCTGCTCTTTGATTGCATTCAAAAACCCGAAGGCATTATTTCCCCTCCCCCCCCCCCCACACACACACACCATCTCACTTCTTATCCCGTCTCTAGTAGGCTGTTCACTTATATGAGCCACTTACATAATGTAACACAAAGTCAATGACTTTATTGAGTATTTGTTTGGATCTAACAGTTATCAACTTATATGTACGATATTATTTCATGATGATACAAAATTAAGGCAAACAGGTGTTATTTTATGCATATTCAAGCTTAAGAATTATAAGTACCTGAAGTTCAAAAACATTGCAGTTTTAGATTTTAAGAGTCTCCCAAGAAATTGTTTCACAGGTATCACAACGTTTCAAATGGACATAGGAACTTACTGTTTGGTGAAGTGTAATCGTCAACGGTCTTTGAAATGTCTTTTTCTGTCATTTAGTGAAAGTGACACCAGAGACGATGATTTTGTGTTTTTTACCTATACTGTCTGGCTTACAACCATTAACTATATTATAATCCACTCTTGACGTATTACCTCTGCATGAAAATCGATATTGTTGGTACAACGTATTCTCATCTCCGCAGTAAAGTTGTAGAGTCCGTGACATCACCCAGAAAATCACTAGAATAACTCTCTAAAATGGAATATTATCTCAAATCATATCTTAATGAAGGGAAAATCGACAAGAGATATGAGGTAAAGGTCAAGAGCTGAAAGTTGCTCGGCGGTCGAGTGTATGCAACACGATATAACACATCACTGCCATTGTGGAGGCCGAGTTGAGGCATACGATCTCTGTTTTGGTTCATGAGATGTCTGCGAACCACCTGCCCATTTAGAAATTCATTCAGAGTCTTCAATCACGTATGACAGCGCAACCAGGTTCAGCATTCTGAAAGTCTAATTAGCCTATAATATCCATTTGATACGATCGATAGACACTGCCTGGATGCAATCATTTAAAAGTGGTGGAGTGAAAGAAACAGGTTTTTTTTTTTCTCATCCCGAATACGAAAAAAAAAGGTTCTCCACTAACAGATTAAATTTCACAGTCAATAAGCATAAATGAGGAAATCGATTCAATTAAAACAAATATAGATAATGTGTATGCATAATATACCGAGGGCCACTAAACCAGGGCAATCAACAATATAAACAAATGAATCACATGAAGTGCAAATTCAATGAAGCGTAATTAAAGCAACAAGGCGTGAGATCCGATAAATCCACCTAACTGTTACAGCCAATGACTGACGCTGCCTGTCGACAACCTAGACGTTTCCGTGGCAACACAACCTCTTGTGCAGTCAACGAGGACATAATAATAACGTTTGCTGCGAGGTAATCGACATGGTATCGACATGGTATAGATTTGAATAACTATAATAGACATGCTATATTTTGCAATGTATTTTATACCTAAAATGATGGACAACGGGTTATGATATTATGTCTACGTGTTTCTTCAGTTTGACTTCTCATACCTTTTCCCCTCTTCCACTCTCATTTCACACATCTTTAATCCAAGTCATTTAAATGAAAGACCATGGTAAGTGTGCATATCATTACTTCGACCGGCTGTGTGGTCTTGTCGCTTCACTCCTATTATACGTAAATGGCTTAACATGCCATGGTCCATTTTATAGCCGATGATTGGCCCGTCATACGAGCACAATTTAGCAGGGGTGTAGGCAGCGGAGGGGATAGGGTGATTCATCCCTCACGCCCATCCGATGTTCAGATGAGGGGGTGGTGCCCTTGCTTTTGAGAAAAAATTGAAAATATGACGTTTATAGATTTAGAATGCTAATGATTACACAATACTCTTCATAAGAGTGACGATAGTATACATACATGTATACTACATCTGCTTGCTTACTTATAATGATGATAACAATGATCAAAATGATGATATTAATTTAGCAATTACATTCATATCACTTTACATCAATGTGGTTGCATGCAGTTGGGTGTCACTATATACTAGTAGTCCCTCACATTTTTAATGTGTTTATGAAATTTGTCGAACACAACTGAATGAGGTAGTATAGCAAACGCGTGTACTTGATAATTATGATGATACTCGCTCGCATTCGATAGTCTTGACTACAGACCAATTTTTGCATAGAATGATGATTATGTAAAGGGATGGTATAGTATTGGTTGAGGTGAGGATTCATCTTTTAATGTTTTTGCGAGATATTTAGAAAACCACTCTATGAAATACTAAAGAACATACAATTCTAAGGGGATTGAAAGTTTATTTGAGCGAGAAAAACAAGGTAAAACAAAGAGATTCTAATAAAACTCGTGGCCTGTCACATTTTGTTAGGATCGCGCTTTTCCTTCTTTTTCTTTTTTTTTTTGATATCTCAGCCATTTCAAGACCAATTTTCATCAAATAAACTGTAAAATTCTCTAAGAATTACATGATCTTTCATTATTTTATAAGAGGTTTCTCATTATCTCACAAACACACACACAAAATTGAAAACCTGCAGCCTTATCTACAATATATCATAACGAAAAATCAGGAAATAAACTAGTAATGTATTATTTTGCCAATAAAGAATGAGTTTATTGTACTCAAATTTTCGGTGGCCTCCACCTTCTTCAGGAGTCTCGACGGGGAATTCGACTCTTGAAGAAGGTGGAGGCCACCGAAAATTTGAGTACAATAAACTCATTCTATATATATATATATATATATATATATATATATATATATATATATATATATATATTATATATATGTATACATGTATATAATACATACATACGTACATATACACACATACATAATCATAATGATGTGTATGTGTATATGCATATTCATGCTCATATCTATATTTTATCATCAGCAAACAGCCTTACATAGCGACATCGATACCACCACATCATCCCTCTTTATTAGAAAATGACTACACATTCTATGAACCTTTCTCCTTAGTTTTCAAATGAGACGGCAAGAAAGTGGACAAAACTTTTTTTTCACATTTAGAAAAAAAGTATGAACATGTTCCGAGCCGCTATATTTTCAAGTCCTCCAGTAAGACTGAAGAATGCAAAGGCTTCTTCTTTAAATCTATATACACACACGCAGTACAGCTACACTACAGTCGAAAGGTAGATTAAGCAGTAACCATGGCAACACTGGCATCTACGCAGACTTGGCGGTGATATCGCGTGTTAGAACTCAGCCAACACCGTGGCCTCGGGTCAGCTGAAATGCAATTGACAAATCGAACCGCGCTCGCACGGATGCAATGCATTTTCATGCAGAGGAATGAAACGGGTTTCTCAATAGAGCCTGATGGCTTACCATAATATCACATTTCGCAGTCCTTTCTCCTTTGATTGCATAAGCATTAATTCAAAGAAAACAAGACGGCTTAACAGCGACAGGTACAAAACGACTGTCAGTTTGCGTAAAAGAAAGTGCATTCCGCACTATACGGTGAACTACGTCATTAATTTCAAGGAACGCTTAGATCCAACCCTTGCAATTTGTCGATCTGTGCAATATTTCTGTTTTTTTTTTTATTATTCCATGCAACAGTGTTGAGACATTTTTAGAGGATGTTCGTACCACACAAGGAAATGTCAAAGGGATACCAAACGGCATACAAGCCGATTCTGATAACTAGATAAAAATAATGAAGCATCCCTTGATTTCAACGTGTTCAAGAAGAGGCTTAACCTTGGGCTCCTTCCACAGTCATACATGCTAAAAGATATAAGTTGTATGATTATGGAATCATACAAAAATCAATAAACAATAAAGGGAAAACATTCTCGGGTCATACATGAAAAAATATATAAACGATAGAATTCGTGTTTACATTATTTGTAGCAGAGGCTACAGATGCTGGTGATAATGATGGTATCGGTGTGTTTATCGAAACATTTTCATCAATGTCATAATTTCTTCTAAGGGAAGGGGGTGGGTATCATTGATCCTTAACACCCCCTGCCCCCCCCCCCCCCCCCACACACACACATACACAAACACACAAAGAAAAACGTTCCGTGGCCCCTAGTCTGCACCGAAGTGAATCTGATGAGAATCTTTTAACTATGTCATAGGACAAAGCCCCATATCTATATCTTTGATCTGACCTGTTGATTCGCCACGTGATAATCCAGATTGTGTGTCAGGATAGAAATTGGAAGGTCATCAAGAATTTGGGATATGAGTCAGACAGACCAGTGTTTGGTATTCAGATCAGAAGCCTTTTCATCTCAAAGAGAAATGAAGTAATGATAGTGTGTGATATTTTGATGAGTTGAGGCAAGGCGTGAAACGGGATTTTATAGACATGCCTGATGCATACGTTTTATATTGCCGTGAACAGAAAGTACAATGCTTGGGT
Organism: Diadema antillarum; assembly: GCF_040938485.1. Classification (NCBI taxonomy): domain Eukaryota; kingdom Metazoa; phylum Echinodermata; class Echinoidea; order Diadematoida; family Diadematidae; genus Diadema; species Diadema antillarum. The sequence goes on along the minus strand of NW_027271035.1, from coordinate 921,262 downwards.
TCGTAATACTATTGTCTGGTCAAAATCAATTTTTAAAAAGTGCATGCCCAAACGAGTACAATTACAATTCCTAAGACAGATGAATTGGCCGGTTCTAGGGCAATTTCCCCCAGTGTATATATAGCTGGACAATAATTACTCCGGACCCTTCCCTGACCCTAACCCTAATCCTTAACCTAATCCTAACCCTAACCCATACTCTAACCCTAAACCTAACCCTAATCTTTAATCTGACCTTATCACTAACCAGTATCTAACGGGGGGGGGGGGGGAGGTAGTTGCCCTGATACGAAATTGACCTATTGCGAAAGAAAAATGCACGTATCAGGTTTCTTCCATTTCAATCCTTGTGCTTGTTTCGAGAATCCCTTTTCCCCTCAACCAATATGCGTTCGATATGTATTTCAGTTTCTCTCATTCTCTCTCTCTCTCTCTCTCTCTCTCTCTTTCGTATACAAACTATCGTATAAACCACATTTTCTCCTCTCTTATTATATTGATTATTCTCGTTTCAACTCGTCTGCTGGTGTTTAAAACAATATTCACAAACACATTTATTGTGGTGGAGGTGCTTTGTGACATTGAAATCTATATAAATCCTTGTTTCTAAACACACAATTATTCTTTAAGTATAACATTATCCTCGTCTGTGTAAAATAATGTTAACCTATATATTTTGGTTTATGAAAACATTGAAATAAACACATCTTAACTTGAAATGTACAAATGTTATTATTCACGTCTAATAGGTGCTGTGTGAAAGTAGGTCGTCATTGATTTCAAATATTTTGGCATCGGGAAATCATAAGCAAATTTGCCTGATGTCAAAGAATCTACATTTTCGGAAAATTACAATCAAACAATACCTTTGAAATATCACCATGGTTACAGAGGAGCAACGACATAATTTGTTTAAACTCATTATATCAGTCGATATACTTTCACGAGGCACACTCTCATTACACAGTAAAAATGTAGCCTTCGTCGGAATATTGCCCCCTCCCCGGCCTCTTTTAAATCTTTCCCATACATCCATCGATTATTGTCGAATAGACGACGATTTTTCATTAAATCTATACGACACTGAACAATTGCCGAATGTATGGTATGACTCAGCAAAAGCACTGACAGAAAAATCCAAGAAGAAGAGAGAGAGAGAGAAAAAAAAGTGACCATTTCAAGGAAAATCCCGCCCTAGATGGGCGTATGGCTGCCTGTGAGTTATTAGTTCCATTATTTTTTGCTTTCTCTCTCCCTTTCTCTCTCTTATATTCCCTCAACATGCTCAATGTTTAGTCGCACGATGTGGAAAATAAGCCTTCAAGCTATTAAGCCTTATAATAATGATAATAATAATAATAATAATAATAATAATAATAATAATAATACACATAATGATAATAATAATAATAATAATAATAATAATAATAATAATAATAATAATAATGGTAATAATAATAATAATAATGTCACTATCAGTGGTGAAGTCGCGTATTTTCGTATTTTGATAAGTCCTGCATGCCCACACCTTTCAAATGATACTATATAGTGATGTATAGAGTCGTATTCCAGAGCGACTTTCATAACTGTTTTGTTGCCTCTATGTATCATTATACCTGTGTCTTTGTGACTGATTTTGAAAAAAAAAAGGTCGCAACAATTTTCCTTACACATAAACTGGATTTATCACATAGAGTGAAATCAAACAACCAGAATGGGGATATTTCCATGAAACTGGACCTAACAGACTGATAAAACAAGGACTGTGTGGAATTATGACGCTTCATAATATGATAGAGGTAGAGAGAGAGAGAGAGAGAGAGGGGGGGGGGGTATGCTTCCAGGAAATATAGTGCATTGGAAAGGGAGATAATGTCATAGTCTCCCAAGGTTGACAAAACCTACGCACAAATTTTCATCAAATTTGACATTTTTATAAGGAGAAAAAAAACAACAACAATATTTTGTTATACGTTTTAGGCCTACTTACTTATGATAATTATTCATTTCTGGGGGCGTGATTGAAGTTTCTAAATCAAGCATGATTTATCAAAATCAATGGAAGAAAGATGATGTCATCAAGTCAGCTAATTTACAAATTGTGGTTGCGATTGATCTCGCTAATTGGTGTACAGACGTGAAACCATAAAAAATTCCACGACCTTATTTCATGTCCCGCGGATGAAACATCAAGTTAACTATTTCATTAGCCTGACTTCATTCTGTTATACTAAAACTTTAAACTTTGAGGGGCAGGACACTGTACGTGAGGTTTTGTCAAAAAGGAAGTTTTGTTACATGAGAACAGAGACAGATAACAAATAGCTGAGGTATAGGCTATAAACTAAAAATGTTGACCTGCTGATATCTCAGCGCAGCCTCGCAGTCACGTGATAAGGAAGTAGAATGTCAAAAAATTTTATCCTATATAGAAGAAACATTAAAGTATCTGCTCGAGTCATTAAAGATCAATATGTACCTGTTGATCCTTCTCTGAACAGCTGTGGTCATGCGGTTGGTTGTGAACTAGTCGTGATTATTTCTGTCGGTAAACAACTTCATTACAAAAAAAAATATGCGATTGATACAACAACTATACAGACATGATGGCTTTTTTAGAAGGATAAAAACAGATGATACGAGAGAGTATTAATCTGAAAATCGTAGATTCTCAACAACAACAACAAAAAAACCCAGCAAAACAAAAAAATGCGAGTGTAGTTACAGTACTGATGGGTGATTGCATTGTACATGCGGAATAAACTATATGGTCGTATACTGCGTGATAACTAAATTTGTGTGCTTTTCTTTCCTTTGTTAATTTGTTATAAGCGCTAAAAGCAGGGTATCAAATGTTAAAAAAAAAAGATATATCTTCGAGGAATACTGTTTGCTTTTACCCAAGAAAATACGAAATGTGCAGTTTATTGAGAAGATTTATATTTCCCCACCAGAATAATTAATATGTTATTGATTCATTTCAATTAGGTTCCATTCAATTCAGTTCAGATTTTATTCCATTTTACGAAAAGAACATAGACATTTAGATTTCTTTGGTAATAGAGAATAAGGTTTCATATTAAAACAAAACAACGTAAACTGAGAAGAGTATAAAATAATAGTCTGATAGTGGAACCTAGTAGTAATTATAGGTTGTTATGAAAACTAAAGTGATGAAAATGAAATAACAATGCGCAAACTTCGAAAAAAGAAGGATAGGCCTATTAAAGCAAACATTGAGTGCTATTGGGGCTGCTATGCCATGTGATTGTACTAAGCAGTCCTTGTCGAAGGTATGTGTATTCACGCTGAACCAAAAACATGACAAAGTCCTAAAGTTACAAATATAATATTTGCAAATATACCTCCTCTTACGGTTCAATGTTCTGATTTTGAATTGCTTTAATGATGATCCTTTACGAGCTCATCATGGGAGGTAGCATAATTTTCTTTCGTTTAGTCCATTTTGATTATGATATGCTGGCATTTTAACGAACTTTGATTGAAAAGCTGCCCTCCTGATTTCGTATAATAGAATTAGATTTCGAAAGTAATCTAAGTGTATTTAATTGATATAACAAAGTTTGTAGGTCTCTAGCGGCAATTTGATAATCCGACTAACTTTATTTCCGCCCGTCAAGACTCGCCTAACAGCAAATAATACGACTTCCGTTCGAACAAAGTATAAGATAGGTTCACATTTTGAATTTATGAGATATTAAAGTTGAGACGTTCAGGCTACATGGGATAGGGCACACAGTAATGTACACACACACAAAATACAGATTAAAACATATTGATTATTCTCATATTGCCAAATTAACCTCAGCATATTGGATATGAATTACAGTAAGATGTGGCGGTTGGGTTGTAGTTGCAGACTTTATTTGATATAATTGCATCCATATTATCTTAACACAATTATACATACATATACATAATTATGCACATAATGCACAATTTATCATATCACATCCTCGATGAAAGCTACCATGCAAAAGTATATGACTAAAAATTATTAAAGTAATGTTAAACAGTCTGTAAATTGTATTAAAGGCATTGTATTCTCGCCAAAAACGAGGTATATACAATCAGGAGTTTCATTACAACCGAGTGATTGTTGTTTGTTTGATGGTTTGTCCGTTTGTTTATTTTGTATAATTCGTAACATCGGTGGCTTGTGACGTCTCCGTTTCAGTCTCGGTATCACTATGCATCATAATATTATTAATTGAGACTACTGTGATTCGCTCACTGATCAAAAATAAATCCGATCTTCAGACACTTGCCAGATAAACGGGTATAAAGTTCATAAGAGAGAAACCAACCAAACAGCGTGACAAAAGCATCATAAGTATCGATAATCGTCGTTGATAATAGATTTGTAAGTTATGTTTTTATACTCTATATCCTGTCGTCTGTAATGTTGAAAAATATTGTTAATGATGTTTCTGTATTGAAATGTTTTTTTTTAAAGAATAATCAATGATGTTATTTTGGATTGGAATGATGAAAAATGCAGAAATAAAACCAAACAAACAATGTGCGATTTAGATGGATGTCCTGTCATTCTTGATTTTCTTCATTAATCGAATCAAACGTCAATTTAAACACGGAATTTCACGTGAACAATTCCGTGAACCAGTGATGCTCGCCGCCGTGTCTGCATGCATCGAGGTGATTACGTCACAATGTCATTTTGGTATCAGTTCTCTCTCTGCTTCCCTTCATCGCAAAGAACTGTTTGTCGCTCACGTGGCAAGAGCATTCTTCAAAGCGTGACTTATGGCCTCATAATCATATACATTTCCTCGCATGAAGTATACCCTATATACACAACACCCAGGAGCACAGGGAATCAGTTCGGGTTGTTGTTGTTGTTGTTTTTTTTTTTTTTCATCCGTACATTTTGACATACTATATCCTATTTACGGTTGAAACTTATTTGATCTAAGTTGTCATGGTCATGGGTTGCCATTCTTATGTCCTTCAACAAAAAAATGTATATATATATATATTTATATTATGAAACCAGCGGTAATCCATAACTCCACACATTAGATATTGTATCAAATGTCGGCGTTTGAGCCCTAACAAAAGGAGGACCATCCCTATAAGGAAAAGGTCAGCAAGCATATGCACGTGCGTCCGTGTGTGTTGGTAGTGCGTGTGTGCGTGAGTGATAATCAAAATGTTTTCCTACGAACATATTATTGAAAAGCTTGCACGGCACAAAGGCAGCCCTACAGAGGAAACGCCGCGCACATTAAACGAAAGGCTTTTAGTTGCTAGGTTACGCGGGTCATAATTCATAACACCTTCATGATAATGCACTCTCATGAGATGACTTGACGTAGTGGTATTAAAGATATCTCACAGGCACAGGGAGTATCCAAAACTGTCTTGTACTAATTAACACACTCATGATTATATGCGTGCATTATATAGGCCTGTACGCAGATGACCAAAAAACCATACACACAAGTACACACAAAAACATAATGTGCATATTATCCATAATGAATATATCGATTACACATACACATTATTTTTATACATACAAATGTAATGCACATGATATCATATTCATGCACTTCATTCCGCCAGCTTGTCTTTCTTTTTAGCTTTTGTGTAACTTAGGGCCATACATGATTGAGGTCTAGAGAGGCGTTTTAAATGGATGTTGTTGCATTTCCTACGCCACATTATACTAGTATATAACGTTGATGAAAAAAATTCTGAAATCATGTTATGTACATCCGTGACTGAGTTTGGTTACGCATCTTTAGCACTCAGTCCTAACCTCGGTCTTATAGCATTGAACTTTAAAGGGATTGTATAGTTTCGGTCGAGATGGGGTTTCAGCTTTTCGCTTTTTGTGAGATAATGAGAAACCACTTACAGAATATCAAGGAGCATACAATCCTAAGAGGAATTCAAAGTTTACTTGATGAAAATCGGTTTTGAAATGGCTGAGATATCCTAAAACAAAGAAAAACAATATGATCCAAATATAATTTCTTTCCCACCTTTTATTAGGATCCTTTTCTTTTGGATATCTCAGCCGTTTCAAAACCAATTTTATCAAAATACCTTGAATTCCTCTTAAAATTGTATTTATTGTTTCATATTTTGTAAGATGTTTCTCGTTATCTCACCAAGAAAAAACCCGAACGGAAACCTGACGTCCCATTTCAACCAAAAGATAGTATATCATCCCTTTAAAGGCCATCAGTATCATTATCATTACTTTGCATCTTTGGGAAGTGTCAGTCGCTATACCATGTCATAATTGAGGGGGTCGGTGCAATGTAGTGCTAACAAACACAATAGTCTTTTTGAGATAATCGCTGTTGAATGTTTGGAAAGTCCATACATTGTACATTAATAAAACATGAATGCATGCATTTTTACCATCTTATTGGTTGAATTCAAATATGATATTTTCACGGAGGTTAGAGTGAAGGATAAGGGTTATGAAAATGCATGTAACTCAGTTTTGACAAAAGTGTGGATTAGCACTATATTGCACCAATCCCCTCAATTATTGTGCCAACATGGTAGGAGTCCGTAATGAAAGCCTTGAATTGATGATGTGTTTTTTGCCTGCTGAAGGATAAATTGCCTTTCGGCTCATGTTGGAAACTCAATTTCATGAGGTGCTTACTGCTCGGATCAAAACGAAATCCCCGTTCATTTTCATCGTCTATTTGGAGTTTTCATCAAACGCAATATGCTAATCTGTATACAGTTATGATATCTCCCTTCAAAATATTTTTGCATCAATTTTATCAGCATCCTCGGTTTGAGGGCACTGGGATGACAATATTACGGCGTCATCGTGAAATGAGAGGGTGGCATTATGTCGATGTATAATTTAAATATAACCTCGAATCATGTCAACAAGATATTTTTGTGCCGTATTTTCTTTGACCTTAAGTGTTTCTGACCGAGCATTTCTGCATCAGATAACAACTTGTGTGCGGAAAAGGGATCAGTGATGTTATCTACAAATTATTCTCTGGATTATTACACAAATATTATAACAACGACTTATAGGAGCAGATTTTTAAATCATACATGTATTACCTATGTGTATTGTAGCACTAAACACTACATAATATGATGTACCACATTGAAGCCATACGTTTGCGAGCCATGCTGTGTGCGTTGTGTTGTTGTATGTGTAAGATTGTGTGTGTGTGTGTGTGTGTGTGTGTGTGTGTGTGTGTGTGTGTGTGTGTGTGTGTGTGTGTGTATGTGTGTGTGTGTGTGTGCGTATGTGGGTATGTCGGTGTGTGGGTGTGTATGTATGAGAGTATTGTATACGTGCATGTCTGAACCAGTGCGCCCGTGTGTATACAAGTGTGAGTCCTTGTGTTCCTGCATGTGTCAATGTGTACGTTGGATTACTAGTATGTATTTTAACAATCGAGTTTTCGTATTTTTGTGGTATACATGACGTTACTGTCTCGCTTCTTGTGGACTGTGGTAATTGTCACTCAAATCTACTTGTTAGCATGGCTTCATAATAACCATACCGCCGCAAACGTGCCTCTCCCATACTATTTCTATATCTTTAGTTTAAAGGGATGGTATACGTTTTGGTTGGGATGGGGATTCAGATTTTAAGGTTTTGCGACTAGTTAGAAACCCCTTATGAATCATTAAAGAGCATACAATTTTATTCTAAGAGGAATTAAGAGTTTATTTGACGAAAATCGACTTTCATATGGTCGAGAAATAAAAAAAAGAAGAAAAAATTAAAACAAAATGGTCCGAATAAAAGACCTTTTAATATAACTTTTTTTTTCTTCCTCTTCATCTTTTTTGGATACCTCAGCCATTTCCACACCAATTTTCTTCAAATGAACTTTGAATTCCTCTTACAATTGTATGCTCTTTCACATTTTACATTTCACGTTTCTCATTATCTCAAAAAAAGTTAGAAACCTGAAGCCCCATCTCAACCAAAATTATACAATGACTTTAAGCAGAGGTGATTTTGAAGAAGAACAAAATCTTAGTAAGATTATGCACAACATTTCCCCCATAATATACATCCTTGGATTCAAAGTTTCTTCCGTACATTCCTGTATCACCTCATCCTAGATGAAAATCTTTCTTCTTTATGTCTTCGTACGCCCCAAGTAGTATGCGCCCTCTATGTACGTTTTATTATCACTCCTAGCAGTAAGATTGTTGGGATTATTGGAGGGACACTGGTCCATTGTCTTCTCTTTCGACAACACCGGTAAATAATCCAGAAAAAAAGAGGCACAGCTCTACATTAAACCAAACACGACACGACAGGCTCGCTAATCAGTCAATATTAGTTCCTTTCAGCCCTTCAATTTCCTGTTCTTTGCCGGAAACAAAATTGCTGCTAGTGACAAACTCCAGCAAGGAGGAAACCAACGGGGGAGGGTAGAGTATATCGCATGCTAGTCCCTACAACTAATTGCTTAGGCAAAGTTTGTGACAGTATACTAGAATTAGAGTTGACATTGTGTCTGTCTCTAAAATAAACTTAATTGTGCCGGAAAGCATGCAGTTTTTCTGCCGTCACTATATTACCACGCCCTTTCAGCTAATGAAGCGCTAGAGTGCTAAAAGCAAGTTACACGTGTTATATACAGATCAAACAGGAACGACGGATCTCCATTTTCTTCCATCCCACCTTCTCATAAGAGAGCATTTTGAAGCTCACTGTATCTTACGACATGCACACAGGTGTTAAACAAAGAAGCGAGTTGAATATGGTGGAAGATAATAATCAACTATAAATCTGGTGGCACGACATTGCCCCGCCAACATTTAGCTCCGTTGACGCTACACCGACAATAATTACTCCGCCGATTTTTAGTCCGAGGGCAAGTTCTTCGCCGTATATTGCTCCGCCATCATTTGCTCCACTGACAGTTGCTCTAGGACAATAATATAGCTCCATTAACAACTGCTCCTCTGATATTTCCTCCGCCGAAATATGCTCCGAAGATAGGACATTGTGTTCCTCAACAATAATAATTATTGTTCCACACTTATTCCCCCGAAAATGTAACTCTCAATTGAATTCTCGAGTGTTTTGATATAACGTTCGTTTTTAAATCTAGAGTGAAACTATGAAAGTCTTGCGACATTTACAAACATTCAAAATCATTTTGCACAACAATGCTGTTTGTTCTTGAATTAATGCTTTGAAACAGAGGAAACTGGGGTTCAATAATCGATTTTTACCGACCAGTGTGAAGCAAATGTTGCATTTTATCTATTGAGCAAATGTCGGCGGAGCAAAATGTCTCGGAGCATTTGTCTCACTTTTCGAAGTAATTGATCATAAATAATGATGTCGCCGGAGCATATTGCATGAAACCATCAATCCATCAATATTTCTGCTTAATGCAATTTCACAACATTTCTGTATCATATCGCAAGTATAACAAACCATTGTTTTTCATTACTAATGCTACTACTATAATGTTTTGATGTAAGGCTTAATATAAGAACTGTGAAAGCTGGGTATTATACTACAACGATGATAATGACATTGCAAAGACGATGATGATGGGGTAAAAATAAGAATAAGGACTAATAGTACTGAAATTAGCTTCTTCATATTCGTTACTATCTTTTGTCTGAGTTGTTTTGGCAAGAAGGTAGAATTAAAAGCTGAATTGATCAGTGACAAGATGCAATATATGACGGTGAGACAAACACAATTCCTGGATTTTGGAAGACTATACCTAATTGTTCAGCGTTTGAACATATTCATTTTGATCGCAAATTTTGGAAAACAATTCTGCTTACTTTGACAAATATATATGGTTGCAGGATACAAAGAGCAGTGACCTTCAAATGGTCTTATTTAGACAATGGTTTGGTATGACTGATAGCATTCTTAATCATGAAGGATGGACGATTAGAGGGCAATTTGAAAGCTGTAATGATACCCATACTTTGGAATTTATAATTTGTTTGATATCAACATGAATGAGACGAAGTAAATGAATAGCTTCGTTTATGTGAAAATGGAATTTCCTTTCATTCACTTCAGAATACACACAAGGAACGTGGTGATTTAATCACTGCAGCAGGGGACCAATCACGGAATCGTCACAATGCACACCACATCGTCGACAACGGAGCTTAACCCCCATCGACTGCCGACTCCGGCGCAGACGCCCTCCCGTCACCACAACAGCCACCTGCCGGGCTACCTGTCGGTGCCTGGTATGACGGCCAATGGCATCGGCTCGGACCTCTCTCTCATCTCCGGCGTCAGCAACATTCCGCTGCAGCTGTTCAGCGAGGGCCAGCGAATCACGCCCAAGGAACGCGAGTTTCTCGAGGCGGCCGAGAAGGGCGACAAGGCGTCCATAGTCCGCTGCCTTCAGGGCGAGAACCCGGTCAATGTGAACGTCAGCAACTTGCTGGGTCGCAGCGCCCTTCAAATGGCCGTCGACAACGAGAATCTGGAAATAGTTGAACTGTTGTTGGCTCAGCCCGACGTCGAAATCGGGGACGCCCTGCTTCAGGTCAGTTTGTGGCATGGCGTCGTTTTCAGTATTCCACTATCATTACAATTCAACTTACGTAAACCTATGTAACTTATTTAACAATGTATGAATACGACAGGTGGTATGGATTAAATTTCATTCACGATCAAATGTTATATCTATTAGAATTACGATCCGAAGAGCCCCACTTAAAAGCAAGGCTTGTAGAAGAAATCAAAAGAAATTCTGCTGGAAAAGCGTAATCGCATTTCTCTTCGTACTTTTTTTTTCCATTTAAGGGAGAGTTCGTTTTGACGTTAGGATCCACATACTGTGAAAGTGCGTAGAGCCATATTGTAGCCTTGCTCTAAGAATATTGACAATTTTAAAACAAAGGCAAGTGACACACGTATTTCCTAAAATGTGCGTCATAATTTCAAGACTGTACCATCCATGAGCGGGTGCACGTCATGAGACCGACACCTACGAGTAATACAGCCCATGAGTTTTCCAGCTCACGAGTTGCACAGCCCACGAGTCATAAATTACAACCCATGCGTTCGACACTAAGCAAACAAGGACCCACGATACCGACATATTAAGCCCCGTGTTGTAATTTAGAACTCGTGGATTGTTTTTATCTAGTGTCGAATGCATGGGCCATGGGCCTTATTTGCCTAGTGTCGAACTCATGGGCTGTACGACTCATGGACCTTTTTTTTTTCAATGTCGAACTTGTGGGCTGTATGACTTATGGGTGTCGGTCGAGCTCTCGTTGGATGACCCCTCCATGAGTTAACTTTCTTGGACGCACCCAAAGTGAACAACACTCTCTTTTGGCTCAGGTCGTAGTATTAGACAGTGACAGCGAATTCTGATCCTATAGTGCCTTGACACACAAGGAACGTACCTCTGGAGGAATTGGGGAAAAATCTACAAGCAGACCTTTCAAGAGCGGCCATTCAAAAAAAAAGCGAACACCTAGATATTTATAATGTGTCCGGAGCGACTATTCAATAAAATCGAAAGCCTACATTTGTCATAAGACCTTTATAAACTGCTTGCTACTGAAGACAGAATGTAGATTAATTTCGTCATAGTGCGTGCTATCAGCACGGTAGTTCGTAATACTCCGTCCTCCTGGATAGCCACGCCCATGTTGACGGTATCGTCACGATAATAACTATAATAGTAGGTCCTATAGCGATTATGACGACTGAATGTGCAGTTTTTCTTCTTGAAAATCCTTTTTCTACAACTTTTACTTGTCAAATACATCTGGGTGTGATTCATCACAACAAATTCTGGATCGTTGGAATTTTAACGAATCAAGATTTTGGAGATTTAAGCATCAAAAGGCGTTCAGAGCACACAATATTGAAATGCTTATGGTGCGCATAATGTTCCTCCGGCCGCAAATGTTAAAGCTCGATTTATAAATAAGAATAGTGTGTATACTCCGCGCGACTTACCAGCAGTCGATAACGCTGTTTTCCGAGACCCCATTTTGAAACTTTTTGTTATGAAGATACCTTTGAATACAACCAGATGCGTATTGAGTAAGAGTCACTGCTAAATTTAGATTCGTTCATAATAGCTTGCATCTGTAATATTGAATGGTCTTCTGATAAATTCATATCTGGTTAAAGCAAGAATTAAAAGGAAAATATTGTTTATGTTATTCTATTTATTACGCTGTTTGATATATAATTATTTCTTTGAGTTTTTAGGTAGTTTATATAAATGATATTTTGTGTCCAATGTCAGCTTTATAAACGCTTGTAGTCTGGACTCCTTGGAAGACCAAGACTCAAGGGCACATTATTATGCCCTTGAGACATAACGTTATAGGTTTATCATCGATGTAATACAGTATGCTATATTAGTATAGATGAATGAAAGTGGCATTTTACTTTTATTTGTTCCTGGCCCTTTAAGAGAGTCAGCATGTGGCATGTGAAGCTAATATCCCTTAAGAAATATAAAGTAACCAAGTACGCCAGTAGGTGTACACAGCTCAATTTTGAAGTTTGATCTCTCGTCAGTATACAATGGGGAAAAAAAAAACTATGCATAATACAAAAATCAGAGGCGACGACTGTGCGGAGGTTCTTTACACAAGTCATTTCACATGGGGTGGGGGGGGGGGGGGGGGGGGGAGGGAGTGTATAAACAGGTGGATGCCGAGAAAGATTGTTACCTTAAACATGCTAGAAATGCTTTTTTTTTTCTTACTCCCACTGATTTCCTGGGAAAACAATGGAAGGATTTCTGAAAATCCTCAAAATCGAATAATTGCTGATGCATGGAAAGAAATCGCGTATAGGACAGTGTTTCGTGGAAGGCAGGAAACTTCTTTCATTTTTCTTCAAATCACTGTCTGACATAAGAAAAGGAAATACATTGAAAGGACTCGATTGATTTCGTCAGAAAATGTTCTTTGTAGCTTCAGTGAAAGCTGCCATCATTAACTAGAGATTTTTCCATTTCCTGTTGAACATTATGGCAGTCTTTCCTTTTCATCTTTGCAAACTGGAAATTTCACGCCATATCTATCACTATAAGTTGATAAGCAGCGTCAGATGGGAGAAAAACAACAACAAAAAGTAGAAAACCAAGTGCACACGAGTACATAATCGAAACTTGTACCTCACTTTGTAAGCTGTCTATAGCATCTAAAAGCTAGCGACACGTTTTCCTTAGAGCTTCCCAAGACCCCGCCCCTGAGAAGAATATAGTCTATACATAGAGAGTGACGCTTGCTCCTATACAACATGGACAATATACAGATCATGATGTAACACAATGGCTTTGACACTATGTTTCTGTCAATTCCTTTTAGATACCAGCTGAAAGAAGCTATTACAGTTACATTTGTCATTTTGAAACACAGGAGCCATAGTGAAAGAGACAGCTCCTCCCTTACAATGTTTATGAATGCACATTAAATGGCCCAGGCTATTTGTGCTCGAATGATTGAAATGCCTGTAAATCTTTAAACATGGAACATCAATTTTAAATCTGTCAATTTTTACCGGCTAAATCGATCTTCAATAACATCCGCAGGAAAAGAAAGGAGCGCATGAACTAACGTTTTTCGTCGTGATGACGTCATGTCCTGTCCTTAGGTGAAGCAATGTCGACTTAAAACAGAGGGATATAAAGCGGGAAGTGGGAAGAAGTGCAAACAACGTTAAGACTTTCATTTAGCCAGTGGGTCTGCTACGTACCAGGTTATCCCTATTTTATTTTCGTCCGATACAATTCCAGCTTAATTAATTCGTCCATTTAATCCTTTATTTGGTGTGATGACCACTCTGTGGCTGAGAAACATTCGTCTAATGACCGCATGGGCCAATCACTAATTTTTGTACTTAAATCTTTTTTCATTCGTGTCAGTTATTCGATATAGTCGAGTTTTGGGTTGTCTAATTTCAAGACCTCAACCACAATAACAACAACGACAACAGAAATTATAAAATGCAAAAATTTCCTCAAATTTCCGAAATGAGTCTTCATGTATATGTACACTGCAGCAATCATATTGCTCTTCCATACATATACATTAATCACTGCTTTTTCAGCCTTTTTTTTTATTGTTATAAAGGTGTGTAGCGAAATGCCATTCGACAGAAACTGATCAGCACTTTATTATAAAAAAAAGAGACTACAAATGCAAGGAGGAATTACGCAAAAATTTCAGCCTAATTACGTCCAAACGAAAGAAAGCGAAGGACTCCGAACGGTATATTAACGCGGAATTCGAATTGCAGGGAAGGTGGTGTAAGATTCACTATAAGCAATATGACCACGCCCATGTGAGCCTGATCCGTAATATTTACGCATTGACACGCGCCCCCGCACAAGACCACATTAGTTATCGTGATATCATCGCCAATTTTATTGGCCACCTGAGACCCCAAAGTGCTCAGACGCCTGCATGATATATCGAGGTCACAATTTCCAGTGTCTGTCGCCGTTGACATGGAAGAAAATTAGATTCATTCCTTGAATATTCACGTATTCTTTGCGAGCAAGCCTAGATAGGCACAGGTAGACACAAGCACAGATTGTTATTTATGATGTAAGTATGATTTTTTTTTAACGTTGAGATTACCAGATTTATTTCAGAAATAACTTGGTAGACTCCAATACTTGTATTATGATAAACAATCTCCAGTAGGTGATATGTGGTCGGGTGGTAGACTGCTTCCAGCATTCCTTCCCACTGGATAAGGATTTACTTACTTGTATCATATTTTGTTTCTCCTTCGGAATTTCATTCCGGAATCTGCTATGGGAGTTATGCATTCACAAATTTCTATGGGCAGATCGCGACCATTGTTTCCATCTGCCTTCACCTCGTTTAAACAAGTACATCTACCTATCGTTTTGCAGGCGATACGTGAAGGGGTCTATCGAATGGTGGAGATGATGGTAAATCATCCGAGTATTTCCCGCCAGATGCTCGGAGAAGGTTGGGCATCCGCAAACAAGTCCCGACGCCAGGAGAGTTCTGACTACTCCCCGGACATATCCCCGGTGATTCTGGCTGCGCACTGCAACCAGTTCGAGATTCTGCAGCTTCTGCTCACGCGGGGCGCCACCATCTACAAGCCACATCCTTGCGTCTGCGCCTGCGCAGTTTGCGAGGAGAAACAGAAGCAAGATAGTCTGCGCTACTCGCTGGACCGAATCAACACCTACCGCGCTCTAGCCAGCCCCGCCTGGATCTCACTAACCAGCAGCGACCCGGTTCTCACAGCCTTCAAGTTGAGTTGGGAGCTGCAGCGTCTGGCAATGAGGGAGAACGAGTTCAAGGACATGTATGTCACTCTCAGTGAGCAGGCCAAAGGTAAGATCATCAGGTTACAGAACCCTGACAGTCTGTCTGTAGTCCAAAAGCACCAGCCTGTTTCTTCTGCGACTTCCTGGCCGCTCTATGAGCCCCCCTCGTACAGGATGGGGTCGTCTGGGGAACATAGCCCAAAGAAACAGGCTGAAATTTTATGACAAGGTTATTTGGTGATTGGATCTTACGCCTGTGTAGTGTCTCTTGACAGTGATGAGGCCATAAAAAGAGTACATGTCGTATTCTAGGAAACTGTCTAAAAGAATAATCGTGAATATTGATTTTATAGAGATGTTACAGCCAGGTTTCACACTAACCTTTTTATCTGCCTTTCGGACAAGCAGATTCCTCACGTTTCGTATTTTCCTTGCCTGAAAGAATATCCTACTTGCCTGAAACAGACAGTAAGAAAAATTACTAAAAATGATAATCCTATTGCATCAAATCTCCACTATGGCCACTGAGTTTGCTGTCTTGACTATGGGTGCAAGAGCTATGATCTACTCTGAATTGGACTATTTTAATACCTTGGTCGATCAAGTACTTATGAAATTGTGTGACGAGGGCAAAACAGACAAAGAAAAAGCATGTATACCTATACACCGACACCGACAATATGCATACAGGTTTAAACAACCTTCTATACCGTCTGGCAAAATATCAAACAATGAAGACAATATTTAGGTCAATTTATGTGGATAAATCTCATTGGCGATGATCAGGAAAAGGCGGTGACCTGGTGGTGACTGAGTCTCCACTCCACCGGTTGCGAAGATGTCTCCCAGACATCTGCGCGACATCTTCTGGAACATTCAAACAAATTTGATTTCCTGGAGACCTTTCCAGTCTTCATCAGCAGGTCTCGGAGACGTCTCCGAAACGTATCTATTAGTTGCGTCGGGAAATGTCTCCGCGACGTATCCGAGACGAGGATGCTGAGGAGGCGTTGCTTTGACGTTGCTGGATGCTGCTTGACCCGCTGAGGGACCACGTGACTGTCCAAGTGCAGGCATGGAGTTGCCTGCGCTCCTTGTCTTAGTCAGGTACATCCCGGTCAAGGTCTTCATCATTCATTGGTCATTTGGTATACTTGTTCCTGCTGCTGCTGTTGCTGTTCCTTGCACTGCACCAAATTATGTCCCTTCACCATGGCGCCTAAGCATGCCAAGTGCAACTAACGGAGATCAGACGGGCAAGAGGGAGAAGATGAAACAGTTGCAGCAGCTCAATATAGCGTATTTTGTGGATGCTGAGGCAGTATTTTGATGCTATGTACAGAAGACGAGGAAGATGGTTCCAGTGGCGATTCCCTTAGAAAACAGTATTGGTTGTTACCTTGTCTGGAGATGTCTCGGACGTCGCCCTTGAGTCCCCTTGGTGAGAGCGAAATTAAAAGCCCCTTTTTCTTCCTTTCTTTTTTTTCCTCTCTTTTGGGTCTTTTGGCCGCCACTGATCAGTCTCGGCGATGTCTCCGACCATGAGATATGCCCTGAAGCATAAATGAATTAAACTATGTCGGCGATAATGATGATGCGGGTAAATTGGAGGAATGAAGGATCAGAAGAAAAAAAGAGGAGAAGAGGAAGAAGACGGCGTTCAGTGTGGTGTACATAGGGCCAATACCTTAAAGCGTATTAAAGAACATGATGTGGAACTGGAAATGATGCCTGCGTTAGTGATCTACATGCATAGATTTGACCAGGGTTGCCGCCACAAATGCTCAAATGTCTCAGTATGAAAGGCATACATTATATGATATATGAATCCCCTTGACCAGAGGGAGATTAATATCTAACGTAGATAATTATACGGGTGGAATAGTTTTGATTGAGATGGGACTTAAGGTTTCCAACTTTTCTTTGTGAGAAGTAAGAAACCTCTTATGAAATATGAAAGAGCATATAATTCCAAGAGGAATTCAAAGCTTTTGATGAAAACCGGTTTTGAAATGACCGAGATATCAAAAGATAAAGTAAAACAAAGTGGTCCTAATAAGTGATGGGTCCCACCTTTTATTAGTACATCTTTGTTTTTGGATATCTCAGCCATTTCAAAACCAATTTTCATCAAATGACCACTGAATTCCATTTGAAATTCTATGCTCTTTCATTTTTTACGAGAGTTTTTTTTTTTCATTATCTCACAAAAAAGTAGGAAACCTGAAGCCCCATCTTAACCAAAATTATACCATCCCTTTATCTGGATCTAGAGATGATTCGCAGGTGAGAATCAAGATGTTGGCTAGCGCATGGAAAATCCAAGCACATTAATGGGCAACTAAATCCAAATTATAGGACCCCAACGGCTAATAGGCAATGTCTGCTTCTGGGATAGGTATTACCTTTCCAATCCAAATCGTATGTTAAAAGTGCTATTAAAAGTCATGTAAGGTGAGACTTGAGAGGGTAGTACCGACATTACAGAACCTTTATGAACAGAGTTTCATTTCGGTCTTTTCTGTTTACGTTCATATACGCTGAAATGGCATAACGAATTAGTGAGTTTCACATTATTTTGTTTCGTTCTGTTAGAGGGACGTGCATTATATTTTCCATTTCATTGAGCAAGCGCTTTGCCGGCTACCGACTTTCAGGTCAGGACAGCTATAGGTTACACTTGAAGAAAGATGATTCTAAAAACGATCTTAAAATCGTAATATCACATACTGATTACACGTGAACAGAACAATGTGATACCTTACATGATTCCAATGAAGTTTTCATTATGACTGAAGTAATACAGATTTAACACTACAATTATATTTCGGTTGCCAGTAAGTGGTCTCACATGTAAATGAAGGAAATGCGAATATTTGTGATAAAATCAAAACTTTAAGACAGAGAAGAGCCCGTTCAGTCTTCACGTTGTTGAGTTTTAACATATATTGACTGTGTCCCATTATGGTATTGACAGAAAATCAAAGTATATCAGAAAATTCGAAGAAGCACATGAAATGGGAAATAGACAAGGGACAGAGCATGTTTACGGATAGAGAATGAACGGAAGTCACAAGATGAACGAGGCAATAAGGATGAAAAGGGGGAACTTGGATTAACTCTTCGATAGGCATGAAGCCTAGTGGGTAAACATTTAAAGGCATTTTACCATTTGCAGATGAACAAAAACCCAGCTTTAGTGCTCACAAAGTAGTTCTATAATGTGACTTAGGGATAGAAACAACCAATGTGAAAATGTCGATCAGTATAAATAATCTTAAGTATTGTAGATATACAAAATGTGAACAATAATTGTAATAAAATTGTTTCTAGAAGAAAACGTCTACATTTTTGGTTCATTGAGAAAAAAAGCGATATCTCCTCATATTTTAGGCTTCATTGTGAAATTTTGTATGGTAGGATATTTTGTGGTACAGCTGACCTACATCAAATATGATAACTCGAACATTCTTTAAATCACTGCTCCCATTACTATAACCTAATATAGGTTTTCCCGGTTAACTTCATATTTTGGTCATTCAAATTCCTATAACGTGCATTCAAATTCACACAAATTCGGGCTTTCAGATTCAGAATCCGAGCGATCAATTTCATTATGGGCGTTCTATTTCGTTTTTGTGAAATCAAATTCACGATTGGGCGTTCAATTTCTAAATGCGAGCATTGTATTTCCTACTCGTGCATTCATATTCATGCGATAGTCATGTGATAGTCCCGATGAGCTTGTTTGGAGCGTTCAATGTCATTTTCAGACGATCTAGTTCCTACTTTGTGCGATCAATTTAACGAGGAAAATGGAGTAGACTTGACGAAAGGAGAAATGGCATACACAACCAATGAATGCTTGCATATAGTGTAATTATCATCGTTTATAAGTTCTATTGTTCGCTGTTCATGTATTCTTTGTTTTTCATTTTTTAAAATTCTAAATTGTAAGGTCCAATCAGCAGTGCATCCAAACAACGCAACGACAATCTAATCATATTTCTTGATGATACTGCATGCACGCTGACAACGCCCAAACACTAACCCCATAATGGTAATGTGTTAAAGACAATTTGACACACAATGACCTCACAAAGTCCCGCAAAAGTATGCCAATACGATAGCAACAACCAACAAATAAGACATATACAATGTTCATGTTATCAGTTTCAATGTAGGCCTAGTGGAAATTGCTTTTTTTTTTCATCCGGTGTCAACCAACTTTCCGTATCATGCTCGTCTGTAGGCATATACAGTGCCTAATCTTTGTTTGTTTGTTTGTTTGTTTGTTTGTTTGTTTCATTTTCCATCTAAGAAGATGGCTGCAATAACTTGTCTTCTATGGGGTCCAGTTGGATATCAGGTGGGACCATTTCATCGGGTTGAACACTCTGCTCTTTGTGATAAATAAATGAAGTGGGATCTTTTGCGTGGATGAGTTGTGATTCTGTCACACATGGGACCTCCATTTTACGTCCTACCTGAGGGACATGCATATGTGCCTGTATATCCCATTTCGTGAAGCCTGAGTTCATATTTGTCAATGAATAGGTGGACCTCTACTGCCAAATAAATAATATTCCTCATAAATCCCGATATATTCAAGCTAAATGAAACAGACACACACACACGGCCGTAAAGTAACCAAATTCCGGCCTTCTTTTAAATTGAATGCAGCTATTTGGAACATGGTTGCCTAGTCACGAATTTGAATGATCGACGAGATTCCGTCGACAGCTTGACAGGAATTTGAATGCTCATTGCTGACATGCGTGCTCCGACAGTGAATTCGAATGCTCCAATAGTGAATTTGAATGCTCCGACAGTAAATTTGAATGCTACGATAGTGAATATGAATGCTTTGATAGTGAATTCGAATGAACGGATTTTTGATTTGATTGCTGATTCAGTGCTGTGAGCGTGGAATGCGTGAAATCGAATGCTCGGAATAGGAACTTGAATGACAAAAGTATGAAATTGACCGGGAAAACTTATAGTAATGAACGTTACCATGGTTTTATCTGAGGTAACTGCTTCCTCGAAAGGCTCTGTAAGTATATTATCCCCCATCACCGAGTTCCCATTAAGATTTTATAACTTCTGGATCACGATAGACAAAGTGGACAAAGCATTTTGCGTCAGCATCCTCTGTTTTACGAGTTCACAGTCTCCCATTACACTGTACTAATAAACTTGCGTTTTGTCTGCACACCCTTTAGCGTACGCGGTCGATCTCCTGGAGCAGTGTCGGAGCTCCGAGGAGGTCATCGCCCTCCTCAACAAGGAGAGCATGGAAGACGACGATGACAGTAACTACGACGCTGATGAGTTAAACGCAGGAAAGCTGACTCTCTCCCGTCTGAAACTCGCCCTTAAATACGAGCAGAAAAAGGTACACCTCATAAGAGTATAAATAAATTAATAAATGTAGCTCTCTTAAAGAGGAAATTCACCCAAAAAATAAATAAACTTCAAAAGGAAGAGAAAAAATATACCATACAGAACGATTCAAAAATGATGAAAATCGGATAAGAAATATGGAAGATATGACAGTTTGAATTTTAATTTTTTTTTTTCGGAAAACATTACTTGACCAGTCCTTACGAATATTCAAATCAGCAAGTTGACGATGTTCTGCTCTCATAATTTCTTATTCATTTCATAGACAGAAATGACAAAAATCTCGTATTTTAGCTGTATGAAAATTGTATTAAAACCATCCAAAATAAAAAAAAGAACTAATGTTAACTCTGATATATCTTGGTATGGGAATATGCTTTTACTTGCACTGGCTAAAAATAACGATTTTTCTGAATTTCATATAATACAGTAGCATCCATGAAAAATTGTGAGGGTATGTCATCATCAACTCGCTCATTTGAATATTCACAAGGACTCGTCAAGATATGTTTTCCGAATAAATGTGAAATTTCAAAATGTCATATTTTCCGTACTGTCTATCCGCTTTTTGTCGTTTTTGTATCATTGTGTAGGGGATTTTTTTCTTTCCTTTGAAGTTCACTTATTTTGGGGGTGGATTTATTCTCTAACGTGCTTGATCATCATATCAATGTCGAAAGGGCTGATGGGTCGAGCTCCATATCCAGCTCCATATCGAGCTCAATCAATCATCATAGATGTACCAACTTCGAGACTGCATCAGAAAGACATGATGCCAGTATCATTGTACAGATAATTGTAGAATCCATAGAAGTATTTAAAAAGAATCTGAGGTCATATATGCTTGCTTCTTGTAATGTTTAGATATCTTAACATTTTGTTAGAGTTGGTAATACAGATTTCTATCCCTTCCTTCTCCCTTTCTCTTTAATCATGTACAACTGTGCGCAATTCGCTTTATTGTCCCTCTTTGCCCCAGAATAGGTCACTAGATCGATGGCGCATTACAAGGTAATGCTGTATTCATTATTGTATGACTGCCAGTACCATCATAGGCTCATTCTTTTCTCTAGCTTTTCGAAACACGTCGTCTGTCAGAGTATACTGAATGAAGAATAGCGAGCATTTCGAAGTTACAGATTGTCATTAAAGGTTCAAAAACATAATCATGAATGAGTACACTTCTAACTCTCTGTGTCGTTAGAATTGAATCGATTTGTGAATTAGATTAAATTGTTTTACGTGGTCACAACGGAAGCATCGAATGCTTGTGAGCAAACTACTGGACTAACGGCTCGAAGTCCCCTTCGCATGACTACGCAATGACGATGAAGTGTCTGCTCACTTACACATTCGGGTTTTTTTCTCTCTCTTTAAATGAAACTCATCTATCATGTCTATCATTTTCAACCTCAGTACTTTCATAGATTCATGTTCATATGAAATTAGTGATCAGTGACATTATAGCATACAGGACCATGCAGCTCACTCCCCCCCCCCCCCCCCTCCGAACCAGAAATATTGTTATACGATGCACTTAATCTTCCTTCGCATAATGTTTCTCCCTTTAGTTTGTAGCTCACCCCCACACGCAGCAGCTTCTAGCCTCTATCTGGTACGAGGGCCTGCCGGGCTGGCGGCGTCGGAACTGGTTCGTCAAAAGCCTCATCTGCATCGGGCTCATCTGCCTTTTCCCCTTCATGGCCATGTACTACTTGATCTTTCCCCGCACCCCAATC
Source organism: Diadema antillarum (assembly GCF_040938485.1). Classification (NCBI taxonomy): domain Eukaryota; kingdom Metazoa; phylum Echinodermata; class Echinoidea; order Diadematoida; family Diadematidae; genus Diadema; species Diadema antillarum. The sequence continues at coordinate 898,833 of NW_027271035.1, read as the reverse complement.
GGGACCCTCCTCCGATCCCCCTTTATGAAGTTCCTCAACCACAGCGCGTCTTTCCTCTTCTTTCTCTTCCTCCTCGTCATGGCGTCGGCGTCGCCGTGGGCGAGGGGGGACTCCTCTCGTGGTCGCACACCGGACACCATCGAGAGCCTCATTCTCGTTTTCGTTCTCGGTGAGCGCAAACTTATTCTTGTTTCGGCGTCACCCGCGTCATCAAAATTGCAAAAACCGAGGCCCAGTTTGTCTCATAGTTCCACCTTTTTTTTTAACCCGAGTTTGTCAACATGGGAATACTCTTGCTTAATTGATTTATTGCTTCATTGTTTTGGCTGTTCATGGATGGTATTCCTGACAAGATTATGCTCAGTTACAATTATCTGTACACAGTGTATAGTTAAGTATATCGCTGTTTAATCTTGAAGGACTAAAAATATGTGTTCATGGGAAAATTACAATGAATAATGAATGTAAAATGGTTTATCAGAAATATAAGTAAAATGACTTGTTATGCGGTGCAGACAGCGCAAATCCAATATAGTGAGGCAGGGGCGGATCCAGGAATTCCGTAAAGAGGGGGCGCGTTTACAAAATTAAAGGGGGGGCGCATGCACCCCTCCCCCTATTTTTTTCTTTTTATTTCTTTTTTTTTCAACAAAAAATAAGGGGGGGGGCGTGCGCCGGTTGCGGTCCTCCCTGGATCCGCCCCTGTGAGTGCTTATTTCTGAGAAAGGAACATATCAACTGATTTTCTCACTGGAAATTCTGCATAGAATGACTCAATATCGAACTTTCATGTATGTGGCTGGGTTTATTTTTCTTTTCTGCTCGTTCTATACCCGCATTCCTAATAGCTTAATGTAATCTAATGCCTGCGCGTAGAGTGTTCGTGATCGAGTATAATTACATGTAACTTTTATTGTCAGCTTTTGAGTTCAAGGTCCATAATAATTAGCTGTGCGAGCAACACCACGTTCGTGCTTCTTTCACGTAAATAATGCACAGTTTTTAAACGATTACTAGCATTTCTGCACTATCAATTAACTGATTAACTGGTTGTGCCATGCTAGGTATGATCTGGGCGGAGTGTAAACAGCTGTGGGAGGAAGGGTTGAGGGCGTACATCCGGCAGTGGTGGAACTGGCTTGACTTCATCATGCTTTCGCTATACCTTTGCACCTTTAGGTGAGACTTCCAAAGGATTTGATGTCATAATAAGATTTCGCACTGCGCAGTTTAACTTCACAGTTGATACATGTAATTATAGTTAAGTGATTTGGTTTGCTGTTGTTGTTCTTCTTCTTCTTCTTTTTCTTCTTCTTCTTCTTCTTTCGTATTGGTACTGGCTTGCACTTCTTACAAATTGATTAAACGATATAATTTGTGTATTCATGATATATGTTTTTTATTTTGTTTCACTCTTTTATTGGATGGAAATAAATGATAATTGAATTAAACTGAATTAAAATGAATAATAAAACTGAACAAAACATTCATTTTCATGTTACATAGCCACTATAATGCTTCTTATATTCATCAATACTCCTTGGACTTGCTTTCATCAAAACTCTACAGCAAAAGTTATGCAGTAGTTGCTTTGTTAAAAGTGAATATTTCTGATTCGTGTTATTTTCTCTCTTTTTCCCTTATAATATTATATGCAGCATATTCTCTTTCGCTTTGCCTTTCTGAAACAAAGTTAGAATGGAATGAGATTAAGTGGAGATAATGTGAAGTAAGAGATTTTGATAGCAAATGAAATGAATAGAATATGCTGACATCTTCAGCCCTGTACTTTTTAAAATTGTACAATAATTGTAAATTGTACAAGCCCGTCTACTATGATTCTTCCCCAGTCACATTATGGACTTATGGTTTATAGGATTATCCAGGTAATCTTTCATTGGACAGAATCTATTATTTTTAACAATGGTTTTATTCACATACTACGCCCATGTTTATGAACACAAAGTTCTTATAACACAATGTTCAAATGATTTTCATTAAGGGCCACTCATGCACAAATTCAATTGTAATGACCTGATGACCTTCCTTTTACATTATGAAAAATGTTATCTACAAACAGTTCGGTTCATAATTACTCAACTATATAGACAGTCACATTTATTGCACTCGCCCCTAATTAGAACATTGTTTGCCAAAAGAACTTGCATTCACCAGACCTGAACCCTGCATGGGATTCATTGTATCCAAGCTTAAAGGGGTGATATGGTTTTGGTTGGAATGAGGATTCAGGCTTTAACTTTTTTGCAAGATAATTAGAAACCACTTATATGAACTATCAAACAGCACAAAATTCTATAAGAGAAATTCAAAGCTTATTCAATGAAAATCCGGGTCCTAATAAAAGGAGGGAAGTACCTTTTTAGGACCACTTTTTTTACTTTGTTTTTGGATATCTCAGCCATTTCAGAACTGATTTTCATTAAATAAGCTTTGAATTCCTCCCAGAATTGTATGCCTTTTAATATTTCATAAGGGGTTAATAATGTTATCTCACAAAAAGTTAAAACATGAATCCCCATCTCAACCAAAACTACGTCATCCCTTTAAAATAATTTTCGAGTCTGGCTAGAGTTAAGAGGCAATTCATGAATACATTTTGTATCAAATAACCAATCCTCCTGATCGGTCTCCTCTCCTCTCTGGTCTCCTCTTCTCTCTGTCATCTCTTCTCCCCTCCCCTCCCCCCCCCCCAAAAAAAAATAAATAAAATGGTGTGTCTTGTCTACTCCCTATATTTCTTACTTTCTTTTCTCTAATAAGCCGAGCTTCAGTTTTTCATTGTAACCACTGTGTACATATCCATGCTTTGTCACACGTTAAATATTCGGAGGACTAAGTAATGCAAGCTGTGATTTTTTTATAGTGTAGGTCCCCAACTTCCATTCTAACTTCTATTCTGGATTACCTTTTGTTCCTTAGTATACGTTTCTTTATTATTGTTTATTATTTTGAAAAAAACCCCCACGAAATACCATTATATGGTATATAATCATTGTATCAGTTATATTTGTCTCTTTGTTTTTGTGACACATACTGGAAATAATTTGAAATCACTCACTCAATAAATCAATCAATCAATCAATCAATCAATCAATCAATCAATCAATCAATCAATCAATCAATCAATCAATCAATCAATCAATCAATCAATCAATCAATCAATCAATCAATCAATCAATCAATCAATCTGTTCAACATCGGTAGCTTGAGACTGGTGGCTGCTGTACAGCGGGAGAGGGGGATGTACGACCCCGACGAGTACCGCCTGGACTGGCACCCTTCCGACCCAACAGTGCTGTCAGAAGGGGTCTTTGCCGTGGCCAACGTTTTCAGCTTCGCCAGGATCATATACCTCTTTCAGGTTTGTATTTAAGATGAAGATACAAGCAAGGAGGAGGAGAAGGAAGAGGATGGGAGGGGAGGAGGAGAGAAGATGGTGGAGTAAAGAAGAGAGAACATGAGGAGGAAATGAAGAAAAAAGAACAAAACACGACTGTGTATGTGGTCAAGAGAATCAAACCCGACGTCGCGCTAACCTTAAATGTGGTACATGTGTATGGATCGTATGAGCACGTGTGCGAATGCATGTGTGTGTGAGTGAGTGTGCGTGCATGTGTGTATATGTGTCCAATTTGTGATCTGAAGTGGCATAAAGTTTAACAAACTAACATTAAAACATGTTTTCATCTAATTTTGGAAGGGGCTTGCAGTTGAAGTGGCAATGGAATTTCAATCTAAAGGGCGGCTTCTTTTAGGGCAGCAGGGAGAATCCATACCTTAATGTATTATATTAGGTGAGGTAATCATCTGACTCAAATTTTATCAAACCATTTCATCAAACAGAGAGGGATGAAAATGTGACAGCAAATGGATTCAATCAAGGGAGCTTTTGAGTCAGACGAGTCCATTGCCTCCCATCACTCATTTGCTACTTATCGGGAGGAGAACTGACGTCGTTAAATTCTGACATCTTGAATGCAACAGACCTTCGTTACCATGGTTTCTACTTCATGCAATACCAACATCGCAAGGTTCATATTCTTCCATACCCACAGGCTAACCCGTACCTGGGTCCTCTGCAGATCTCTCTGGGCTGTATGCTGATTGACATCGCAAAGTTCCTCCTCATCTTCTTCCTCGTTCTATTCTCCTTCGCCTGTGGTCTCAACAAGCTCTACTCGAACTATCTCCAAAGCATCAGAGATGCCAGAGAAAATAATGATGCGGATGCTACTTCTCACGATTTCGAGGGGTAAATGAGGATAGAGAATTTGTCATGACCGTAGTCATTACTAGGTCGCGAAGGAAGACTTACTACACCACCATAAAGCATATCATAAAATCAGGGGTATCAGATGTTATGAAATCATTATTTTCATACATCATTATATGGCATCAAATTATTGTCAATGGCAATCGTACAATCGCATTGAAGGCTAAGGACATTACTGTATGTGCCGTTGACTGTGTGTAAACATGTTCCAAAATGTTAACTGCATCGGTTTCCCAGTTAGTCTGGCGTAAATATATTCGTACGATTTTAGGGCTTGATAGGTAAATTCCTCACAGACATACACGTGTAAAGAAGATATACAAGTGTATCAAATGGAGCACACACATACACACACACAGACACACACACACAGACACACACACAAAGAGAACAATTTCGTTTGAAGCTTTCGTCAAAGATTGATGCCCGAAAAGCGTCATAAGAGAGAGGGTAGATTTTTAAATTTCTTTAAAACTTATGTTTAAGAAGACTATTGTACTTGAAAATCGCATACTGCAATTCCACATAAATTCCGTTCGTTTTTTTTTTTTGTTCGTTTTTCCGAAGGTTGGTTGATCCGAAAATGGAAAAAAAAAAGAAAAAGTACCAAAAAAAAAAAAAAGAAGAAGAACTAACGGATCTTCGGAGTGTACGAACCTTATTTCGCTTTCGGATTAAAGAATCTTGGGAATAACGAACGTTATTTCCTTCGTTAATCCAAAAGAAGAAGAAAAAAAAAACAGGTCGTGCTGACGAACCTTCTCAATTACGAACCTTTTTCATTTTCGGTTTTACCAGTCTTCGGAATAACGACCCTTATTTCATTTTCTGAATTACGAACCTGCGGAGTAAAGAACGGTAACCATAGATATTCATAGTAGAAGTATTGAGGCATGATACGAGGATAACATTATGTCGTGACTGTAATGACTGTAAAATGGTCGACTTCTTAAAGGACAAGCTCACCTTCATAAACATAAGGATTGAGAGAAAGCAACAATATTAGTAGAACACATCAGTGTAACTTTGAAGAAAATTGGACAATCGATGCAAAAGTTATGAATTTTTAAAATTTTTGTGTTGGAACCGCTGGATGAGGAGACTACTACAGCTGGTGAGTCATGTGCGTACAACAGTATAAAGAAAATGTAAAAGAAAATTCAACATATTTTCACTTTTTTCGCATAATAAAAGAGCTCTTGACTTCCCTTTCTAAAGGCAGGGGGAATAATATTACCCATAACATTTGTCGGTAACGAGTCAGGGGATTGTGTACTTTTTTCAAAAGATGGAATTTTGTGAAATTCTCTTTATATTTTCTTTATATTGTTGTACGCATGTGACATCTAAGTTATTCATACACTGCAGTAGTCTTCTCATCCAGCGGTTACTACACACAAACTTAAAAAATTCATAACTTTTGAACGGATTGTCTGATTTTCCTCAAACTTTCAATGATGTGTTCTACTAATATTGCTACATTCTCTCAATCCTTATGTTTATGAAGGTGAACTTGTCCTTTAATAATTATATTCGTTCTGTTGACTACGCGATGTCTTTTGTCCCTTGCACCTGACCAATGCAGTTTGGTGCAAACGTTGCTCACTCTCATGTGGGCGCTCTTTGGTCTCGTCAACACGGACAAGACTCGTCTTCCGCAGGACGAGAGCGCACAGGAGGACCCAGAGATCTTCGTCGAAACCGTGGGCGAGCTTCTTTTCCTCGTCTACCATCTCATGGCCATCGTCGTCCTGCTCAACATGTTGATCGCCATGATGAGCAATTCTTTCCAGATCATCGAGGTAAACATGGCATGACAGCATTGCAAATCAAGTCGTACGCTAGATATTTTGCAGTTGTCATAGCCCGTCTCTGATACGTCTTACATGCCTTCGATTTTAAGAGGTCTTCCCTTTTCTAAACCGATACAGCATTCAACTATCAGTGAGCTTGATATTTAGGCCAGTCAGTGAAAAGATCAGATCCCGCTGATATACGAAAAGAAGAGAATAATGACTCTGAGAAGGTGCTCCATTCTATCATACAGTCATGAGTGTGTCGGATTTCATCCACTTGTTGCCATTTCATGTCAAAATTGAAAGTGGCAACTGTTATAGCAACAAATAGAGTTTACATAAGTACAATTCCATGCTATGCTCAGCTTGATTGGATACATATACTTCCTCAGTCGAACTGATTTGGTAGAAAATTGATAACAATATCCTCAAAGTCGGACCTAAAACGAGAGAATGACGTTTTCATGAAAGCATTTATATTACGATGATCAACAAGTTAAAATGGAATGGATATAAAAGATTGCAACAGAATACGAAATGTACAATAAGATATGCTGTCGTAACAATTTTCAGGACCATGCCGATAGAGAGTGGAAATTTGCTCGCTCCAAGTTGTGGATGAGTTACTTCGACGAGGGTTCAACCCTTCCGCCCCCATTCAACCTCATCATCAGTCCCAAGTCGGTGGTCTACGCCGCGCTTGCCTGTCGTCGGCTGTTTCGCGTCCCGCTTCGGAAGAACAAGCACAGCTCCCGGCCGAAGAGGGGGTGCTCCATGAACGACTCAATGAAGGTTGGACGGAACACAATGCGATTTTGGTTCCATGACATTTGCTCCTGCGACAATTGCTCCCATAAAATAAGATTATCTGCAAGCTTAGCCAAACATAAATTCCACCCATAAACATATAACCCTAATCCTACTCCAAATCCTCCTAATTATCAAGCTAAATGAAAAACCATATCACAAAATAAGACCCGAGCAATTCACGCATGGCAGGAGAAAATGTCGTGTCACCATTATTTAGTCTTAGGAAAAAGAAACACAATTGAGGTAATGCAGACGCATCTATCGGTGTGGCGTCAATAACATCACACAATTTCTTATTACATAGATGCGTCACGCCAATCTAGCCATATATTCAGTATTCATGTCTTTATAAATGCACTGTGAGCGCATACTATAGATATGTAATTACGCTTATACATAAGATTAAATTTATGTATATGCATAATACAAACGTGTGTGTAAGGACATCTTTCACTGAAAATTATAATTGTATGATAAGATATTTCATATATGCAAAGCCAAGGGTTGTTGTTTTTTTCTTTGTGTGTGTGTGTGTGTGTGTAAGTTATTTACACTTACTGATGTCTTTAATTCATGCAATAATGGCCACTACTGCATTATTTCTTTTGAAAGCTATTTGCTTTCTCATAAAAAAAAAATATGAAACCGAAGTTCAAATTACTGTAATTGAATTATGTTTCTTTGGTTCGCTGGAACCCATTTATTGTCCTTTGCTTTCTACACTCGCAGAATGTCGACGGGTCGATCGGGCCGAACTCGTCGCCTGAGTATCGCTATCAGGACGTGATGAAGCGACTGGTGAATCGCTACATTCATCAGTGTAAAGCCGAACGAAAGGCTGACGGCGTTAACGAGGATGACCTGAACGAGATCAAGCAAGACATTTCAAGTCTGAGGTGCGAAACTCTATTATGATATATACTCATTATTCCTATTTTCAAGCCGAAAAGTACAACGGTAATAGGGCATTGTAAACGTATAATAGTATGTTTCCATACACTGTTCGACGAAAGGGCAGTAGACTTAATATTTTTACTTTTTAATGCATATGGATATTATGTAATTTTACAGTGAATCTTGTATACCGTTTATATTAATTCATGCGTGGAAAAAGATCTATGAAAGACTTAGTATTCAAAAGTATTTATGAATTATATACATCTCTTTGTGTATGAATTTAATATTCCGCTCATGAGTGTAGGATTAAACAAGACAGTGATAAGTACGCTTATACATAATCTGTGATAATGAAATTAAGAAACACAGTACGTAAGAGTTGGTTTGCTGGGATATAGGCCCTACGTGTACTCTTCCATTAATCATTCTCCTTTTCCCTTTCATGTACAGTTAGGGTATGATAACAAGAGGTCTTAAAAACATAAAGTGCAAGTAACCTTCCTGTGAAGCTGTAGAGTTAAATGGGAAGGTGGTTGGCACTTAACCCCTTTCTGTGCCAGGGACTTTCGGCAGCTAGTATAAAAACGCTTTGGGATTTCCTGTGACTACCAGAGCTCAATGCACACAAAGGGTTGAAGAAAAGATAGAGCTCCACAACAACAACAACAACAACAACAACAACAACAACATCAACAAAAACACACACAACCATCTGCCTCTGTTATATGATTACAATCTCTCGTTCTCTAACACAGATATGAACTTCGTGAAGATCGCAAGCGCGAGGAGGCACGTGGTAATTCCAACATGCACAACATACGACGCGACATCATCCGAATCGTGCGGAACACCAACTCGACGAGCGACCCCGCATCTGTAGCATCGGAAATTCGCTCACAGCCCAGCGGCGGGAACAGTCCAGACCAGCTGCACAGCCCGGGCCCAGAGAAAAACAACATGAACGGACTTCGACCCATCCTCCTCAGCTCCCATATGAGCGCCTTTCGCAGACTGGACACACTGGACGCTAGCAGATTAAGTAATGGCGGAGTGGGTAGCGGGCTTGCCCCTACTACCAACACCACCACCACCACCACTAACGCCTCTCGAGGCGGTAACTATGGCAACGGCAACGGGGTGAGTATCACGTATACGCCGGACGATAGCGAACTGGAGGAGCTCACCACGCGGTCGGATCTCGCTACTCTGAAGCAGGAGATCATGCAGGGGATTCGCCTTGAAGTCCAGCAGTGCCTACAGACTGTCTTGCAAGCACAAAACAGCTCCAGATTTGTGATGCAGCGGAATTCGGTGGACGTGCCGACGTCACCTCCACCACCTGTACCTCCGCCACCCCTGGAGCTGGATTTCACCACAGCGCCCCCGCTTCCTCCCCTCCCCTGCGAGGACAACTATTTTTCATATCGGAATCCAGCATTCGAGACTGACGAGGGACGGACGAAAAACCCGTCCCTAACGCAGCTTTGACGAATCTGCCGACAAGCGGGTAATGGCGCTTCTCTTCTAGAGAAAAATACAGCATGTTCATCGAAGACATTCGTTCATACTCTTTGTAATTACTTTTGATACCAAGACTTGCATGAACTGCTTTAGAAAAACCCGCTGTCTGCGGCTGTATTTCTAAGTGACAATTAATGTGCACTTTCATCTACTACTTGAATGTATTCACCAGAAGATAGGTAACTATTTTTTTCTGTTTTCTTTTTTGTGTGCAAATTTAGAGGAAAAAAAATGGCGGTCAGATGAATTGATACGATCGGATAAGAGGAAAATAGTCATGAATGCTCAAGTGAATGTATTCACGAGTCTTTTGAGGAAGAAATCGATCAATTCCATGTTTTTGGTGAGTGAAGACAAAACGCATACACAACGTTCTGAGTATATATCTCGCCAAGGACTCCACCAAGAAACTGGATATCGAGTGATGCAGACGATGTATCGACAAATAATGTTTCTGTTGTTGTTGAACAAAAATGGAACTTGAATGAACCTGTCTTTTTTCGCAGCCTGAATAATGAAGATCAAATGCACCGTAATTGTTAAGAATCAACATAAGGCTTTGCATTGCAAATGTGCTCAATCACATGCAATGTACCGCTGCTTTCAAAGATTGCGGTTTGAATTTGATTTCAATCTCCGAGAAACATACGACGTAAAATAATGGCAAACAATCGGTCCCTCCTTGTTTAAATTAATTCGATGAAGAAGATTTAAGCAGTGTAAGTCGTCACATCTATTGGGACATGATACAATAAAGTATTTCAAGTAAACCATTTAAATCATTTGTAATGGAACTCCCGTCAGTCACAATAATGCAAATTAGATGGGACGGTGTCATTGCCTCATACGAAACGTATTATCCTCCTCAAAATTATCTCATTTTATATAAAAAACGGAGTAATGTCAGCTTTATAGCTAGGGAGTAATGCCTAATCATCCACACCACACACACACACACACAATTTCTTTAACGTTGGCTACGTGCAAACCAATGGGGCGCTGTGACACAGGAAGGGATTAACATGTAATTATGACCAATTACCAATGTTTTGTGAAAACACATGCTGTTCTCAAAATCCAAAAAGTGTCTTAGTTTATAGCCATTTTCATTATTTTACCGCTCTAATTGTGAATGCATTCACTACTGATCAATGTCAACTTGAAGGTAGCTGTGCGTTTCACTGTAGACGTGGAAATAGCGTGCATTATAAAGGTGCCTCCATCGAAGATTACACCTGTCACTAAACTGAACAAGCGAGTTGTATAATTACAGATTCCACAAGCACGTGACATACGTATCATACACTGTACCATATTTCAATCTTGGAAAATCAGATCAGATGAGCTGTAAATGTTTACTTTGAGGAGAGAAGTATCACGCACCATGATGAATGAAAACAGTGTTTCACACATTCTTCTCTCTTCTTTCGAAGCGGCTCGCGTGAAGGGAAAAACGAAGATGAAATAATGGGCACACTAATCTTGACGATGCTACGCATTCAACCTCCGTAGAGAAACACTGTACCGGTTTACAATTAAAACACATCGACCCACTTCCAGAAGCTATAGTGACATTAGTATTAGTAGCCAAGCAAACGCTTGATTTATCAGAATTCTCCTTAGAATTTGAAAAATTGTCATTATTTCATCCATACGCCACATACCAAAAACTGCTATTGTCACAAACAAAACATATCAGTCAGTGCCATCATGAATTTCATTGCAACGCAGGAATACTAACTCTGAATTATGACACAGTTGTAACATACTATATTGTGATCATTTTTATTACACTGCTCTGTTCGGCGCGATGATAAGATTGCCATGCTGTGTATTACGTACATCTGGCATGTATATTTCTCCTTATTGTTCACACTATACTGAATATATTTTCTGAGTGCATTTGTTTGAGTAATCATGATTCTGATGTTGCAAAGGCATTCTTTTTTAAGATGCGTACCGTATTATATGAATTACAATATAGACCTATACGATTACCATGCATTGTTATAGCGACATAACGTGAAATAACAGGAACATTATTTATTTTTAACCAAAAAGATAGAATATTTCCCTCAATATTTCTTTAGAATATTTCTCGTATCAATGATGAAATCAATTAAATCATGACGAAGTACCCAATAATTTTTACCAATTGTTAAGTACAGATTATGATGGATAATAAGGCACGTTGTCTCTCAATAATAGCTTGGACAAATCCGTGTTTCACAGCAAGCATCGCATGCGAGTGACAATTAAGAAAACATTGGCAAATTGATAAAGGCAACACGTCTGCCGTAAATATTTGACAGGAAAACTATGAGTTTGCATACCGGCTGATGTTATTTCCGGATTCGATGAAAACTGTAGTTTGCATACCGGCTGATGTTATTTCCGGATTCGATGAAAACTGTATTTGAAGCAGATTGTTTGAGGAATTCTTTTGTTGCGATTTTGATTGGTTTTGTTTCTTTTTCACCTTCCATGCATTAACATTATTTTGTTCGTATCAATCCATCAAAGTTGACAGAATGTTCACATGCAAGTTACATAATCCTTGAATGATTAAAGTTTTGGTTCGTCTATTATACGAATTGAAATAAGAGTACTTGTTATGAATGTTGTGAAAAGGAATTACTCATGTGAATACAGTTTTTTAACAGTTTCATGACTCATCCAAGTGACACAGCTGGTGACACAGTCAACGACGTCTAAATCACCGTTACCCAAAATTTGGACCATTTGGCAAGTCCGTACTACTCTCCCATCTTTGAAGCAAAAGGACATCATGCGTCCGGAGAGCGGTAGTTGTACACTCTGCGCGGAAAATCATTCCCGCGATAGAGGCGCGCCGGTCCCGCGCTAGGGGAGAAGGCCCGAAGCGCTATCTCTCACGGGTAAGATATGCGAAATATTAAAGGAACTATGCAATGCTAAATGCATGTCGACTCGTATGAATTCATAATACCCTGATCATCACTTATGCGGCCAAAAGAATATCTAAATATCATGTGCCATATATATTTTATCATAATTTTTCTACTACTTATCTTCAGATGGTTTGGACACTCCCAAACATGCTTAGTCTAGGGAAAGGTACATTCCGGTGTCCTGTATCATATCAGTATACTCTAGCAATGATTGACAGATGATGTCACTGGCAGAATCTTGGTTTGGAAATTGTTTGTTTGTTTGTTTGTTTGTTGTTGTTTGTTGGTTTGTTTGTTTGTTTGTTTGTTTGGGTTTTTTTTTTGGGGGGGGGGGGTTACGTATGCAAGTAGTCTGAAGAAATAAAATATATGACACGTATTTAGATATTCATGTTGACGGTATCATGAATCAACATAAGTCAGCATGCATTTGCACTATGTTATAGTTCCTTTAATATTGAGAGGATCCAAAATCTCTCTTCCCGCCTCGTATTGGTGATAAACCGCGAGCCAGCTGTTGAGCTATGAGAGCAACTCGTGTCGATTGTTAAAGGATTTTAGCAGGGAGGTACATAGGAGAGATACCTCTACTGGGGCTGTTTCACGAAGAATTTAAGTCGAACTTAAAAGTTAAGATCGACTTCAAATTATCAATGGTATACTATCGGTTTCTCTTTTCAGTTTATCTTATGTTTTTAGAATCCAATTCAAATTGCTATCAAAATTTACAGAAAAAAAATCCTTGGTCCCTTACTTATTTTGTTCATTAATGCCTGGATGAAAAAGTCTCCAAAATGTTCATTCTTATTATGACAGTTAGAATATTATTGAAGACACACTAAACCTACCATTTTAAGATGTCTTTAAATTTTAAGATCGACTTAGATTCTTTGTGAAACACCCCCGTGGTTCGAGGACCAAGTGATATTCATTCCAGCTTACACTTACATGCAAGACCAGTGAACAATATGAAAAATCTGCACGTACACTTTCTGTTGACAAAATTCTAAACCCGTAACATCAAACAATACACGACACACAGGAGTGTAAAACTATCGAACACTAATCCGGATTTATATTTTCATGTCTAACATTTTGTACTGTTCCAGCTTTATGTTGATATATATTGCACTAATTCATGTGCCTTCGAAATTCTATGAACTAAGGGATTTCTAGAATGGTATGCGATCAATCTGTGTACAGTTCAAAGGTTACTAAAACTCAGGCAATAACGGGGTTGTGGATTTTTTCTCTGCAAATGTTAAGGTTGATTTTTGTTGTTTTTGTTTTTGTTTGTTTGTTTTCGATTTCATGGCGGGTATCATGTTGGGCTGTTGAAGTCAGTGGCGTATCTAGGGGGGGGGGGGGGGGCAAGGGGGGCACGTGCCCCGGGCGCCACTCCTTGGGGGCGCCGAAAACGAAAAAACGGGAAAAAAAGAAGAAGAAAAAGAAAAAGAAAAAAATGAAGAAGAAGAAGAAGAAGAAGAAGAAGGAAAAAAAAACCCCTCGCCCGGACCGGGGGGGGGGGGGGGGGGGGGGAGAGAAAACCAAATCAAACAAGATAAAAACAAAAAATGACAATGTTAATTGTGTTCACACAAGAATTCCATGTTTTGTAAGCTGAAATTTAGACTCGCTCGCTGCGCTCGCTCGACAAAATGTATAGAAAAGAAGATAAGAACAAAACGTGATGATAACGGGGACAAAATGACAATGTATATTGTGTTCACACATGCCATTGTTAGAAGGCAAAATGTTACACGGAGCAGCGGCTGCAATTTTATTTCTTTCGTTCTGAAGCGATCGCCTATACTGGATCAAACGAGGACACCAAAGGTGTCGAACATTACGGGGGGGGGGGGCAAAAAAAATCAAACAAGATAAGAACAAAACGTAATGATGACGCGGAAATATACAAATTTCGGCTCACTCGCGCGTAATAATTTAGAGTATTTTTTTTTTCAAGTCCTCAGTTTGTTGGTATAAATCGTTATCTATATGACCGTCACTATATCTTGATTAGAATTTTAAGATTTAATAAGCAAAAAATGGCAAGAATTCCATGTTTTGTAAGCTGAAATACGAAAATTTTCGGCTCGCTCGCTGCGCTCGCTCGCCAAAATTTATCAAAAAAGAAGATAAGAACAAAACGTGATGATGGCGCGGAAATATACGAATTTCGGCTCACTCGTGCGTACTAATTTGGAATATTTTTTCAACTCCTCAGTTTGTTGGTATAAATCGTTATCTATAAGGCCGTCACTTATATATCTTGATTAGAATTGTAAGATTTAATAAGCAAAAATGACAAGAATTCCATGTTTTGTAAGCTGAAATACAAAAATTTTCTGCTCGCTCGCTGCGCTCGCTCGCCAAAATCTATCAAAAAAAAAAAAAGAAGAAGAAGAAGATAAGAACCAAACGTGATGATGGCGCGGAAATATACGAATTTCGGCTCACTCGTGCGTACTAATTTGGAGTATTTTTTCGAGTCCTAAGTTTGTTGGTATAAATCGTTATCTATAAGGCCGTCACAATATCTTGATTAGAATTGTAAGATTTAATAAGCAAAAAATGACAAGAATTCCATGTATTGTAAGCTAAAATACAAAAATTTTCGGCTCGCTCGCTGCGCTCGCTCGCCGCAATTTATCCACAAAAAAAAAGAAGATAAGAACCAAACGTGATGATGACGCGAAATATACAAAAAATTTTGGCTCGCTCGCTGCGCTCGCTCGCCAATATTTATCTAAATTTATTACATTTAAATCACCCTCAAAAGACCCCTTTTATGTGCTGGAAAAAGCATATGTGGACCTTTTTTTCTAAAAGTCCCTACCGGGATGGGGTTGGGGTTGAACACTATTTCAGAAATTAGGGGCGCAATTTTCGCGCTTGCCCCGGGCGCCGTTTTCCCTAGATACGCCACTGGTTGAAGTATCCATTTAATGATATCAAGTGTATTAGCATACAGCTCACCCATTTGTCTACCGTCAAGAACAAAAACGGGGAGAGAACGAATATTCATGGTAATGTATCCGCAATTCTACAGCATTTCTCAATATTTCTCTCCAATTTTGGTCACTTGTACTCTTTAAGACATTTTGCAAACGAGATGGTTTGATATTTTATTATAATCACGCTATATATACGTTGCCTATTGTCAATAACGTGATTTTATTGTTTGTATGCCCTTATTTGTATCACAGAGAAACGAACTAAGTTATTAACGTATTTTTCTCATATGAAAACAGTTCTGTGTACATGGCAATATATATATTAAAAATCACGGTGGAACAAATTCTTTTGTATTCTGTTGTTTTCAAACTTTGTAAACTTTATAAACTTACTCCTCTATCGAAGTGCGACATTCAGCATATCACGTGTTCGCACTTTACGTCAACGCCCCCCCTCCTTTCCCCCTTTCATTATGTTTTACAAGTAATGCAGGGAGTTCTTTTCAAATCTTTCCAAACTTGCATGCACAGCGCTAATGGTAACATGCTGATGGTAAGTCACTAAATAATCACAAGCTTGGAATTGCCTCGTGGTGGCTACTACAGAGTTACACTGCTCCCGGCATTTATCTTGCAGCAACAACGTGAACATTGTGTCAAGTTGTTTTCATTGCCCCATATCGACGTGAATAAGCACCGATTACTAAGCAAGCTTTTCTTCTTTTTTTATATATATATCATGGCTACTACTATGTATAACACTAACTAATAGGTGCATATTTATGTCGATGTAGGGCAATTTGTCGATTAGTAGCAATAAAAATGTAAACATTCATATAATGTCCATGCATCTCAAGAGTTTGGAGACTGTTCGGGAAGGATGTCTTCCCTCGACTCCTACTTGGACTAACAGCGCGCACCCTGTGAATTCCTAACGATCTGTCTATTTGTGACAATACACTTTATCTTCTATTGTTATATGAATTAGTAAAAGAGCTCGAAAACACACACTTTCAACTGCCAGTGAAAGCTAGGTTGAGCCATTAAGTATATAGAACTAGAAATGTCGCTATGGCGACTGATATGCCTCGCCATAATGCATGGCTCTCCTAATAGGTCTATTGTACAACATCTTGACAAAGTGTGATGACAGTTTCACATAATTGGCAAAATATTAGAATTAATGACAGGTTTTGTCACAAATGTGTTGAATGTTCACTTTCCTTGAACTAGGTTTATTGGATGGATGGCTATACTGCCTAAGAGTGCAGGTATTTGGGGATTTGAGGATCTTTACTTGACTTTTGACCCTTTAGTAGGTCTATGCATTGAGTAACTTTCAAGGTACATGTATGGTGAAAAAGTATAATTTCAGTATCAAATAGTAAAATTTTTGCATTCTAACTTGGCTTTGACCCTGAAACTTTGACCCTAAGACCCTAAAATTCCTGAGAGAATTACTTTCAGGTAGAAAATGCATAAATATGTACTAAGTTTTATGATGATACCTTGAGTCACTTTCGACATGGAAAAAAGAAGTGAAATTTAGCACGTTCACTTGACCTTTGGGCAAAAAATTTCCCAGGTAATACTGTACATGTATATACTTGTATCATGTTTCAAGAAAAATCTGGCAAGTACTGCAAAATATGAGGGAAAAAGTGAAATTTTGAGGAGTGAACCTTGACCTTGACCCTTTGACCTTTGACCCATAGCCCCTACATTCCCTAGATAATCACTGCTAGTCAGTACACGCATATGCACTAAGTTCCATGAAGATACCTTGAATCGTTTCCAAGATATGGAGAAAAAAGTGAAATTGTGACATTTTACCTTGACCTCTGACCTTTGATCTTTGACCTCATGACTCGAACTCTCTCTGGAGAATCTTTATTTGGTATTACATCCATACACCGAGTGTCAAGAAAAAAAACCTTCAGGCATTGCATAGATATGGGGAAAATAGTGAAATTTTGAGCATTAGACTTTAACCTTTTGGACCTTTGACCTTGAGCATGAGCGCCCAAAAGTTAATTGGCACAACTTCGTCCACTCTTGCATATACATACCAAGTCTCATTAGAATACCTCAAACGGATTTTTAGTCACACTGTCCACAAAATTCATTACGGACGGAAGGACGGACAACCCGAAAACATAATGCCTCCGGCGACACTTCGTGGTGGAGGCATAATGACTTGCTACGAGTGTTACTTTGTGTTTTTGTTATTGATTCCAACAAAAATCTCATAAAAATACATGAATAACTGAAAATGACAAAAAATCATCCTACAAAAGTGTGTCATACAAAAGGAAATAATAACGCCAAACACACACATATAAATCTGCAACCACACATACATTGTGGCCCGTATATTACCCCTTCTCTCTCACACACACGTGTTCTCATCTACTAGTATATAGCAACACACTAAAGGACCATAGAGAGAGCTCAATACAGTATTTCATTTAACCATTTTTTTTTTTCAATTTCATAACTTATTGATGTGTGGGACATCTTATATTCATCATCCACTGATGTCTGACAAAATAAAGTGCAAGCAGGTCTATCATGGAGTATAATACACTGTAATAGATTTTAAAAAAAATATGTGCAATTGTACATGTGTATCAGGTTTTGTTCCTTGTTCTCCAGTAAAATGTCAAACTAAATACTGATTGCTCTCCATGCTCACACCACGACACACACCCACACACATGCTGAAATGCACAAATCTAGCCATACTCTAAGCATTGTCTTATGCTAAAGGGAAAGCAACTTTGCTTTTGTTTCTTTCATGTGATTGATTGCTACAAATTCATTTCACATTGTAGCTTTTACATTAGCTTTTCTACTCTTTGTATATTAACAGTTATGCTCCATCTTCACTTTTTTTTTTTTTTTTTTTTTTGGGGGGGGGGGGGGGGTATTCTGTTTGTGTAATTTGAGTATTAGACACTTGTGACTACATAGACTGCACTGTGCAACATCTATGTAGGTATGAAGTAGGCTATAACACTTTACCCTACATACAGTGCACTCCCATTATAACGAACACTGTTATCACAAAATTCCGGTTACAAAGAATAAAAATTCACACCGTAACTTTATCCTCTTTGTGGGATGTTTTTCATTGTTTATTTGTGAGGTTATAAAGAAATAAGCACATTATCTCAATGTAACCGAAAGAAACCTGCCGGTCCCGAGGACTTCGTTATAATGGGAGTCCACTGTATACTCATTTTTATTGTTCATCTTCTTGCTTTATCTTGTTCTTATTGTCATTACAATTATATTATCAGTTATACTATGTTATCATTATTGTCATTATCAATATCAAAACTCTTTTGGTTTTCCTGAAGTGCCAAGTATAGACATAGTGATCACATGAAGGGCCAGATGCAGCATCGTGAATTGCTTTCTGAGAAAAAATAAATATGAAAGTAGAAAAAGATAATATGCAATAGTTGGAACATCTTAACAGGCAAACAAATCATCTCTTAACGTGCGTTCCATAATGCAATTTGGACACAACATTTGCATAACAAAGGGTCAAATATTATTCATGTTCTTCATGAATATCATACTGCAACAATGAATTGCTGCAATGATGTGTATTTAATCGACTTCAAACACACACACACACACACACACACACACACACACACACACACACACAAAGAAAGACATGCACCTCATAAAACGAATGTGTTAAAAATAAATCTATTTACTTTGGCAATTTGAACGAAAAAGATAAATACATGTTACGGTATCATTTAATGCACATCACAAACATGTATCTCGCTTAGCTAACAAAATCATGCAAATGTGCGTACCTCTTAAACGCATGTATTGCAGATCATATGTAAGACTTGACACTGTGTGTTGTATCTCATTGACACATATGTGACGGATAACTACCTCAGTGAAGAAAAAAAAAATTCAATATTAGCAGTAAAAACTGGGCAAGAGATAATATCAATAAACATGTGCTTTGGAGAAGATGAGCATAGTATGTCAAAGAAATAGCAGCTGTTTGGATGTCAGCTGGCCAAGTATTAAACATGGTATCCTTTGCACATAATAAACTTGTTTTGGTCTAATAATGAAATTTATACCCCCATTATGGAGTATCTCATGAAAATTATACACGTACAGTCCCTAGACTTGCAACTGACATAAATGTACCTATGGTATCACTCCCCTGCCTTGTGAAGGGGGTTAATCAAGTATTCTAGAATTATGCTAGAAAATGATAATATGTGGATTCTCTGACATTTTCATTCATAAAAGTTCAACTACTGTGACATCGTGACTTAGTGTAGACTCCAGAAATGATGGCACACTGATTTTACCAAATCTGTATAAGTTGCTAACATTTGATGAGATTTCCTCCAATTTCACTGATATATACTTCTAATATCTCTGCACTCCCTGTATCCAAGTTTATGTTTGAAGTAAATTCTCCTTCAATCTTCACAGTAGATTTTGCTTTCACAGAAAACAAAATCCATGTTCCACATCCACTTTCTTTGTATTCATAGATTTAAGCCAGACAAACAAAATGCCAAAAGTTTCATCAAAGTTGGACAAATAAAACTAAAGTTATTGAATTTTGAAGTTTAACACATTTTCCACAACAGTGGCATAGGTCACAGTGATCTATGCAAATTAGATGAGGTGATATTTTCGTGGCCCAGCAAGTATTCAATACTCTTAGTAGACAAATCATCACTTACAAATCTAATTTTCCTATGTACCTGTCAAGAAAAAATCCTACCCTTAACATCCCATTGCTCTGGAGTTGCAACAATTTGGCAGTAATTATTTTTGCAGCACAGGAAAGGGGGTTAGAGTTGCTAAACCATTGACAAAAGGAGAATTCATAACATCTCCGAGTGTAAACCAACGAAAGAGACGAGCAGCAATGAAGCATCTTCATCTTGTTCAGTTTCCATGTTATCAGCATCAAAGTTTTACCTAAATAAGAATCATTGGCTATCTTTTTTTTTAAAGAAACTGTAACTATGGTTTGTTTCATTCTACTGTTTTCTGTTTGTTTGACTTTATTCGTTTCAAAAGTCAGCTTGTACACAAAGTTAAGATTTCTTGCACAACTTCTCTGTTATTCTGAGAAAACTGACTTGACACTGTGAGTAACCCATCATCTGGTATGCCATGTTTCAATAAGGTTTTCTACCCTAAAAGACAGGGTGAGAGTTCATTGTCAAGCACTTTGTAATCAAAGAGAGGGAACAAAGTAAAATCCATAATTTACATACGTCGTAGTATCATGAGCTTCTGTGCTCACTAGATGAAGTTTAAGTAGACATTTTCATGATTCTCATTACTGTTCAACCACATGTATGAAATGCATTTAGATTTATTTTACATGGCCACATAGGGAGGCAATACAAAAACTTGGAAAGCTTGGAAGAGCTAGAGCTAGGCAGTTGCATCACAGTGCCTTGCCAAAGGGCATTACCAAAGCTGCACAGGGACTTGAACCAGGGGCCTTAGAGGGATGGTACAGTATTGGTGGAGATGAGAATTGGGCTTTGAACTTTTTGCGAGATACCAAGAAAACACTTATGATAATTTAGTACAGAGCATACCATTTTAAGAGGATTTCAAAGATTATTTGATGAAAATCGGGTTTGGAATGACTGAAACATCCAAAAACAAAGTAAAACAAAGTGATCGTGATAAAGTGTGGGTCCCACACTTTATTAGAAGTGTAGAATCGCTCTTTTTTGGGTATCTCGGCCATTTCAAGACCAATTTTCATCAAATGAACGTTGAATTCCTCATGGAATTACATGCTCTATCATATTTCACAAGAGGTTTCTCATTATCTCACCAAAACATGTTAGAAACCTGAAATTAGTTCTCAACCAAAACTATACGATCCCTTTAAGAATGTGAGCCTGTGGTCTCCTCCACTCAATCACAAAATCTTCCGATCCTGAAATACAGTCTGACCTTGATTATCTGGCCATCTCTTCAAATCAAAACTTCTCTATTGAGTATCATACAGAAATGTTCACACAGTGAAGACAATTAAAAAAAGTGATTTCACAGTCAATCAAAACTTCTGCAAAACTCCTGCAATCTACCTTACAGTAGATTGGATCGGATAAAATAAATGACCAAAAATGTTGGCTTTAATGTGACCTTCGCAATCCGTGAACAACATTAGCACAAGCACATTCACAAATTGTACACACATAAATCAACACACGCAACTTTTACCAAATGCGCGCTGCATGCTTGTTGTTGGATGAGCCATAGCCAGCTAGTGTGTGATTGCTCAATTTCTGAGTCTATCATTACAATGTGAATGTGCGTAAACATCATGTCTCCCATTTCTGGCCAAATTGCTTATCTGGACAGAAGCTGATCCCAACATGGCCGGATAATGGAAGTCACACAGTACTGTATATTGTTTGATCTACACTTTGAGAGAAGGATCACTCTGTGGGTATATTGTGAACCCCGAGCATTTTGCCTCTACACATTGAACCGGTAAGTAAAATTCTGCCTGAAGGGAATTTACTTGCTGAGATATGGCCAGAATCTAATGTCAAAGGCATGATCAGACAATTTACTCCTAGCGATGCTGAGTCATATTTCTAATGGACAATATCTGAGAGATCTAGAAGCCACCTTAGAAGTTAGAATTGTATAACATGAGGAGGGTATAGTTGTATTGAATGACCATCCAATTGCCTTGCCAATGAGAAACTGAAAACGGCAGAATTGGAATGGACCTATGTATGTCAACACATAGCAATTTTTCTTTGGAAGTTCAAAAGTAAAAAATAACACCTGCTCTCGACCTGTCATTCAAGAAACATATTTCCGTCACAGTGTCAAACAAATAAAATTCAACCAGAAATATCACTCATGAATAGAATTCCTGCTCCTAATTACTGCCAAAGGAATTACTAATTACCTGCTGAAATACATACATCTAGTTAGTATGGTCTTAAGTATGTGTTCCATTTAAAAAACCAATCAATAAATAAATAAAGTCTATAAAAAATGATCTGTGTTATGGAAAAAATTAGCTCATTTATTACTGTTCAGTTTCATGGCAAATAAACATGGCATGTGGTTGTAGGGACAAAAGACTGACTACCAGTACTCTATCTTTGAATACCAGTGAGATGTGATATTTGTTTGGAAAGTATGACACTTTACAAAAACACATGTGATAAAGGTTCATTTAGCAATGTATTTTTGATATGTTGCAATAACTCGCTGATTGCAAACTGCCTCAGGCAACAAGCAATGATCTTAAAGACAGATACACATCATTACAATGAAGAAAAAAAAAAGAAAGAATGGTACTGCTTCATACCTGTAGATTAATATTGAGGTGTACAAGACCTGTATGACTTTTTTTTTTTCAAGTTCAACATTGCGAGTACAATATGTATGTACCTTGTATATTGAAAATGGGACATAGTCAATCACTACTGGAGTTAAAATAATTCTTCAGGACTCCTTTTAACCATGTCATTGGATAAGCACATTATGACTATAGATAATTCTGGAAAAAGGAAAGAGGAAAGTCTTTTGGCTGATGAAACCATCCAAAATGTAAACACATCCCAGCTTGACTTTGAGTCTAAACCCAGCCGCCACCTGCAGCTAATAGAATAATATGCCAGAATTGTTTGAGAAGGCTCCCCGTTACACAACATTTTTTTCAATAATACTCCAATTCTAGTACCCTAACCATACAATAACAGTGATTTCTTAACTCAACTCTTTTCCACATCTGGGGGAAGATCCTCGGCTGACTTACATTCGCTGTGATGCTTGAAATAATCCGTAACAGCTGCTTTGGCATGTTTCTTCACTGCAGAGTTTAATCACCAACAAAGACAGAAAAGAAATAAAGCTAATCGAACAGAGACTTTTTTGGTTTGTTTGTTTGTTGTTGTTTTTTTACATGCAACAATCCATTCAATAATTCCACAAGTGTCCTATTTCAAAGAAGATCATTGTACCTTTTATATGTATGTCATATGCAGTTAATTTATACATGATAGCTTGATTAAAAAAAATATATAAAATCTGTTTTGTATTAAAGTTATTGTACATCATATTTTGGGAGAGAACTATCCATTTGTTTGGGACTGAAATATGTCAGGAGCATCCATGATGGTAACAGACTGTAGCATGAAATATGAACACTTTCAACATTCAATACTGTCTACATTAAACAAAATTTTGAAAGAAATAAACATCATGCATAAAATACTTTCCAAGTCATTGAATTAATTTTGACATTGTATCATCAAGTTTAAACAAGGTAACCAGGAATCACTTGGTTCAAAAAAAGAAAATGACTTCTATCTCAACATTCTTTCGACATCCTTTCTTTTCATTAATTTTACCTGAACAAGGAAAAAAATTCATTCTAGATTTCAAAAATCCTAAAACTTTTGCCATAGATGCCTTTTCAATAAGATGATGAAGAACAAGAATCCTTTCTTACCATTGACTTTCGTGACTAGTTTGTTGGCTGCAAGTTGATGAGACAAACATCTAGCCAGTGACTTGAACAAATCCTGTAAAGAAATATATCAATAGTGTCCACTACTGAACATCATCTAATCTCACATCAAGGAATATTTGCGATCACTCAATATATGCATGAGGAAGTAGTTAGAATCATCAATGAAATATTGACAATCTATGCTTTATATACTTGAACATTATCAATACAGAGCAAAGCTGGTTTGAAATTCCTTTAAAAAAAGTGTGGTTAAAAACTGAACCAAAATTGGTGACTTGAAACATTTTCCTAAATGAATGAATTTAAGGAAAGTTAGATTATGAAAGATTACGGAAATCGGCATCAGGCAGGGGCCATGAGGTGGCCCAGTCGGTAGCATATTTGCTTTGCAATCAGCTGACTTGGGTTTGAGTCCCTGTGAGTCTAGCTGAGCAAAGCTGTGTATTATCATGCTGAGCTCATCTAGTAGGGACAAAACACTCCATCCCTTGGATTAAATTAGGACATAAAATTGGCTCCACGTGTGATAGAGTCACAACACATGCACGGAACTGATCCCACTTCTTTCACTCATGGCAAAGAGCAGGGTGCTAACCCAATGATGAAATGGTCCACCAAAAATGCACACAGGAAAATGGGCAGAAGATGCTGCCCTCCCCTCCCCCATGGTTTGCCCAAGGTGACTAGCAGTAGTCAGTCAGCTAATAGTATCAATCAGGCACATTATTTTGTGCCACATGAAAAGAGAAGAAGCAGCATATCATGCATACACAACTTTGGAGCACTTGTTACATAAAAAAGACTAATCATAGCAACCCTTGTAAACAGGAAAAATGACACATGTCACTGGAGTAACTCTTTATGCGAGACGGTGTAAACCACTGGTGTGCTACTTTAATACATTATTCTGAAATTGCAACGTAAGCATACTTTGAGAAAACATTCTGTTTTTCAGATCCATTTAACTTTTCGTAGATTTTTGTTACACTGTGCGTGCAATGAGCAAAGTTGTGGAGAAAATGTCATGCTTTGCTATGATGTAAATTTTATGACATATCTATGATTAATATTCTTTTAAATGACCAGTGGATACCGTAGTGTTCAGTCATGATGTTCGCACACAAAACAGTGACAGACTAGAAATGTCGCTATGGCGACTGGTATGCCTCCGCCATAATGTATGATTCTCCTAATAGGTCTAGATAGTACAGGTGGACAATGTGTGATTACATCTTCACAAAACTGGCAAAATATTGAAATGACAAGTTTGTCACAAATGTGTTGAATGTTCACCTTCCTTGACCTTGGTTTAATTGGATGAATAGGAGAGCATGTATTTGGGGATTAAAGGACTTTAACTTGACTTTGACCCATTCATACATTTATGCACTGAGTAATTTTCATGGTACGGGTATGGAGAAAAAAAGCGATTTCTGTACTGAATAGTAAATTGTTACCATGTTCATCTGGCCTTTGACCCTAAAATTCATAAGATAATCACTTTCAGGTAGAACATGCATAAATATGCAGTAAAGTTTCACGATAAATTGAGCCACTTCCGAGATATGGAGGAAAAAGTTAGTTCAGCCCTTTCACTTGATCTTTGACCTTTTGACCTTTGAGGCAAAAAAAGAAAAGAAAAAAAAAACTCTCCAGAGAATTTCTATTAGGTTACACATGCATACACCAAGTGTTTAAAAAAAAAAAAAAAAAAATCCTGCTGGCATTGCATGAACATGAGGGAAATGGTAAAATTTTGAAGTGTTGCACTTGACCTTTGACCCCTGAACTTTGACCCCATGAACCCTACATTCTCTAGATAATCACTGCCAGTCAGTACATGTATATACTATGTTCCATGAAGATACCTTGAACAATTTTCCAATTTACAGAGAAAACAAGGAAAAGTAGAAATCACGCAGTGCGTAATATATGTCCCCGCCGGAAGTAGCATTTAGTGACAAAATGTACAATATAGGTAAAAAGATCAAGGTCAAAGAAGTCAAAGGTCAAAATTCTATGTAGAAGTTTTGAAGCCCTCACCTAGTGCAATCACATAAAGCAAACGGAATCGAAATCGGGTTAGAAATGGCGAAGGAGTAGCATTTTGTAGCCAATGTACAATATAGGTAAAAAAATCAAGGTCAAAGGTCAAAATTCTGTGTAGAAGTTTTGAAGCCCTCACCTAGTGCCATCACATAAAGGAAATGGAATCGAAATCGGGTTAGAAATGGTGAAGGAGTAGCATTTGGTAGCAAAATGTACAATACAGGTCAAAAATCAAGGTCAAAGGTCAAAGAAGTCAAAGGTCAAAATTCTGTGTAGAAGTTTTGAAGCCCTCACCTAGTGCCATCACTTAAAGCAAATGGAATTGAAATCGGGTTACAAATGGCGAAGGAGTAGCATTTTGTAGCAAAATGTACAATATAGGTCAAAAATCAAGGTCAAAGGTCAAAGAAGTCAAAGGTCAAAATTCTGTGTAGAAGTTTTGAAGCCCTCACCTAGTGCCATCACATAAAGCAAACGGAATCAAAATCGGGTTAGAAATGGCGAAGGAGTAGCATTTTGTAGGCAATGTACAATATATGTCAAAAATCAAGGTCAAAGGTCAAAGAAGTCAAAGGTCAAAATTCTGTGTATAAGTTTTGAAGCCCTCACCTAGTGCCATCATATAAAGCAAACGGAATCAAAATCGGGTTAAAAATGGCGAAGGAGTAGCATTTTGAAGCAAAATGTACAATATAGGTCAAAGGTCAAGGTCGAAGGTCACAACTGAAATTCTGTGTAGAAGTTTCAAAGCTCCCATGTAGTGCTATCATATAAAGCAAACAGAATCAAAATCGGGTTAGAAATGGCGAAGGAGTAGCATTTTGAACATTTTGATCACACACGGACGCACGGACGGACAGACGGACAGACGGACACACGGACACACACACGTACGGAGCCCGTTTCATAGTCCCCTGCTCGAACTCGTTCGGCGGGGACAAAAAAAGAAGTTTTAATACTTTTACTCGACCTTTTGACCTTTGACCTTTGACCTCATGACCCAAACTTTCACCAGAGAATCTAAATTGGGTAATACATGTATACACTAAGTTTCAAGAAAATATCTTCAGGCATTGCATAGATATGGTGGAAATAGTGAAATTTTACATATTTGACCTTGACCTTTTGACCTTTGACCTTGAGCACGTGCACCCAAAAGTTGATAGGCACAACTTCACCCCCTAATACACATACAAGCCAAGTTTCATTAGGATACCTCAACAGGTTTTGATAGTTACCTTGTCCACAAAATTCATTACGGACGGACGGACGGACGGACGGACGGACAACCCGAAAACATAATGCCTCCGGCACCACTTCGTGGCGGAGGCATAAAAATTTACTGAAAAATCCAATACAAAACACCACTTGATATTCAATAACCGCATAATGCAAGCTACATGAGACAGAAATGGTGTCATGACTAACACTTTCATTATACTGTGTCATTTGACGATTTATGGATCCGTTTGGCTGTTTCTGCGTTTGAGCAATATATGCAAACTTGACACACTGTCAACTTGAGTTGTGCGTGTTAACATGGCACATAATGAGTTAGGGAGAAATTGGTCTCTCCATACCTTGTTGGCAAATTTTCCGTCCTTGTAGAATGGTGTCAGGTACTTGACGACCGCATTCGCAGCAAGCTTATGTAGGCTTTGAGACAGCTTCTCCTCTTTTCGCTTCTCTTCCAGCGATTCGCCCTTTGACCTCTCATTGTCCTCGATGTGGGGGTCAAAGGTGACCCGTTTCTTGGCCCCATTTGAGCTTGGCGAGTTGCTGATACACCCGGACTTAATGGCACTTAAAGATGACTTGACCTGAACCACCCAAGCAAAATGGAGATACACAGTGACCATGAGGCAGAAACAGCTGTGACAGAAATTCAAAGATATGACCCCCCCCCCCCAAAAAAAAAAAAAAAAAAAAAAAAAATGCCATGAAGCCAAACACAGACGACTGAACCATGCTCGAAAAATATTGTAAATGCTATGGGAAGTGCAATTGTGTGTGTGTTTTGTTTTTGTAAAAAACTGGGATAGATGCTTTCTCTGAAAACAAAAAGTTCCACATTTTACTTGATGCATGGAAGTCTCAACTCATCTTTCAGCCTCAAGAGAGTCCCTGCCAAAAAAAATCAGTGTTCAATATTACATCACAAATCTTATCACATTCTCAGTTTAATCATTTTTTCTACTTGCTATCATATGAGGAAAATCACACAATGTGTTGATACCTCTATACTGGAAAAAAAAATAGTTTACTGCAAGTAATTAAACCATTTAAAGAGATAATAGGATAATTTAAAGAAACTAATGTACAAGAGATATACAGTTGTTAAAGAAATAGTACCAAAAAGTGTATGCAACTTCTGGACCTAAGCAGTTAGAAGTAAAATATCAAGATATCCTGTGCTTTAAAATTGACTTAACCTTCTTTTCAAGGGTAATCAGCTTACATGTTGAGAAAGAAATATGCATGCCTGATGAAAATGCGGTTAAAAAGATGTAGAATTTAGTCTTAACAGCATTTTGCATGTTTAAAAAGTCTTGGTTTACTGCATTGCATCTCAATGGGAAGTGTATGGCAACTTACATGATTTTGTGTACTGGAGGCCTCTAGGGTAACATCCACAGCAGTTGGTTTGATATCAGATGTGTCCATTGTGGAACTAGTTGAAGTTGAGCATGATGCATGATTCAGAAGTCTTTCTTCCTTTGAATTTCTCATGTGCAAGTCATCCACATGGTCTCCCTCATCAACTTTAGCATCACTGCAGTTATCATCTGTCACTGTATCACTGCAGGGAGTGCACGAAGACCAGACTGCAGCTGTGCCATGTGGTGTCGGCAAACTAATTCCAGAACGCTCATCCTCATTTATGAATTTCTGGGAATTCCTCTCGCCTCGACAACTTGACGACTTAATGCCAGCTCCAGAATCTATCTCCCTTTCGTCAATCACAAGCATTCTTTCATCAGAAGCCCGGCAATCTTCACCAGTGTTGTCAGAAGTCAAGCTGTTAACATTAGTTGTCTGCAATTGAAATGAATTAAGAACGGGGACAGCTTGATCCACACTTTGCCCACTCTCGTGTTCTTCACTTTGCCGTGTTTCTCGTGTGCTACTAGTAGCAGCACTGTTGTCCATGATACCATCACGCTTTGCATCATGACATGAGCTGGCGCTTAGTCTGCTTCCGTCATCAGCTTTGTCTTCATCATCAGACCGGTATTCGTCCGCGTCAAGCTCCGCCTCGCTGAGGAAGCTGCATCCCTGATTGTCATCGCAGTCTCCGTCTTCAAATCCTTCCACAGCGGACGACTCCCACTCGCCCACGTCTCCAGTGAAATTAATTCCTGCACTCTCGCCCCAAGAAAGCGCAACAGATTCAGTAGAACTACCAGCAGCATCTTCATTTGCCTCATTTTCAGCAGGTTTTAAGACATTGACCTCAGTGGATTGCGACTGGAGCAAAGTTGATGCCTTCCTGAAACCGGAGGGAAACCCTGTCACTCCTTTTGACTTCTGCGCTCCAACTTCAGATGGAGAAGATTTGGATGTCCGAGATTTTTTGTCCGAGGAAGAGACTCCTCCCTGAAGTTGTTGAGCTGCAAGCATTGAGGCAGCTGAGCAGAATCCTGGCAGAGTGGGAAGGGATGGACCTTTGGCTGTCTGGCGTGAAGTTTCCTGAGAACAGGAGAAAAAGTTCAATACACACTTCCTTTAAATTCAACTGGCAGCACTCAACAGTATCAGTATACTTACCATCAACACAACCTACATGGAAGTTTTCATTCATATTCAATTTTCCCTGCATTTGTTTGTAATTCATTTTGGCTTAGTCTTCTGTTTTCTAGACATACTTGCTAACTCTACCGATATGGAGGGTAGACTTCCGCTTTCTAGAGATTTTAGCCAGCTACTGATTTTTTACTCTTAAGGTATACCAATTTTGTAGCAAGCCTGCCATAAAATCAAATGAAAGTCACAATTCCCCTTCCTTGTGCATTGATTCTCTCGAAAACAGCTAGAATATTATGTTCATGCACCAAATCACATATTTTGAAGCTGAAAACCAAAAAACTCCACTCCGTGGGAGGGGACACCCAATCCTACACCCTCCCCCGCATGCAAAGTGCCCTCGGGCTCGGTCACTGCACTTCTTCGCAAATCTACCACTTTAGCACTTCAAAATGTTGGTAAGTATGTCTAGAAAGTGGAAAAAGTTCAACATATATGCCCTTGGTCACCACAGACCCTCACTAAAGTTTGTAAATTCATCAAGCAATCATAAACCACTGTCTCCATCATTCCTTCTTGCATAAAAACACCTGAAGATCATGTTATCAAGAAGACCAATTTCAGCCAAGTTGATGATGAAAGAAACTTACATGTAACATAACTTTTTTTCTTAAACCACTTGCCTACTCAGGCAAGCAGATTTTCAAATTGTGGCAGAACACTTGCCCAAACATGAATTTTACTAGCAGGAAAAGAAAGTCCAAAAGCATAAGAAAATGATATAGATATTCACTTGTACGTCAAGGGCTTGAAAGAACACTATCATCTGAATAAACAGCACACATTGATTCGCATGCTTAAACACATTGGAGTCAAAACTTGTGTTGGTGTTGCATTGCACTGGGGTTTCTTCATGTTAAGTGTTGGAAAGTTGCTGCAATGAAATTAAAGTGCATTGCATCACTAAACAGTCATTATCTTTTGGTCTTCTCTATAATTGACTTTGTGGGTTTGAAGGGGGGGGGGGGGGGAGGGGAATCAAGAAAAGTTGGCTTCAAAACTTTTTGCTAGCCCAATACGGGCAAGCAATTTTTCTCAAGCACTTATGTACAATTTTGTAGCACCTTCCTTAATGAAATAAAAAACAGATATGGCTCACCTTGTGATTGGACATTGCTGTGTCACAATCGTCGTCACTCGCATGATTTAACAACAGTTCATGTAACCTGGACTCTGTCGTCATCTTCTTGATCTCCCTGACCTATGAGAGTACAGGTAAAAACATCAGAATATGAAATCATCAACACCAACACTTAAAAACGAATTTTCATGAAAACTAATATCTATTACACAAGTGCATATTACATTATATAATATTCATTATGTAATATACCATCTCCTATTTGTTAGAGTCTATCTGGGTCACATCAAATCAGAGTACTGATTTTTGGATAGGCTTCTTTTTCTTCATATTTGGCAGTTTCCTGGTAATTTTGATGGTTTTCAATATTCCAGAGTCTGAGGTTTTATACATCATGCTTACTTTGTTTCTTAAGACCTAAGACAGAATCAGAAAATAAAGTAGGCTACCAGAAAAACACAGCTTTGGTAAAATCAGCCCCGAAGTGTAAAAGTAGTCAAGTGCACAGGAGTTTAAGCATTTAAATGTTTTAAGTCAATTCAAAACATCACAACACAATGCTTTATAAAAACTTACAAAATTTTTGATTGCAGAGCTTTCTACGACACTGAATTCAGACTTGAGGTAGTTCAGATATTAAGCATTCAGTTAACTAAAAAAAACAAAAACTAGATATATCGCTACGGCGACTGATATGCCTCCGCCATAATGCATGGTTCTCCTAATAGGTCTATAGCACAATGTCTTGACAATGTGTGATGACAGTTTCACACAATTGGCAAAATATTAAAAAGACAGGTTTGACACAAATGTGCTGAATGTTCACTTTCCTAGAACTAGGTTCAATTGGATGAATGATTAATATGTCAGAGTGCAGGTATTTGGGGAACTGACGATTTTTACTTGACTTTTGACCCTTTTATAAGTTTATGCATTGAGTAATTTTCAAGGTATTGAGAAAAAGTATAATTTCAGTATCAAATGGGAAAATAGCATTATCTAAACCTGGCCTTTGACCTTTGACCTCACAGTTCCAAAGAGAATTACTGTTAGGTTGAACATGCATAAATATGTAAGTTTCATGATGATACATTGAGTTACTTTTGAGATATGGAGGAAAAAGTGTAATTCAGCACGTTCACTTGACCTTTGACCTTTTGGCAAGAAACTTCCCACAGAATATATATTGGGTAATACATGTATACATCAAGTTAAAAAAAAAACAAAAAAAAAAACCTTCAGGCATTGCATAAATATAAGGAAAGTAGTGATATTTTGAGGAGTTGACCTTGACCTTTGACCCCCTGACCTTTGAACCATGACCCCCAACTTCCCCAGATAATCACTGCCCATTGGAACAAGCATATATACTAAGTTCCATGAAGATACCTTGCACCATTTGCGAGATATGGAGAAAAACATGAATTTTCAACCTTTTTTTTTTTACAAAACCTGTGACCTTTGACCTTTGACCCCGTGACCCTAAAATCCAAATAAAGTATTAACCCCCCAGGATATACCCTCATACCAACTTTGATGTAAAACCACCACACGGACGTACGGACGGACGGACGGACGGACGGACGACCCGAAAACATAATGCCTCCGGCCACTTCGTTTGCGGAGGCATAAAAGAATCATAGTTCTTATCATACCGTAGTTACGGGTAAACTCGGCCAAGCGGGTAAACTCGGCCCCCGCACGCATTACAAGTGGCCGAGTTTACCAGCTAGGCCGAGTTTTCCCATAACTATGGTACAGCCTTTTCTCCCTGTTTTGCAGATTCTTGAAGCTTTAGTGCCTTCAGCTTTACACTGGTATCATGGGGACAAGTCAAACTTAGTGCATATCAACAATTATCCTACTCAAGTCGAAGGTGATTCACATTACCTGACTGAACACTTTAGCCTTGTAGAGATTGCTAGATTTGGCTGCCTGAAACACAGCATGCTCACTCCGGATCGCACAAGACTGGGCTTTAGCATCTCTGTGGAAGGTCGTATGAAAACAGAAAGTTTGTGTTTGTGGAAAGGTCTGCACTGAAGATATATTGACTCGGGAAAGAGACAATGATTACTGTGGCACAACTGCATCAAACATAAAACTGATAAATATACAGTCACTAAAATTATGCAATACAATATAACCTATATAAGATGAACTCTTAATGATGACGTGTTGGCTACAATGTGCAGAAGTTTCATGCCAAGAATGTTTCTGGTTTTACAGTATTTCATTTTGTACTGGGCCCACAAACACCAGGTCTAACCCTATCTGTCACTCTTCCCAAGTCACTTCTATACCAGCAATGTCATTTCTGAATGCCAGCAAGGCCTTGCTACAGGCTAACCACAGATTTAACCAATTCCAAAAATAAAGTAAAAAAATAATAATAAAAACGAACAAAGGTTTTGCTCTAAACAATTTTCATGACATGACATTTATTAATGTGTTACAATCCCTTGCATCCCCTAATGTGTGTGCGGGACACATGCATGTAACATTTATCTTTGAAAAATTAAGACAAAAATCAAATTTGGCAGCAACCTGCCTATAGTGGGCACCTGTCAATGGGCAATCACATTTCCCCTCAAGCAGTCACTACTAGTATATACAGGTTTGAGAGTAAATCACAGATGCTGTGGCAACTGCCTCATCTACAACCTGTATCTTATCGATGATCAATTATATTCCTGCTTACCTGCTCAGCAGTCTCTCGGGTTCATCAGGAAATGCAGCTTTAATATTTTCTGCTAGTGATTGCTGAAGAAGCTGCATGCAGTGTTCTCTGACCTGCATTGCAAAAACATTACTGTATGTCACCCTCAGATCCATCAAACATGGAAGTTCAGAGTTCATCTAAGATATCCCATTTGTGGGAAGGGTTTGTCAAATTCGTTCTGTCATCTGTCCTTGCTCTGAAACTCTGAGAAAGCTGCTGACGGAAAAGACGCAAAACTCTTTATCTTCGAACAAATACCAGTTCCCCTATTTCCTAACCACATTACTTCAATTTGCAGTTTTCATGGATTTGATGTCTGCAACTTCATCATCCAGGGTCACTTGGTGACTAGTCTAATACATCACACTTGCTTCTTCACGAGTGTCTTAAAACTTCTCTAGGTTTCATGAGTAGACCAGAACACAACATCACAAAATTCATACGGAAGAGAATGCTGCACATAATCAAAGATGATCCAAGTGGTTGTGCAAAAAGCACCTAGTGAAGGTAGCAGTGAATTGTTCTACCCTTATGTCAATGAAATCAAGTCTTCTCCATTTTTTTTTTAAGGCCAACGGAATTAGTCGTATAAAACACCTTTTTTACGAACTTATTATATCCAAACTTTTTACCTTGATAGTAAGCCCTGCCAATCTGCTACTACTGGCATCTTTCAAGAGACAGTTTGCATCTGTAATGAAAGGATGGAATGTGAAGGATTTACAAGAAATACTTAGCCTACTTTTCATTGTCAAATAGGGAGGCTCTATGAGTGGAATGACAAATTGCACACCAGTCATTGAATACACTGATGAGACTGATTGACCATAATCCACTCTATTTCTTTATTGCTCTCTTGAACATCCGAACTCAGACTTCCCAACCTTCCTGATCGAAAAACAGGGATGATTTGGCTCAAAAGTAGGAAAGAAAGAGTAGTTTCCATAAGAGTGTGTAGTAAAATTATCAAGAAAAACAGGAAACTTCTACTGAAACAAGAGCTGGAAATAGTTAAAATTAAGATTCTTTCCTCCAAATTCAGAATGATTGGGAGGTCTGCGAGCTTTATGAAACTATATCCACTTTGATGTTTTCCTAATTTGGCTATCCCCTCAGGTTTCATCTTTTTGTCACTCTGCACTTGTAACAGAAATTAGCCTGGTAACTTACATACTTGACAAGAGGTGTGGGAGACTTATGCAGTCAAAACCAATAATGTAACAATTAAAGCTCTTCACTATCTTAAATTAAAACCCATCCAAGCTCTGATGAAGAGACACTACATTGACTACGTTATAAATCTATCTCTCCCTCTATTTGACAGAAATTTCTTGTGTTCTCACCTGGCACTTCAGCTGTTGTTTCTGTTCTCTGCTTCTGTATAAATGACAATGATCAAATGCAGCCCTACTCATTGCACATTGACTAATAAAACAACTTTGCATCATCATCATCAAGACCTCAGTCACCTTTTTGAATCTTTGTCATAATTATACACATACACCTTATGCACTTAGAAACATCAGTATTAAGCCCTATATAAGTGTTATTCGTTATCATTATCATTATCACCTCATTACAAATGTTAAACCTACGTAGAATTAAAGAAAAACAAACAAAGAAGACCTAAAATCCATTTGTCTCTGCCCAGGAGTGACACATACTCAGCGTCACAGAGGTGAAATGTGAGAGATCTATCTGTTCAGGTCACATGCCTGCTCAAAAACTCATGCAAATGAGAAAAATTCCTTTTTGTAACATGTAGACTGGAATTCACTACTTCTCTCACTCAGCCACATTGCCCATTTGCCATCCCCACATTTTCCATCAATTCTCTAATGCGATTTTTTGGACAGAAAACCTGATTTCTAATTTTAGGCACTTACTTCTAAAAGAATTGCTGTTTACAGACCCATCTCACGAATTGGGACATGACAGACAATTTCATGACCGCTCTGAAGGCAAGGACTGCAGTGCACATGAGATATATGCATTGTCCTTTTTCAAAAATCAAAGTTAGATGTTTCCAACATTGGAGATACATTGCATCTGTGTTATGGGAGACAATATTTGGCTAGGTTTTAATTTCACAAATATCAATCAAATAGTAACATTCAAGGAAATAAAACCACCTTGCTTTTACAAAACACTATAGGATATGTTTGGCCTTGCTTCAACTATGTTAATAATTGACATAAAGGTTAAGGTAGTGGTAGCTGCTGGGAGGTTAATGAAATGAGCATGCATGTATTAATTTAAAGAGCGATGAACCTAAAAGAAGTGGTGCAGTCTGTCCTCTGAGTGACATTGTTTTACCTTTCTTCTCTTGCTGAACTGGTCTTGAATGAGTTGTTTCATGGCGGCTTTTCTCTGTTCATTGTCTCGGTCATCGTCATCACTGTCGTCAGAGTTGAAGTCATCATCATCTGACCAGTCTGTCGGCCTGCGCTTTTTACCAACGTATGTTCTGTAGATAGATATGTGAATGACTCATGTCTGGATGAAATGGGAACAAAAATTGGTCTGCAACTACAGTTCCTTTTAATGTCTCAGACACCTTGATCTTGTATACAACTCATTTAAGTTATTCAAAAGAAAAAAATAATATATCCGATAGCTTTAGTGCTGGTTGGTGGCAGTCCACAACATCACACAACCACACTTTTAGTCCATTGAGGATGGACTGATTTTGCTACAACACGCATTTCCCATAGACACCTGCCCGAGTACTCAGGGACTCGTCCTCAATGGGTTAAAACAAATTACAACTCAAAGCAAGTTCAGTGAAAAAACCCTCACTAAGTTGGCTGGTGAAATTAAAAAAAAAGAATGACAAACTTAGCATAAACACTTACTCGACATGTATGCGATGTAATTTGGAGCTAATCGTTCACACATATTTCAGTTTTGTTTTGTTTTTGTCCCAATTTTTGATAGTTATCCCTTTTGGGATAAATACTTTCCATAACAATTATCATCATTCCAATACCCTGTAGCTGTCTTGGAAATAATGTTGTGACAATGTCCCATTAAAGTAGTTTCTAATTTTCAAGTGCCCCTATTAAACAGTGGCAACTGTGTGGTTAAAAAATCTTATGTTAAATATGATATAGAAGGAGTATGCTTACGTGTCTCTTCCAAATTTGCCTCCGCCATATAATTCATCATCATGCTGGTTCAGGGGTCTCTTCTCAATGTATGTACGCCCCATGTGATTCTTTCTGGCATCCCCTCCGAGTATCCCACGTTGCAACTCATCCAATCGCTTCTTGACGACATCTGGCGTCTTGCAGACATCACACATCCCAGCACACTCGGGCGCCTTGTCACCAAAGTACTTGGCAATGACACTATGTCGGCAACTATGTATGAAATTGAGAAGACATACGATGCAATACGTAACCCTTTACGTGCCAAGCCACTTGACTTCTTAAATAACTTACCAAACTTCTTCATCAACGCTCAGTAATCCATCAAAGTGTGACCAAGTTGTAAATTTACCAAGTTCAGTTAGTGTTAGATTTTTAACAAATGCAAACCTCTTCACTGACAAATTCAAACACTTCAATCTTGCTGGCAACTGCAAATTTTATCTACAATATTTGCAAGGTAACAAAAGTGTAACCACAGAACCTTTGGCCTCACAGCAGATTGCAATTCGTACTTCCGTCTGTCACTTTTTCTTTTTAATGAAGCTATTTTGAAAAGTTTGATCTGTTTATAAATAGGTGACTAACACCTTCGTCATATATCTTTGTCAGGGGAAAGTTTCCAGCCATAAAGTGGTTGCCACGGTAGTAAACTGCCAAATATACAAGTGTCTTGGAACACTTGTATCTGAACACATTAGAGGTCCTTCATTATGCCAGTACTAGTACCTGCTAAGTTGTTGATTCATCGAGAGAGTCTACACAAGCCGTTCCTTTTTTCTTTTCTTTTTTTGAAGCCAAGGACAATAACGATCGTGCTATCATGAATAGTTCGAACATTCATGTATTCAGCAATATATAGCTATTATGCGAAGGACACACAGAGCGACACATTTCCCTGGATGACATATTATGGTTTTGTTGTTAATACTTTTTCAAGGGTGCTTCCTTGCAAAAGAGTGCAAAAAATCTTTGTCAAACAGATGTCACTTTACCATTGACTGGAGCAAATTCTAGATGAAGAAATGATTGAAACAAAATGTATGTGCACTCATAGCAAAGCACAATGTCTTGTGGTTGCACTTCAGAGAATCTTTACAGTTGTCACAAGTACCAAGTCACAGTGATTTCAAACTTTAAAGGCACATGGTCCCAGTGGTTTAGTAAAATGCATACGCGGGCGCATGACGCAAGTTTCCTATAGAGACCTACGCGTTCTACTCCTCTTTAGCGCTGACGCTTTGGTCCATTTCCCCGTGTCCGAAGAAGTCCGATCCACCGTAGTCAGTGGTCCAATCACAGTTCGGCTCATGATTTGGCTGAGGGGGATGGCAGCTTAGCAAACTTCTTTTGTGATGTCATACTAAGAAGCACATAAGCACGCTTCCTGGCATCACTACAGACTGCGTGACGCGCAGAGAAGACAAACAAGAGACCCGCGGGTCACGCGCTCAAATGAGTATCGCAATTTCACCTTCCACGCATTCTTGCACAATCTTACCTGAGAACATTGGAAACTTTAGGTCTGCATATGGATCCCTCCCCCCCCCCCCCCCCCCCCCTCAACTCGGGGGGGGGGGGGGGGGGGGGCAGGCAGCCCTGGATCTGCAATTAACAAACTTGGAACTAAAGTCATCAATGTACAAACTCATGGTATTAACTTTGCTTTATCATTTCTAGTTCTAGAGCAGAAGATTTTAAATATTCCTTAATGTGGGGGGGGGGGTGGGCCCCCTAGGGACCCCCCCAAGAGGGACATGGTGCCCATTTGAAGGAATTGAGATCCTATCCCCCTAGGGATGCTACCTACCAAGTTTGGTGAAAATCAGACATGGCGATCTCAAAGTGAAGATGAAAATGTACAATTTAGGCCCCATTAGGACCCCTCCCCACCCCCTTCCCCTGGGTCCCAACGGGGGCACCCCTGATTCCCCCATGAACAAACTTGAAACTACAGTCATCAATGTACCTACTCAGAGTATCAATTAAGCTCTATCACTTCTGGTTCTAGAGAAGAAGATTTTTAAAGATTCCTTAATTTTAGGGTGTTTGGGCCCCCCTGGGGCCCCCCAAGTGGGCCATGGTGCCCATTTGAAGAAATTGAGATCCTATTCCAATAGGGATGCTACCTGCCAAGTTTGGTGAAAATCGGTCATGGGGTTCTCAAGAAGAAGATGAAAATGTAAAAAGTGTACGCACGACGGACGACGCACGACGCACGACGGACGCCGGACAAAGAGCGATCGCAATAGCTCACTTGAGCCTTTGGCTCAGGTGAGCTAAAAAGGCAATGTTACCTAGCAACACCTACGTGCTTTACTCTTGATGACAGCTCAACTTCGGCAATCTTCGTATCATGATAACGGTGATCTGTAGTATCATCAACAGCACTCTCTACACTACCGGGACTATGCGCCTTTAACACAACTCCACTGCAAGTTGTAGTTTATACCATGATTCATTGAGAATGCTCAAAACTAAAAAAAAACAAAAACTGGATGTCAATTTTTCTGTGAGATTTTCCATGGACCAACGCACTAACCAATGTACCGACCAACCAACAAAAATGCATTAGACCAAGACATTTTGCTTAATCTCGCCCTTACCATTCAACCATTCCACCATCAAATAAAGAATGAAAATAGTGTCGCTTTCAGTTTAAAAAAGCTGCCTGCTGTAGCTGCCTTACTTTGCTTCCTCACAGAATTTGACGAGTGCTTCAAAGCTCTTCATGGATGATTTACTGACTGGAGCTGAACTTCCTGATTTTTCTTTCTGCAAAATGAAGGAAGGAGAAAAAGAAAATGTCACAGAGCTTTACAAAAGATGTCAGACATGCCTGATGATGACATGGAATAAGACTCCAGCAAAGCTGAGGACCAGCACCTACAAAACACAGAGTTAAGGAGAAATTCATAGGATAAGACACCAAGGGGTTGTTACGGTGCAGTGGTAATAAGCCCATGGACTATCAATCATGAAATCCCTGGTTTGAGCCCCCTGGCTTCAATGATTGGACCCTTCAGGAAATGAACTTTATCCTAGCCATTCAGAGGGGACTACAAGCCATCAGACCTGTGGTTACTTGCTTACAAACACTCTTACTGCTTCTTAAGTAACTGCATAAAAACAAATCGTGATAAATAAAAAGTATTTTCACTTCATTTCACTCAAGTTTAGTACAGTGTAGATATTTCTCTATGGATGCGATGAGTCAATAGTAACAGATCAGCAAGAACTTCATAGATACTACACAAAAATTCATACAACAATGAGTATTGCAATGTCATTGATTCATCTAACGAGGCATCCCATGGGAACTTTGATAGAATGGACATGGCTATATGGCTGTGAAACTATTTGCCTCACACAATTCTGTGTGAGAAAAAAAAAGCCAAGGGCATTATCTTTTTCTTATTTTTTTATCATCTTCTGAAAAAAAAGAACATAAAACACCTCATCCTTCCCATGATAGATTCTCCA
The DNA here is from genome assembly GCF_040938485.1 of Diadema antillarum. Lineage (NCBI taxonomy): Eukaryota > Metazoa > Echinodermata > Echinoidea > Diadematoida > Diadematidae > Diadema > Diadema antillarum. Next base: position 858,810 of record NW_027271035.1, on the reverse strand, counting down.
AGAACACTCAAAATGCCTCATGTCTGGATCTGTCTTAAGTTTAATTCTCATTTCAAAATCTGCAATAATGTCAGAGCCTTGAGGTAATAAAATGGGAAATGTTCCGTTAAATGTATTGATTCATTTCATGCGACTACTAAGGAAGCAACAAATGCTGTATAAAGCAAGCAACAAAAGGACTGACAGCTTAGATGTCCCTCTAAAGGACCAGGCAATGGGGATAACATGCCTTACCTAGGGGCACTACCACTACAGTCAGGGGACTTGAATCAGGTACCAGGCTTGTTATTGATAGTCTTCTTTGTATTCTTTGAAAGGCTGACCTTGCTTTTGGCACAAGCTATCTCCTGCGTGATAAAGAAGGCCACTTGATTTCTCTCTTGTCTGGAGTAGTAGAGACGGCATCTTGACTGATTTCCATCTCTCCCCGCCCGTCCGGATTCCTGGTAGTATCCGGCCATCGATTTGGGAATGTTGAAGTGGGCCACAAACCTGGGACAATAAAAGTAGATTCAAAGTCAGCAACATCGCAACAGTAGAGAACCAGAACAATTCAAGTTCTGAGATAACAGATGACCCATCCATTGTACGTTGCACTACTTGGTATGACCATCACCACATGGTGAAACCACAAAACATTAACAATCAAGATTCCCTGTAAAATGCATAGATCTTCTTATTCTTGGTACATATTCCTTTGACATATTTCCACTGTCATTTCTCTAATGTCTCTCTTGACCTATCAATTCTAAGTAAAATCATTAACTTATTGCCCATGGGAATTAGGTGTGCTAAGTCTCGAATAAATGTGATGCTACTATCTCCAGGAAGCAACATCTTAATTTGTTCAATACTACAAGAAGGGAGACAGTAAGCCAGTTTGGGGTTCCACTTTGCGCATGAGCAGAAAATGGTCATTCCTACCAACATGGCTTGTTAGTTTTTATAAATCCAATGAGATCTGGAATGTGAAACTATTCAAGTAATCATTATAGATGGTGCTTGCCTGCAAAACCACCTGACAGCAAAAGTGGTATTTGGCAATATCAATGGAAAGAGATTGTTGATACATCCATGCAAAATAATGAAATGAATCCTTTCCCAGGTGTTAATTGACAGACCATTCTAGTCACCTGGTCTACGGAAGTTATCCTTTGTTTGAACAAGATCGATAAATTCCATAAACTGTTACATCTGGCAAGCCTATACACTATGTCACTTTGAAAAAAGGGTACAGTAAGTGCCTAACCAACTGAGAAAAAAGAAAATTACTTTGTAACCGTGTGGACATGAGCTGACTCCAAAGTGGATCATACATTCACCTGACTGTTGCCTTGTCTACTCCCATGCCAAAGCTGATGGTAGCCACGATGACTTTGATCTTTCCACTCATCCATTCCTCCTGCACAGAGGTCCTGTCCGCACCCTTCATGCCGCCGTGGTATGCCTTGGCTGTCAGTCCACGACGTGAGAGGCTTGCTGCCACTGTCACACAGGCATCTCTTGTCCGGCAGTAAACAATTCCACAGCCTGAAGTATTCTGACAATGTTTTGAAAATTCATACTGATTTACAGCTAGTCCAACAACTGAACTGAACTTATGTATTTATATCTCACTATATTTGTTACTCGGCACAATAGCAGCATAAAGTCATTCTTTGCAAAATTATATGGTTTAGTTTGTGAATCTTTCAGCAATATGAGTTGAACAACAATGTTTGTTGGTGGCAGAATACAAATGGAAATGGATTCTTCACAGAAACCAAAACAACACTGCTCATGAAGAAGAGATATGTCTATCCAAATACTTGTTAAAATTGCTACAAGCAAATAACCATGAGCAAGTTTGCTTCGTGCAGTTTCTAGCTCCTACAAGATATTGAAAAAAACAAAACAACATTTAAGTGTTTATCTGTCGTAAGTTCGTACGTTTGATGTTTGATAAAGATTGATGGAAAGGAATAAAATGAAATATCACCTTATAGTGGTACATATAGTGTAAAAATGGTCAACTTTTCTCACCCCTAGTTTCTCATCCTTTTCGAGTAGACGGAGACCAAAGTCTTTCAGGTGGTCTATGGGATCTTCGAGGACATCCTTGAAGATGACATCATAGAAGAGGTTGGCTCTGAAGCAACTAGCCTTGAACTCCGCAACCCGCCCTTCCATGCTGAGCTGCTGTAGGATGTCCTTCCTCACCATGTCTGTAGCAGTGGCTGTGAGCGCAACGCAGGGTACTTTGGGGAACATGCGGTGAAGGTTACCAAGTTTCAGGTAGGAGGGGCGGAAGTCGTGGCCCCACTGAGAGACACAGTGTGCCTCGTCCACTATAAAACTGCCCAAATGTCCCCTGCTGTCCAAATTCTTCATGAGAGCCTTGAAGTTGTCGCTGGTCGCCGTCTCCGGAGTGATGTACAGCATCTTGATCTTTGGTTTCTTGCTGTAGAGGTCGGCCAGGACGAGCTTGCGCTGGGCCGCTGGAATCTTGGAGTTGAGACTCTCTGCCCTGATGCCCAGCTTGTCCAGGTGGGTGAGCTGATCTTCGATGAGGGCAATGAGCGGGGACAGGACAAGGGTGATGCCTTTCTTGCAGGTTGCAGGCAGCTGGTAGCACAGAGACTTACCAGCTCCCGTTGGCATGGAGATGAAGACATCTCTCTGTCCTAATGTTGGCAGAAAAATCAACTTTTAATCAAAAGATTATTTTTGTTGTTTTATGTGTATCAAACTAAGAGTAATATTTTCTGTATACCCATCAAAATGACATCATGTATTTTATACTCACACATAAGATCACATTTATTCTGTAACTCCATCCACATGAATGCCCTACAAAGGCTTGTTACATTTCCGTCTCTCGCAATCAATCTTCACATCTAGATAATCTAGACATCTATATAGTACCCATAATCAATCTAGTTTAAACGTTAGACAGTCTACACAATCGATCAACTGCCATGCCCAGTGCTCATCCCCCTTTAATAGAGCACTCCAGAATTCTTTTAAGTACGGTACTTCATGTTTCCTGGTCATTTTAAACTCTTTGACAGATAATTTACTCAGGTATCCAATTTGATGTTTCATTAAGTAAATTTAAGCTTTAAGCAATAGGCCCTATAACATTAATCCTCATGTTCAACAAATTTCTTCTCATACATGTTTAGATCTTTGACTTTGAGTCTAATATATCATTATCGGGTTAGTGACTGCAAATGAAAATTTCAACAATAATTTAATTCAAATGTTTTTATACCTTTGTACACCTCTTCCGAGGCCTTCTTCTGAAGGCCCGATTTGAATCCAGTGTGTTTGAAGATGCTCTGTAATTTCTCTTGAAGTAAAGGTATGGAGCTCGTAAATTTTGATGATGTCGACGCATGTTTGCCCTCGCCTGGATTCACCGTCCTGCTGGACATCATCGAACTCGAGACCGGCTTTGCAGCAACGTCCACGCCGCTCGCGCCTGACAATGATTGGGTCTCTTTGCCTCGGCCTTCCTGAATCTGCTCATCTCCACTCGGTTTAATCGTGAGATATTCTGTTATTTTGGTAGATTGTTCCACTGAGCGTTTCTTTACAGCGCGTTTTGGCATCTTGTTGTTTTCATGCCGCCATGTCACCGTCGTCGATCAGGTTCAGACCTGCCTTCTGTCACTTTCATGCGCGTCAGCTGTAGAAAATATGGACAAACAAGTGCATAGCATGCAGAGCGCAGAGAAAGCTAGGCAGCAGGCAGTGCAGAGCGCAGCGAGCGCAGTGGAGAGCTGAGCGAGCGAGTGCGGTCACCTGCAGCAGTTCATTCATTTTGCACGTGAGTCATGTGGCAGTGTAGAGCAAATGCGATGTTTTGGGTGTAATCATTTCGGTGCACAGTTGGCGTTTCATATTACCCCCGAGAGATATGAAAAAACAACAACGATGTGAACGAATGAGTCGAAGACTTGTGGTCTTTTATAGAAAGATCAGTCTCTCTCCCCCCCTTTTTTTTTGCTTGAAAAAAGGTTACCAAAAGAGAAAAACAAACAGACAAAAACATAGGGATCCCAAGGGTTCTGCCACAAATTCATTCCACAGCTGCTACAGCACCTTCTCACAGCGATGGATAGGCAACCTGTATGGATCAGGAGCAGTCGAATGCGGCTTATTTGAAGTAACCCTGTGCCCCTCGATCCCTATAGAAGCGCACCCAGTTAATTTGCAAACAAGACAGATCGTAAAATCAGGCTTGTTCTCATTCGAACAGAATAGAATGTAATTAGAAACCCAACAATGACTGAAAACCTGCAGCAACATCATGTTGTGTATACCTCACTTAAGAAATGGGAAAAAGCATCCGGTTGCATGGCTCTAAAATTATTTGTGAGCGGAGTAAACTCAAACAAAATGGTTGTGATATCAAAATCGGGCCTAATAATATATAGCTTATAATTATCACGGATAAAATCGAGTGTCCGGTAATCCTCTATAGCATGCAAATTAGATGATGGACTAATTTAACAAGTGTTTCTTTTCCCTTGCAACATGAAAGAGTTCTGCTGCCCCTTGTATATATAGTGACCCGGTGGATCAACAACTGGAAACTGTTTCCGAGTCAAAACTAGCTGCTCAGCTCGCCCGGCTTCGACGGGTTTTGTTTGACTGAGCATCCACCTCTCACCCAGCCTAGCATTAACAATAATCTTATACAGCGTCAAGTCAGTTAATAAAATGACATGCGACTCATGCCCAAAATTTGGCTGCATGATTGAGTTCAATCGGATTTATTATCACATTGTCTTATTTTCTAGATATGAAATACCCAATCAACTGAACGAAAAAAAAAGTAGTGGCAAAATACAAATAATTGCAACAACACATTGGTTTTGGAGATGAAATAAGTACCGGTAGCAAAGTCTGTACATTCTGAGAGCAAGTTCTACTTATAACCAGTGTCGGATCCAGAGGAGGGGGGGGGGGGGGCACCGGGCGCCCCCCCCCCTTTATTTTTTATTTTTTTGGTTAAAACAAAAAAAAAGGGGGGGGGGGAATGGAGGTGCGTGCACCCCCCTTAAATTTTGTAAAGGCACCACCCCTTTACGGAATTCCTGGATCCGCCCCCTGCTTACATATTTAGGCGTATTGTACCATTCCAATTTAACAATACCTGAAGAGAGTGAAATTTTTATAGGAATTACCGAAGAAAGTATATGGCCAATTAAAACATGAAATTGCGAATCTCCGGGCTGACCACCCGTCCAAGTTTGATATCGTCAATCTGAGCTTTTTTTTTGTTGTTGTTGTTGTTGGCTTGTCAGCTTAAGAAACCCATGAAGTGGAATAAGAAAGTTGTGCTATAAAGGTTTTTTTTTTTTTTTTTTTTTTGCTTGTTAGCTGATGAAACCCGGAAGTGGAACCAGAAATGCAAAAGCACCCCCCCCCCTTTAATTGAAAAAAGCTGGTGACGCCCCTGTTTTGTAACATATCAATCTGTGGGCAGTACTCAGATTTTGTAAAAGTCCCTCCTCGGGTGAGGCATCACTCGGTCAGTTGGTCACCTGATCATTTCCAAAGGTCTATGAGTGTCTCTTAATTTGGTCATTGCCCATCTGCACTGAATTTGTGACAAGATATCACCTGACCAATCCCTACAGGTTCTTCTAATATGAAAGAACTTAACATACGCTTTAAAAAAGTTTTTTAAAGAATATCTTATTCCTCATCAAAGGAAACAAACTGTACAAAACAAATATACAATATCTTTATATTAATTTCATAATCCTTACACTCTAGTGCATTAATCACCAAATCTATGGATCACAATATACATATAGGCCTACATGTACCGCATTATTTTTTTTTACTACATGGATTGTATACAAATATTATCATTATATTACTGACACACAAATGTTTTTAGTGGTATTCATTCATTAGATATATGTTATTTTCATTTTTTTTTTTTTTGGGTTTCAAACAATATAATTTCGATTCCATCATCCACCCTTGATTACAATAATGAACATTCAGTTTTGTTGATACCCACAGTAGGCCTAGATCGATTGTTATGAGCGATCATGTCATAGAAAACATATTTTCAAGGCCAAGACAATGCACACTAAATAGCCGATTACGAGAGTTTCAATTTAGACTGGTGCATGGTATCATACTTATGCAAATCATCATCTCTTCCGGTTCGGTTTTATTGCAAGTAAATGCTCTTTTTGTGAAAAAAAAAGAAGAAGAAGAAACATACAAACATTTATTTTACACTTGTGAGCATGTGAAGTTAATCTGGAAATTATGTGAGAGAATGATAGATGATGTTGATTTCAAAAATTGTACTTAGAGGAAGAAATTCTGTTCGGGAGGAAGGAGGGCAATAATATGGGAAAACACCAATTGTTAAATTATATTCAAATTTTGGTTAAATATTTAACTTTTTAAAGTAGAGAATATGGAAAGCCGCCTACATATAATGAAATAAAAAAATAATATTTTAGAGGATAGATTTGAGGAAAGGAAATTAGCATCAATGAGAGGAACTTTAACCATTCATTTCAGTAAATGGGAAAATTTGAAAGTATAGAGACAAGTTTGGAAGGACCCGGAGCCAGATGTCCACGGGGAAGGGGGAAGGGGATGGGAAGGGTATAGTTGGGAGGGGAGGAGAATGGCTCTGGGGGTTACAACCGCGGGTGGGGGGGGGGGGGGGCAGGGGGGTGATAAAAGGGGAATATCGATTCCACTTTGTGTTTGTATAGATCAATGAATGTACTGTCTTGCTGAAAGTACAGCTCGATTTGATTTTAACGAAAGTAAGTGAGCAGTGCATGTTGTTTTTTTCACTGCATTGTATATTCTTTATGAATGTATTGTTTTGCTGAAAGTACAGCTTGGTTTAATTTCATTAGGATTGTGTTATGCTGAATCGTTAATTTTTCAATATATGTCATTTGATTTTTCGTGAATTTGTTTTGTATATGGAATCAATATAAAGGTTATGGAAAAACAAAAAAGATTATGTCGAATTCAATGTATCGATTTTTCTGTAGTGTAGAAGAAAATGATCTTGCGCTGCTTGGCGTATCATAGCACTTGTGCAGCTAAGATACATTAAGAGCGGAGAGAGCTGAGAGGAAGTATTTTCGTGTTGTGATCATCTTGTTCTTTCGTCGTCATTTTGACGGATAGAGCTGCGAAAGTCGATCGAGAGTAGATCATGAACTTGCAAGATAAGACGTAGGTCTGTAAATGAGGCCGAAATAGTCGCTTTCAGAATTCCAAGTCCTGCAAGTCCTGCGAGATCGCAAGAGGTGTGTCTTCCATGGCTGATCTGTTTTAGGGATGAACTCTTCTCTGCCGGATGCCGCGCCGCTACATGGAGCGATCTGCCGGGTCGCATCAACGCACCTCTTCCCGACCGACCTAGCCGGGCCGAGCCGAGCGCACTGGGCTGGGAGCTGGGCCACGACTCTTGATGCGCGAACGTTTATAGACCGTCAACAATACGACCGTCAACATCAGGAAACACGGTAAAGATGCCGCCCGTTCGCATACTGCAAGTGTCATGGAATATATTGGTTGGAATAGAACTTCTACAGGCGTATTTAGTCTGAAAAAGTGCATTGTGAATGTATGGCAAAGGAATGTGGAGAAATTTTCCCAGAGATCGAAGAGCTGATGCCTGAGGAGGTTATTTTGGCTTTGGTGTATCATCACTCTCGCTCGTAACTAGCTAGACCGCCTGGCTGGTTGGGCAGATTGATTCAATTGTCATGTTTGTAATTTTCTTGTGGTGGTTTAAATTTGTTCTGATTTGTTAGGGTCCTTAGGGATATTTTTACACATAATGATTTATATATCTGTCTACTTTCAATGTTTTTTGTAGGCACATACATTGCAACAAATGTGACACAATATGCATTGCATTGTCTAGGTCTATAGACCATATTATACCGGTACTCACTATAGCCATATAGCAAGCAGCTATGCTATGCATGGCTTTGAAAGTATAACATTATTAAGATACTGTAAATTTTGTACAAGTGGAAATTTTCACGGTGTTGATATTTTCGTGCATTTTGCGCAACCAGAAACTAGCGTAAAAACAAAAGCACGCTAATATTTTTGCTTTCCATATGTTCCAATAGCCGAGTGAAGTCTTGAATTTGCGGAATTAAAAACATCAGAAACTCTTCTCTTTCTTAAAAAATTAGTTGCGCGAATATATCCACTTTTACAATACACAAATCAAGTACAATACTGTACTAGTACTTTGTAGTCTAGACTTTACTTGCAGTTGTAAACTTGTATTTCCATCTGCATGAACAATGAAAATGTGAAATGAATAGAATCTAGATGTGGTCTAAATAAAGTTCTTCTAAGAGAGAATATCTGGCCTAAATAAAGCCAGTCACCTGATCAAGCATCCCAGCAGCAGATCTCTTTTTTACACACCTACCTACCTATATGGATGATTCTGAACGCAGACTTAGGTAGGCCTTTGTATTCAGATCCAGAATTGTTCCGTCTTGAAGTAAGCTGGGCCATGACCAGGTGGGGTGGTATCACACTTGAACTTGATGGGTTCATCATTCCAAAACTTATCTAAACCAATTTCAAAGCTGTATATAGACACTGGGTGCATCTATTAAGTTTTTTACTAAACTATTCCAGGGCTTCCTAATTCACATGTAAACATTAGAACGATATTTGTTTCTTGCAGTGGTACCTGATCTAAAGATATGCACTGGTCTTTTTGCCATGTTCTCATGTTCGTTTTGTCATCAGACCTAAATCAGGCTTGTGCTACCTTTTGATCATATTTATGAAATAATTTAGGTGCTTCAATCATATCACCTCTCGCCCGGCGGTAAGCCAAAGTTGGGAGTCCAAGATGAATCAACCTACTGTTCATAATACAGAGCTCTTATCTCATTTCCCAGCTGTGTGGCTCTCTGGTGAACATTTTCTAAAGCTAATATATGGGGGGGGGGGGGGGGGGTTATTTGGTTGGGTTTTTTTTTTTGGGGGGGGGGGAGTTTGTTTGTTTTTTTTTTTCAAATCAAGGACTCCATACTGCATGGGCGTATTCTAAGTGAGGTCTTACCAGAGCTTAGTAAGAAATTGTCCTTGTTTAAATATACAAATGTTCTTAGAAAATTCATCAATCTATTGGCTAAATTTGTGCCTGAAAATGCTGATCATAATTAAGTTTAGAATCAACCACCACTCCCAAATTCCTACATGAATCTACATGTGATAGATTATGTACATTGTACAACACTTCCAATATTCATAGTATAATCATGCTGCTTGTCTTGATTACCAACTGTTTAAGGACACAGCACTTTTCTGGATGGAACCTGAGAAGCCACTTATTTGAGCAGGAAATGAGACATGTAAGATTTTTCAGCAAAGAAGCAGCATCATTATTGGAAGTACATGTAACATGCTTGAAGATTTTTGTTTCATCAGGAAATAAATAAACACTGAGAAACTGGAAGTAACCTGCTTGGGGAACTCATTAATATACATAACAAACAGCATAGGACCAAGGTTTTAGTTGGGTTGTTGTCATTTTTTTTTTTTCATGCAAAGTTGTGTGAATCAAAGCCAAGGAAGAAATGTTTCTTTTTAAAGCAAGGGGATATGTGATAATTATGCCCCACACTTTGACACATCACAATGATATGGTGCATTGTACTGTAGATCTATGCCCAAAGCTGCTATTTTGATGCACATTAATTAATGTGACATTTGATACCATGTTAGTTGACTGCAATGTTCAAGTGTAGTAATTGTTTCTTACGACACGCTTGCTCATAGGACATTCTTGTTTTCACTGAGCTAGGCATTCAAATGTTTTATTTAGATTTGCTGCAATTCAGAAAAATATATTGCGATGTCAGTGAGGCTGCAGCCCTGTCTTGCTTGCAAAAAAAAAAGAAAGAAGAAAAATGAGGGATTTTTCTCATCATATAGTCAACCTTTGGAACAGCCTACTGCTGGAAGCCATCAATCGCAACAGTGTAAACTCCTTCAAATCATATTTAGAGAAGGCAAGGAACATGAATTGAGCTGTTTAATATGACCCAGACACTCTACTATTACTATATTCCCATAATGCTCTTGCCCTACACATGCAAAATTAATAGTAGTGCAAAAGAAAATATTTGCAGCAATTAAAAGAGGGTACATAGGGGTATAGTATAAATAAGATGTATACTGTATACTTTATGCCCAACATCAAGGTTTAAAAAAAAAAGTCTTGTGCATGCTTTTTTATGATGGTACAAAAAAGTAGCTAATCATAAGCCTGTGTGTGAGTACTGGCAGGTCCGTTTCAGTCATCCATTGCACTGTAATAAATGCAAAGTACAAACCTAGCTCCATGATTCATCTGGGGCAGTGACAGAAAATTCACAGGTTCTTATCAGTTTTCTCAAAATAGTTAGACTCTAGTGTACACATAGCATTTCCCTTTTGATTCTAGATAACATATCTTGTATGATACTGATAGTGATAGTGATGGTGAGGACTTTGATAATAGCAGTTAGTTTATTTTCTGTAGTGCTTTTTAAAACAATCATTCCCATTATGAAATTTTCCCATTTATTATTTCAGACAGCTGACTGGATAACAGCCGTGTATGTACTGTCAAAGTCTTTATACTTGCAGTTTTAAAAAGAAGCCAGCAAAACTTTATGTAACCTATAATCCCCACCCAATATCACATTCTTGTCCCTACTCAGAAAGGTTCTCCAGTAATAATTTTTAATCTTCCTGACTCCATTGATAACCCAAAATATGTGACATGTTGAAATGATCTCAGAAAATATAAACCTATGGAGTCATATCTAATCATCTAATACCTACCATTGCAAATTTCATCCCCCTACAAAAAAAGAAATAAAAAAAATTCAAAAATTGTACATATGATCTTGGGTTTGTTATGATACTCAGTGCTTAATTTCGGTTAAAACCACAAGGGAACTACTTACTGCTGGCGGAAGTACAATTGTATACAGCTTGTCTAAATACTTGGGCCAGGAATAGGCTTTAAGTTGGACTTTGAAACTACATGCTTACATGCCACAATTACATGACAGACCTGTGGAGCCATCATGGCAAGAAACAAAAAACTGTCAAGTGTGCTTTTGATAGTTGAGTCCACGATTTGATCTTGTCAAGCAGAATTGGAAACTGTTTATGTATGTACAGTACAATAACATCCGTAAAAAGCACCAAGATGGCAAATTGCTAACAAATAATTGCTTGAAGAGTAGTGTAGTTTCTTTATGTGTGTGTGTGGGTTTTTTTTTTTTCTGTGTGTGGTGAGCATTTGTGTTTGCATTTTCAGCAATTGAGAATGCCTCAAATTGTCAGTTTTTCTATGATTTTGATTGTCAGTAAGAACTGTTTGCTGTAATATCATTTTGCCCCAATTTCTTCTTTTTGCCAATTATTCCATATTCTTCTCTCAATTTGAAAATTCCTTTCAGATCTCTCAAGCCTGTGGTCACTGGATGATGTCTCTGTGAAGTTTGTGGGTATGTCTACGGCTTCAGATGTTCATCAAATACAAGAGTTTAAGTCTTGACACTCTTTGAAGTCATCTTAACACAGTCAAACAACAATGGCAGAAGACACCAAAACTGTGCCATCCAACGCTAGTCACAGTTGGACTTGTAAGACATGCACTCTGATAAATTATGGTGAGACATTGGCATGCCAGGTGTGCAACACCGAACGCCCTGCCAATCAGCCACTTGTTGTGGACCTCACTAGCACCAGGGGGGCAGAATCCACCCCAGCCGTGCCATCTCCACCCCCTCCACAGAGCCCCTCACTGAGAGATATGCCCTCCATGTTCCGAGCCGCCAAAAACTACATCGCTGACCAAATTGTGCCAGCCATCGTGAACACATGGAGTCCACCTTCAAGTCCAAGAAGTAAGGATTCGAAAGCTGAGGCTGAGGAATCCGTGACACCTGCATCCCCTGGAGCAGAAGGGATAAATGAGGAGCTGAAGGAGAGGAATGGCATCCTGCCAGAGGAGTGGAGTTGTTGGCGCTGTACATACACAAACATCAGACAGGCAAAATTTTGTGTTATGTGTGGGGGTAGGAAAGAAAGATTTGTTCCCACCGACATACCAGAGCATCTCATGGTCTCACCGACATCAGTGAACCCTCCTACAAGTATAAGCTTGATGCCAGAAGAACAGATAAGTAACCACATCAGTGGCTTGTCTGTGTCTCCATCAAAGGCAGATAAAGATGCGATCAGAGACGTTTCTCCTGAGTCTCCTTTCTATGCACCATCGTCATCATCCCCTGACAGTACACCGGAAGGGGCAGACGAGGAAATTATAGATCTAGGGGAAGATGATATAGAATCTTTGTCTCTTGGCGTCAACTTGGCATTGGAGGCTGGAATAAATCAACATCGAACTGCTGTCCGCCGGAAAGATTGGGCATGCCAGCAGTGCACTCTTGAAAACAGGGAGGACAGCAAGGAGTGCATAGCTTGCGGCCATAGTAAACCATTCACGCAAGGTGCCAGCCTCTTCCAGCCCAAGGAGAACGAATGGTCGTGTCGCGAATGTACGTACATCAATCTCGACGAGATGACGGCGTGCTGCATGTGTGAAACCCCGAGACTGTCGGACAGAACCCATGGCGCCAATCACAGTGGTCAGTGGAGTTGTGCGGAATGCAAGCGCATGAATCCAAATGCGTCTACGAGCTGCGCTTTTTGCGGGAATATACCAATTCGGGATGGCGCATCCACACCGGAGAGGCAAGCATGCAAGCGGCAGAAAAGTATCATGACGGAGTCGAAGCGCAAGCATGATGTGCTTGAAGCTGGAAAGCAGTTCAACAAAATCAGACAGTCCTGCAAAATGGTGAGAATTACTCTAAAACTCTAAAAGTTTGTGATCTGATGGGTTTGGATGGAAGTGGAAGTGAAACGGTACAGTTATAAACATTTGTCTTGATATCTCTGGTGTGCCTGCTTCCTTACTAACTATTTACTTTTGGAATTTGCACTGTCAAAGAAAACTTGAATTTGGTATCACTAGGTGCTGTACAGTGTATATCCTTCATTATGGGAAAAGACCACAAAGAACCAAGTCTATGTCATTCATTGGAATAGAAACTATGATCATTAAAGGACATTTCTGATTGGTCATTGTGGCAAAGAGTCGTCGTGAAACTGTAGCATGCATACTATATTCCTCTATTAGAATGTACACTCTAAAAAGTACATGGTTCAAAAGGAAACGATTTATCTTGCAGTAAGCTTATAGAGAAAAAAGAAACCATCCTTAATCCTATGTGCTTTGAGTACCAATTGGCACTGAAAAACTCCACAGCATTTCACACACTGTCCAAAGTCCTGGCACTGAAAAGGGTTAAAGGAAACCAAAACCCAAAGGGAAATGTGGATTGCGTGAAAGCAGCAACATTAGTAGAACACATTAGTGAAAGTTTGAGGAAAATTGGACAATCGATGCAAAAGTTATGAATTTTTAAGATTTTGGTATTGGAACCGCTTGATGAGGAGACTACTACGGTACTAGAGGTTATGACGTCTGTGTGGACAACAATATTAAGAAAATATAAAGGGAATTCCACAAAAATTCACTTTTGTAGCATAATGATAGAGCACTTGACTAACGGCTTTCAGAAAGCAGGGGGAATAATTGCTACCCTTAACATATGTCAGTATCAAATTGATGGAATGTGTAATTTTCATGAAAAACGAATTTTTGTGGAATTCCCTTTACGTTTTCTTTATATTGTTGTCCACACATGACATCATAACCTCTAATAGTCGCCTCATCCAGCAGTTCCAACACCAAAACTTTAAAAACTCATAACTTTTGCATCGCCTGTCTGATTTTCCTCAAGCTTTCACTGATGTGTTCTACTAATGTTGCTGACTTCACTCAATCCACATTTCTCTTTGGGTTTTGGTTTCCTTTAATCTGTCATCCTAATGCTTTTTTCAAATGCAGCATTTATTATCACATTGAAAGGGTGAGCATATGTGTTGTGAGCGGTATTATCTGTAAAATGAGATTATTGACAGATCCAAGTAGACTTTTTATTCCAAAGTACAAAGGAATTATGCATGACTGACAATGTATTGGGTTTGTTTACATCTGTCACAGTGCACTTTAAGTGGGAATCTGCCAGGAAGATATTTATCATGGCATATAGGGGGGAAAAGCATATGAGAAAGTCTCTGGCAATGTTTTGTTCTATTTTTATCTCAAATATCGTCTCAAATCTATTTAACTTTCTTCTCTGTAGCTGAAGACGGAATTCATCGATGACACCTTTCCACCGATCCCCAGCTCATTGTTCTTTCCCAACTCAAAGTCTGCCCACGCCTACCCTGAAGGTTTTGAATGTCGATGGCTGCGCCCATCCAAGGTCCAACTCAAACCCTGTGACGACTCCCCTCTCCCCTGGGTGATCTTCAGGAACCCACGCCCCAGTGACATCTCTCAGGGTGTGCTGGGAAACTGCTGGTAATGTACCGCTAAGTCTGCACAACAGCACAAGATGCCAACTGAGCGCGTCAAAATAACAACCCACGCGTTCGAAGCAGTTATCTTGGAGCGTGTACCGCGAATCGCATTTTCCATGCGCGCTTGTGAATTCAGAGTATTTTCTTTACATGTGAGTAAAATTTCAGGCAAATTGTGAGACATTTTAAGTATCTATTCAAAGAAAAACATTAGGGTGTCGATGTGTGGGATGCCCAACTATACCATTCAGTATATGTGCATCAAGCTGGGTCACAACATTAAGAATTCCAATTTTCACCATTGCAGCTTGCCCTTTCCCTAATGTTCACAAAACAAACAGATAGTACCCTGTACAAACGATGACTTTAACTACAGATAGATATCCTGTTTCCTTTTGCTGCTGGCACAACTTTGTTAGCTTGGCTTACTGCCCAATTCCTCAATTATGTTCAGTTGGTTGGTTTTGCACATGTCAGCTAATGCAGATTTTTGTGGAAAAAAGAGAGAAGCATTGTAAAAAGGAGAGGGAAAAATAGGAAAAAGGTAAAATGGGAAGTTATGGGAACTACTGGGCCCATTCCAATATAAGGGTTGATATCAAACTTATGTCCAATAACATATGAGTATAATAAACTGATTGTCCATTTATTTGACATCAAGAATGCATTTCTTATAATGTCAAATACAGGTTTTTGAGTGCCTTGTCGGTTTTGGCGGAGAAAGCTGAACTGCTGGAGCGCATCATGATCACCCAGGAGGTGAACACAGAGGGCGCCTATCAAGTAAGGTTGTGTCGCGACGGAATCTGGGAGACTGTGCTCATTGATGACTTACTTCCTTGTCAAGACAAAGGCTACCTCATTTACTCCAAGGTTTGTGCTTAATAAGGAACAGCTTTAGAATGTATGATAGAAGATATCAGACCCACTTTTTGCAGCCACATTGCTTGCGTGGAAAAGATCAATAATTTTAACAGTCATTGCTTCGTGACAAACAGCTGTCTTTGCATTTAGTGCAGATATGATCCAATTTGCAGTTATGTTTTCTGATTGAATAAATGAAGGCCATCCAGTTTGAAAGTTCTACATTATTTTTCAATAAAAATTATGTGGATTCAAAAGAAGGTTTAACACAGAGTGCTGTGCAATTGTCGTGTAGATAAATAATGAAGAATATAAAGGTCTTTTTTTTTTAATGCTTCCGCGACGAAGTGGCCGGAGGCATTATGTTTTCGGGTCGTCCGTCCGTCCGTCCGTCCGTCCCGTTTTGTTTTTATCGATATCTCAAGAACCGTGTGGTGGTTTTACATCAAACTTGGTATGAGGGTATATCCTTGGGGGATGATACTTTGTGTGGATTTTAGGGTCACAGGGTCAAAGGTCAAAGGTCACAGGTTATTTTGTGAAAAAAAATTGAAATTTCATGTTTTTCTCCATATCTCGCAAATGGTTCAAGGTATCTTCATGGAACTTAGTATATATGCTTATACCGATGGGCAGTGATTATCTAGGGAAGTTGGGGGTCATGGGTCAAAGGTCAGGGGGTCAAAGGTCAAGGTCAACTCCTCAAAATATCACTACTTTTCTTAAAATGCAATATGCCTGAAGGGTTTTTTAAAAAACTTGATGTATGGCATGTATTACCCAATATATATTTTTGGGGAAGTTTCTTGCCAAAAGGTCAAAGGTCAAAAGGTAAAAGGTCAAGTGAAAGTGCTAAATTGCACTTTTTCCTCCATATCTCGAAAGTAACTCAAGGTATCATCATGAAACTGACATATTTATGCATGTTCTACCTAACAGTGATTCTCTGTGGAACATTGAGGTCAAAGGTCAAACGAAAGGTTTAGATAATGCTATTTTCCCATTTGATACTGAAATTATACTTTTTCTCAATACCTTGCAAATTACTCAATGCATAAACTTATAAAAGGGTCAAAAGTCAAGTAAAAATCATCAGTTCCCCAAATACCTGCACTCTGACATTTTAATCATTCATCCAATTGAACCTAGTTCTAGGAAAGTGAACATTCAGCACATTTGTGTCAAACCTGTCATTTTGATATTTTGCCAATTGTGTGAAACTGTCATTACACATTGTCAAGACATTGTACTATACACCTATTAGGAGAACCATGCATTATGGCGGAGGCATATCAGTCGCCGTAGCGATATATCTAGTTTAGGTTACAGACTATGTAGAGTGGTGATATCGACAATCAACACAGTATTATGACAGGCACACTATGCATGTAGACAATGCAAATCACTCCCCCATATTTATACGCTTCTCAGGCGAAGAGGAAGCAGTTATGGGTTCCCCTGATTGAGAAAGCTTTGGCCAAGATGAGTGGTTGCTATGAAGCTCTGACTGCTGGTCGGTGTATTGAGGGCCTGGCAACGCTCACTGGAGCCCCGTGTGAAAGCCTCCCGCTTCATCCCCCTGGTGAGCCATGAGGACCAGTAGTGTTGGCTGCAGCGTGTGATTTGATGTGTGCAGAGAAATATTGATGATTTAGGATAACTGAGGTGATAAAGCATTTTGAATGAGTTATGTTTGTATTTGATAGCACATCTTTCAGTCTTACAGTGTATTTTTTCCTCCAAGCGCATAGAGATGTGCAGTAGCAGTGATATTTGCGATAAAAGCATTGTATTATCATCAATATTAATGATGATAATAATAATGGTTATGATTTTGATAGTGGTGTAGTAGTAATGCTGACCATAATGTTAGTGATAATGGTGATGATAATGATGGTAATAATAATAACGGTGGTTGTGGTGATGGTAATGATGATGACCATAGTGTTGTACGTAGTTTTAAAAAAAAAACCATGAAATGAGCAGGGATGTTGTAATACAATGAATAGGGCTCTTACCTCATGAAGATTGTTGTTTTGAGTCCTACCTGGTGCATGCGTCCTTGAACAGTCCTTCTCAACATACAATGTAGTATATAAATCGGAGCCTGATATTGTTGATGACAGGCCTCAATTCAAGACCAGTAGAAGCACTTGACAGGCGCTCCTTGTTAGATGTACTGTAGGACCTTATTCTTGTAAAATGATCACAGTATGTTGCATTGATTGTAGGTACAGTGTAGACATGATGATGATGAAAACAAAATGAAATTTGACATGATACACTTTCTTTCGTAATGGTAACGGTGTCATATCAGTGATCTTATTTTGATGATAATGATATTATGAAGATAATGAATACAATTCAAATTAATTGCCATCATGATGATATGATTCTATAGAGATAAAGATACTGGTAAGAAAACTTTTGATGATGATTGTGATGAAATTGATGATTTTATGATGAGATTGCTATTTACAATTTACATGATGATATAATTGCTGTAAGACTGACTAAATACTAGTGCTCATCATGTAGTGAAATTGTCAATGCCATTTTAAAGACAGAAAAAGATTTTTGGTTGGTATGTTGTGATGAGGTGCATGGAATAATCCATAAGATTCAGTAGCCATTTAATTCATAGTCATTTGTGCCCCACCGTTCTTTCCGTATGCAGGCAAAAATCAAAGTTCTGTAGATCCAGACCTTATTTGGGCAAAGTTGATCAGTGCCAAAGAAGCAGGGTGAGTGAGTGGTCATTACAAGTTAATTTACATGACTATTTAGGGTTTGGGTTATGTTTCTTTTGTTCTTCTTTGTATATAATTTAGTAGTCATGTATATGTCTGTCAGATGTTACATTTATCTGTCCTTGTGCAAAACATTTATTTCTTATTACCATGATAAATCTAGACCAAATTGATATTACTTAATCCATCTTTGATGTGAGATCACACACTACCCTATCATTCTCTGTAGCCAAAAGTTCACATTTCAATCAATTATTCCCAAAAATCATGAAATTGATAAGCTGTAGACATTGATGAGCTATGATATTGCATTTCATGTATTTATCTATGGTGAAAATGGTTTAAATAGCTTAATAGTAAATGATGAGGTATTACATTTTTTCTGTTTTTGGCACTGCAATTAGTCATGTTTTTACACAACAGTCGGCATTTCCACTGTTCAAGTCTCTGTTTTGTAACATAATGATGGTAGGATTTGTACACGTACATTTTATTGTCCTTTGATGTTAAAAAGTACATTGTATGTGGATTTATCAGTGAAATTTCTTTGACCTTCACATACTGTAAAGGAATCGCAAATTACATTTTTCTTGTGTGTTTACATTGCATTTCACCATTATAGGTATCTTATGGGTGCATCATGTGGCAGCGGAAATATGAAAGTAAACCCACGTCATTATGAAGAGGTGGGACTAAGACCAAGACATTCCTATTCAGTATTAAACATTCAGGATATATTTGGAGAAAGGTGAGTGTCACAGAATGTGGTACATGCAATCAAAGGCTTTAAATGTGCTGCAGTAGATGCAAAATCCTGTTCAAGAAGTCGCGTACGAATTACCCACAAAATTGTATTATGTGAAAAAGAGATCCATTTCCATATGGTACAGTAATTTGGACATTCATAAGGTGAATCTCAATAATACTTCTCTCCATGACCTGTATATTGCCTCATGGTTATGTAGACCAGTGTATTAAAGATGGGCTCTGTAATTTATTAAGTGTGTACACTAGGGTGACTCATCATGTTCGTCATATGATCCATGTCAAAATATGAAAACTTACAGATTAATCAATCTTGGAATGTGATTACAAACTGCACAAGCTTTCAAATGTTTTGGAACACCTTCCAGTCTTAATTTTACAGGCATTTTGGTACAGAGCTCACAGTGTGCAATGAAGTGGAATACTTGCCATGCAGCTCTCTATAAATACTATATGTCTCTGACTGGTTTGTCAGTGAGATATCAACACTGTTTTCAGCTACAGGACTATGTATTCATCGTTATTACCTCTGCCAAAGGAGGAGGTTATGTTTACATTACTGGTAGTTTGTTTGTTGGTTGGTTTCTTTGTCCATGTGCAAAATAACTCTAAAAGTTGTGAATGTATTTGGATGAAACTTACAGAAAAGGCTGAGAATGACTCAAAGCACAGGTGATTAAATTGTGGTAGCGATCCAGAAATTTTTGTGGATTTTATGAAGGATTTTCAATATTTTGGCATGTAGGGTCAATGAACTTGGGAGTTTAAGCTGCGCATTTTTGAGGTTTTCATACACGCACTAAAGTGTGTGCTCTAGTTTCTGCTAGGGCGAGGTGCACTGCACAGCTTGAAGTTGATGACGTAACAAAAGGCTTCCTATATTGGGAAATCGGGCGATTTTCAGCATGCATATGGGTGGAAATCACTGATCTCTATGGAAGAACACGATCCTTGGTGGAAATGAGCTGCTTGGTGGAGGTCTGCGCTCTCAGAGTGCTTCTTTAGTTCTTCATTAGAACAATCATAAAACTTTTTTTTCCAGACTGTGTACAAAATCTTGCCCTTGATTTGTGGCCTGCAAAAGTTCACACAATTGTAAGCACACATGAATCTTCACTCAGTCTGGCAAAAATCTATTTTATTTGTTACTTCTCAGTTTTGTATGTCTTGCGGAGAAGGGTTCTGTCTGTACATGTGTGTTTGCGTACCTTTCAGGTTGATTCAGCTGCGTAACCCGTGGGGTCACTTTTCCTGGAACGGTGACTGGTCCGACGGCTCTCCGCTATGGACAAGTGATATGAAGGAGACCCTCTTGCCGCATGGCGCTGACGAAGGGATTTTTTGGATGTCTCTCAAGGACATGATCAAGTAAGATTAAATTTTTTTAACCTGTTGGCAGGCTGATTTTGCTACAACACGCATTTCCCATAGACACCTGCCCGAGTATACTTGGAACTCGTCCTCAATGGGTTACAAGGAGGAAGTATAGACAAGTCTTTGAAAGTTTATGAGAGATGCAATGCATTGTAATATCCAAGTTTTAATTTGCTGAATATCAAGGAGAATGAATTTGGGAATACTGGAAGATGACTGGTTGTCAGTCATGAAATTTCTTGTACATAATATTATCAGTCAAGTGTTGCTCATAAGCTGAAAATGATAATACCCAATCGATGCATAGTCACTTGTGGTCAGATAGTGTAAGTGTGGATAGGTAGGGAGCAAGCCCTAATTTCATGGTGCATCTGGAACAGGAGTTGTGACAGCCATGTAGATGAGCTGTGACATCCAAACAAAATTATCTCCTATCCTAGGGAAATGAAATATTGCCTGAAGTAGGATTTTGAATTTTTGGGATGATTCTGACCTTATGACTTGTAAATCAGAATACAAATTCATGCCCAGGAATGTCCCAAAATGGCCGCCTGGCTCTCCTTCATGTATTTTCACGTGAGGCAAACTACAGCTCAGGGTAGAACAGGGGCATTCACTACACAGCACATCTCAACCTGTTCACTGTCATACACATTGCATGTGATCATCACCAGCACTTTTTACATGTAAGTTTGTGCACTTGAGGCAATATGGAACATCTCAACCTGTTCACTGTCATACACATTGCATGTGATCATCACCAGCAGTTTCTACATGTAAGTTTGTGCACTTGAGGCAATATGGAATCGTGACTGGCTCTCTAACCCTTTCACTGCCAGGGACTTTGGACAGTGTGTACAGTGCTATGAAGTTTTCTGTGTCAATAGACACTCAAAGGAGGTGAAGGGTTAAATAGCAGCATTGGCAGTGGCAGAGAAACCTATACCTTTTCTGAGGAGGACCCTGATTAATCAGAAGAGCATAAAATATCAGATGATGTGTCAAGTTAAGAAACTGGACATTGACAGTGCCTATGATACCATCTGGCAGTGTGTTAACCACACAGGGGATATGATGCTAAAAGGAAATCCAGTTCTCTGTATGCTAATAATCTAGCTTTAATACGTATAGTGCTACAAATCCTTGTCATGATTGGTGTAGCGCCAAGTCGCACTTTGGCATTGTTAGTGTGTGAGCAAATTTTAATGTTGATATGCACAACTGTATAAATACTTACAACAAGGTTAGAATAAATGATCTGGGTGTTGCCTTGTTGAGCCAATGACAAATGAAACTAAGCACTTGTAGAGTGTTTATTTATGTGCTTGGCAATAATCCACCATTAGCTGTGACTCATGTCATTTTCTACTTTTCTTTGTGTGTGTTTTTTTTTCTTTTGTGCATTTATCTAAGAGGAAAACAACTTCCTTATCCAGAGAGTTTTTGCTTGTGCTAATATCTGGTACTCTAAGATAGAGAAATGTTCAATTGGCACACCCAATGCCCCATATACAACTGGCCTTGGAAAATTCAACAATAGACTTTTATATCTTAAAGGACGAGTCCACCTTCATGTATATAAGGATTGAGAGAATGCAGCAATATTAGTAGAACACATCAGCGAAAGTTTGAGGAAAATTGGACAATCCATTCAAAAGTTACGAATATTTTAAGTATCTGCGCAGTCACTGCTGGAAGAGAAGACTACTACAGTGTATGATGTCACATGCGTACAACTATATAAGGAAAATAAAAAGAGAATTTCACAAAACTTTACTTTTTGAATAAAGTAC
This sequence comes from Diadema antillarum, assembly GCF_040938485.1. NCBI lineage: Eukaryota > Metazoa > Echinodermata > Echinoidea > Diadematoida > Diadematidae > Diadema > Diadema antillarum. The sequence continues at coordinate 836,741 of NW_027271035.1, read as the reverse complement.
ACATTTCTTCGACTTGCTACTGATGTATATTAAGGGTAATATTATTCCCCCTGCCTTCTGAAAGAGAGAAGTCGAGTGTTCTTTTGTTATGCGAGAAATATGGAAATATGTTGAATTTTCTTTATTCTTTCTTTATATCGTTGTACTCATGTGATATCACAAGCTATAGTAGTCTTCTCATCCAGCCGTGACTGAGCAGAAACTTCAAAAATTCATAACTTTTGAACGGATTGTCCGATTTTGCTCAAACTCTCACTGATGTGTTCTACTAATATTGCTGCATTCACTCAACCCACATGTCTATGAAGGTGAACTTGTCCTTTAAGCAGATGCTCTGTGTTGTGAGAGATGAACTAGTATGAAATGGAAAATGTTTTAATTTCTCAAACTAGATGTCATTTTGTTTCTTTTCTCATCAATCCAAGGTAATGACCCATAAATACCAGCTAATGTAAACTACTAGTGCATGGGATATACCACACAGAATTATAAAAAATAGATATCAGCCAATAATTCAGTATTCAGCCCATGGGAGAGATATGATGCTCTGTCTGATTGATGAAGAAAAATCATTTAAGCTATTGATGAGAAAAGAAAATCACATTCCTCAAAGATGCCTCAGTGTCATTAAATGAAAACATGAGTTGAGTGAAACATGAAATGGAATGAACTCAACAGAAAAGAGTCTTGGAAGACAAAATTAATTCATATTTGTCATGCATTTGAAGCATTTTTTTTTTCTTTGTAAGTATTTCTTTGGTTGTGACTTCTATCAAAACTTAGATACTTTGACTGTGTCGACATTTGCAAACTGCGACCAGAGTGGACTGAAAATAGACTACAGGGTAGTATTCCTGCTGGCGTACAGGCTGCTGTGCCTCTCAAGGTCACTGTCTTGAAGGTCACCGAACCTACAGAGGTGGATTTCACTCTGTACCAGACATGGAGGTATTGTCATCATTTAATTTCATTGTTCATTTTATTTAATTCTTCAAGGGAATGAAATGTGTACCGTGTTCATGATTTCTGTTGAATGTTCATCCTGAATAAATGATAAATGGTATGTTAGTAGAGTGCTGTGGAAATGAAATAAACAAACAAACAAACAAACAACCCAATGACAACTGTGCTTATGAATATGTTGTGATACCAGATGATCAATGAGTTATTTCACATAAGTTGAAACCAATATTTGTTGGTTAGAACCATGCAGATATGATAATGATATTACCACCTCGTTTGTATAGTGCACATCGTTTAAGTCTCTATGTCTCAATAAAGAAATAACAAGGGGTTGAATTTGTATTGACTTCTCAATTTTAACAGCCCAAACTTTTTTGAACAGAAAAGTTTGACAGCTTTCTTATGAATCTGCATTCGTATAGTCTTGCAAATTATTCCATAGTTTTGCAAAGTCAGCATGTTATGAACATGAACCATAAAACTTTTGAAGTATTCTCACACCTCACACTGCGTGTATGTGCCACCCCATTGTAGGAGACTGGAGCGGGCATCTCGTAACCCCTTGGACCTGACCATCGTGGTGCTGAAGGCCATCGGCATGACAACCAGGAACATGTCGCAGGTCGTCAGCTTCAGCAAGCGTCAGCTCAGAGCATTCGTGGGCTGCAGCGCCATCTTGGACAAAGGCATGTACGTCATCGTTTGCCTCGCATTTAACCACTGGCAGATTGGTCAGCCCAGGAGTGGTAAGTTGAAGGGGAGAAGGGGGAAAAGGGGG